>NC_079444.1:659608-1012108 GCF_903798145.1 Danio aesculapii | reverse complement strand
TGACCAGAGAACACCTGCCATCTCTGTCCATCTTTCCATCCGCACTCCAGCAGTCCAGCAGAAAGCTTTTGACCTTCGACTCGGGCAGCATGTCGGGCTGCCACAGGAGCTGATCTTCCTCTGCGTACACTGAACATTCACAATCGATGCATGTTAAACAAACAGCTGATGTCTTTAAATCTTTCATCAAATGTTCTCGTCTTTCTCATCTAAACGGCTTTCTGGGTAAATAAGAGCTGTCAACTGAAAATTCATGTAAATTCTGGGAAAAACGGACCAATCTCACAGACCTGAACTGTTTTGTTAGTTTAAAATCTGATGTAATATATCACTTCCTACATGTGCATGTTCATTGGTTTTGTATATTAGAATTATTAGTTTCCCTTATTATTTATTTAAGTTTCTTTCTCTTCATTCTTATGTATAACATTTGTTTACATGCGCACACAGAGGAAAGCGTACATTACTGAAAGAGAAAACAGATGTGCAGTATGTGGGCTTATATTTGTGACTATATTCAGATGTATGATCTCTGACGTGTATCTGATATAAGTGTAATACTATTCCTGAAAATAAAAAAGATGCATTTAAATTAATGTGGCATTATTGGATGACACTGTCCAAACTACACTCAACACATAATAAAAGCAACCTTTTCCCATATTAAAGTGCTCCAGTGTTCCTGTATCTGTGGTTACACTCAGTAAACAGAGTTGAGTTCAGTGAACTGATGACCTTCCCGGCCAATCACAGTCATTTCTGTTGAGCATGTGAACACAAAGGCAAATCAGCGCTGTTTAGGAACACAGCTCAAATGTTAGCAGGAAATGAACGTTTCTAAAATATCAGTGCTGATTGGTATTGAATTTCAGTATCATGACAACCCTACTGTAAATACAGAAACTTACATTTCTATATTAAAGACTCACCTTTTTCCTGGTCGTTATAACAGGCAAGTGCTGGAATTTCTGCCTGATATTCAGAACCCACCATGATCTCCTGTGAAAGCAACACTAATTATTAAAATATACACTGATATTAAGTGGGTGTCTGATGCACATAATAACTTATTTTTAGCAGCACACTTTGATTATGAATAACGTAATGCATCTCTTATAATATTTGGTAAAAAATGTATTGAAACTAAACCATCTACTTAAATTTCCTCACCTTGCGAGAGTCTTCAGGGCTCAAACCGTCCTCTTCACCCTCAGATTCTTTATCTCCATCATAAACCACATTAGCTGGAAAAGAAAAAAGCTAAACTGAGCACTACAGAAAAGCCAGAGATAATAAAAAACTGGACAGAGCACACTTTCATTAATGTCATCAAAAACAATGTGTATGTGCTTACAGCGAAGAGTTCTGGGGAAGAAATCATTGGTTTCGTGTGACGTTACAGATGGTGTGAGGTCATCGGCAGAAGATTGTGTTTCTTCATCATCTCCAGAGAGCAGATCTTTAGCGATTTCCTCCTGTAACAAGAGCAGAGGATATTATATTAATGGCTTAATATTTTCTTTAAAGGCCACCTATGGTGAAAAATCTACTTTTCAAGCTGTTTGGACAGCCATATGTGCATGTATGGTGTATAGAGCGTCATATTGGGGTGATATAAACACACCCAGTGCTTTTTTTTTTCAATTTAACAACATAAAAAACGGTGGACCAATTGGAGCGGTTTTCAGATTGACCGCAACTTTACGTAGGAGAGCGGTCCCCCCGCCCACCAATATTGATTGACAGGCGCGTCATCATATCCTCAGTTTGTTGATTCACGTCCGCCATTTTCAGCGCGAGTTGAAGCGATATCACTAAAGGAACACGCTAGCTCTATTTTTAGATGCAAGGCTCATTGGGCTCAACACAAGATCAATATTCTCCACATTATCGCTCTAATCGGAATTATTGGTTGTATCTTTAGGTAGGTTTGCAAACATGTGTACTTCTCATTGAGTCTACCTTATACTTCAGCCGTTTGCATTTCTCGCGATGCCAGAAGCTCCCTGTGATCTTAACTAGCATGCGTTTTAGAATTCTAAACATCGGTTTCTATCAGGGTACACTCAAGTGGACGGCTGGGCGCCGCGGACCGCTGCAGAAACCTATGTTTAGAATATGAAAATGCGTGGCGCGACGATTCGGGACACTTCATGTTTCTGCCGTGCCACAGAGAGTGTCTGGTGTGCCGTGTCGCGGCTTCAAGCGGCGCATCCGGTGCCTCAGTCAAAGTTAATTCAGTGTGCGTGGTTATTAGTTTCTGTGTACAAGCTCGGCACCTGAAACTAGCACACAGTTGGCTGTAAAACTGTACAAAGACACAAATGATTTTGTACTCTCTTCTTGGTCTGTGTCCGAGTCGTACATGTACGACTGAATGCGGATCCTCTCCTGCTCCTTTCAGTCTGCCTGTCTGTGTTGCAAACACAGAGCGGGTGAGCTCATGGCCCCGCCCCCTTGTTACGTTGGGCGGGAAGCCAAAACTAATTTACATGTGAAGCAACACACCCATAAATCAGCGAGCTGTGGACACGCCCCCAACATGACACTTTTTAACACATTATAATAAAATCTGAATTGTGTTTTAAACTGAACCTAAACTGGCACACTCAGAAGAACCATCATATTAATATTACATCATAAAAAAAAGAGGTCAACTATGGGCCCTTTAAAGGCACATAGTTCATGCTGAGCACTGTATATACATACATATACATAGAAAGAAAGAAACATTTTATATACATGTTAGTCTGTGTAATGAATTATATAATATATGAGTTTCACTTTTTGAATTAAATTACTCAAATAAATCAACTTGACAAATAATATTCTTACTAATGTTGTATAATGACCAATGAACTATATAACTGATATAACACACTATTGCTACCAATAACAACACCTTATTTTATTAATATTTATTTGAATAAGTCATAAATGAACCTATCAATGAATAAATGATTAAAATGCAATTAAAATGCAATTACAGCTGCTTTAGTAACTTACTTTATCTAACGTCATGTCAGGCAGCTCATCAGTCAGCTCAACAGACGAGCTGTCCGCACTCGACCCTCCGACAACGCTGTCTGCGGCTTCATATCTGTACAACGCCAACAGCTCCTCCAGAGGCATGTTCCCCTCCTGAGATACAGAGGTTTGCTTTAGACTCAACAGCTTGTCACTTAAAATACTTAATAACATACAGGTTAGGGCTGCAGGATATTGGAAAAATCTGACATTGTGAAATTTTGTTTCGCTGTGATATCTATTGCGAATTTCACCAGATGATTTGAATAGCTCTAATTGGGAAGATTTAATACATTTAGATCAACTTAGATGATCAAGTCTTTTTCTATGCAGTGCATCTGCATAACATACACTCACCGGCCACTTTATTAGGTACACGTGTCCAACTGCTTGTTAACACAAATGTCTAATCAGCCAATCACATGGCAGCAACTCAATGCATTTAGGCATGTAGACATGGTCAAGACGATCTGCTGCAGTTCAAAGCGAGCATCAGAATGGGGAAGAAAGGGGATTTAAGTGACTTTGAACGTGGCATGGTTGTTGATGCCAGACGGGCTGGTCTGAGTATTTCAGAAACTGCTGATCTACTGTGATTTTCACGCACAACCATCTCTAGGGTTTACAAAGAATGGCCCAAAAAAGAGAGAATATCCAGTGATTGGCAGTTCTGTCGATGCAAATGCCTTGTTGATGCCAGAGGCATACCTAATAAAGTGGCCAGTGAGAGTATAATAAATTACAAGCATTTATTAATATGACAGAGCAAAACTAAGAGTTAAATAAAAAGTGCTTTATGGTTTTCTGGGAAGTCTAACAGCATCCAAGTGCAGAAATTGAACAATCAAACTAAAATAACATGATCATCATCGTATGAATAATACCTTTATCGTTTAATATTTAATAAGTAATCTTGTCCTGCGATGTGACTATAGCAGATACACACATTGCGATATCGATGCTGAAACGATATTGTTCAGATGCACAATCACATCAGCAGCGGCAAAAAAAAAGGAAAGAAAAAAGAAACAGCAAACCTTCTCCAGATCAGCGATTTCTGAGCTGCCGTTTGACTCGCCCTCCCGCATCTCCTCCTCCTCTAACGTACGCTCATCATCGTAATCGTGTACCAGCATGTCTGCCGTCGGGTCAAAATCGTGATCTTCCGATGACAAAGAGTCAACTGAAAACATCAAATTAAAACACAAATGTTAAATATTATTACAATTTAAAATAAAACAATATTTATAATTCAGAATGTAATCCATAGTGTGCATGTGTTGCATGTAAGAGATAATAAATGGCTAGCACAGCATTAAACTATTTTAACATATCAGTTATTCAAATTTAATTTATCGGGAACACTTTATTACACACTATGAATCATTTATTAAGCCTGATCAGATAGTGAATTCATTATCTGTTAAGCATTAACAATACATTAATAGACGTTAGTAAGCAGTTTACAAATACAAGTACAAATGCTGTATTCTTGACTTAAAAGCAGATTAAAATACTTTTTTAATGATTATTTTTTCATTAATTAAGTATTGCATTATTTACAAGCTAGTCGTTTAAGAATAGTTGGTGGCTTTTGAGATAATTTGGAATGCATAAGTAAACTATTAATAAACTATTCAAATCAACATATGTGTATTTTATTATTCAGGGATATAGTAATGATTACTTTGTATGTTAATAAATGCTTTATTAACTTAACTTCATCCAGTATTGTGACCTGCAGTGAGGACTATTTATGCTTTATAAATCCCTTATAAAAGACAATTTAAGGCTCAGCTATATTCTAAACAGGAAAAAAAAAGAAAATAAACTAATTTATTCATTTCTATTGACTTGAAGATACACAAAAGAAACTGTATCAAATGAAAAATAAATCTTTTCAATCTTATGTAAAATAAAATGACTATAATTTAAACACAGCTAAAGAACTTTGAAATGTTGTATCATAATATATTGTTAAATTATAATATTGTTTTATCCAATTTTATTTAATAGTATTTATTTCTAACTGTGTTTTGACAGTCCTGTTGTTCTGCAACATTTCATGTTTCCAGTCATTTTATTTTTTAGTTTAGATTGCAAACATTCATTGTTCATTCGATACTGAGCTTTTAATTGTCATTGATAAAAGATTTATGAAGCATAAATAGTCATCACTTTAGATTAGGTCACAAAACTTTATGAAGTTGAGTTAATAAAGCATTTATTAACATGCATAGTAACCATTACTATATATCCCTGAATAATGAAATACATATATGTTGATTTGAATAGTTAATTAATTGTTTACTAACTCATTCTGAATGATACTGAATTCAGTAATGAACAATTAATAAGTAAAAAAGTATGAAAATTCAATAATTAAGCACATTATATAGGTGCTTATAAGTCAACAATAGAGCATTTATAGCTGTATTTATAAACTGCTTACTAATGTCTATTAATGTAGAGTACATGCTCAATAGATAATGAATTCACTATTTGTTAATGCTTAATAAATGATTCATAGTGTGTAATAGTGTTACCATGCACTATATATATATATATATACACACACACACACACACACACACACACACACACACACACACACACACACACACACACACACACACACACTTCATAAATAAGCACAATTAGCACAAATGCTTCTAATTAATAGATTTATTTCAATATGTAAAATAAATAAATGTTTTACACAGAATAAAAAGATTGTTAAAAACTGACATTATTAAATAGATTTAGAAAATACCTGGACTCGTACTTCCCAAGGAAGCCTGAAATTATAAAACAAAATCACAGGTGAGGTTTCGCATAATAAACTTCCTATAACGGGATAGTTCACCCAGAAATGAAATATCATTTACTCTCCCTTTATTTGTTCCAAATCCAATCAAATTTCTTTATTGTCGAATGCAAAAACATAAGTTTGTGAAGATAAAAACCTGTAACCATTGATTTCCACAGACTACTACAGATGTCAATGGTTACAGGTTTTCAGCTTTCTTCAATAAATATATTCTAATGTTCAACAACAGAAAGAATATAAAAGGTTTATAACCACTTGAGAATAAATAGTGTAAATTGAAAATTTGGGGTGAACTATCCCTTTAATTAAATGTTTCTATAGTAAACATCAACCACGATTCCAACCAAAACATCACAGATAAAAAACAATTACTGCAAAAAAATTATGCATGAAGTTATCTGTCATTTTGTTAAGATCTAATTACTGCGTCAGCTAATAAAAATAACACCATCATTTTAATATAACTTTAATAATGCTCGCTAGAAAAGTACCAAATCATACTCACAGCGTAAATATGAAAGAAAACAACAGAAATTCATACATAAACAATAACACTAACTGATTTAAATAAATACGATAACCGTACACAGAATATGAGTTTGTAAAGGTCACGAACAAGCCAAAGCATTGATCATCATTTATTTAGTAGATCTGATTGACTCAATCAAAACACAGCCATGTGGTGTTGTAAAAAAGGACAGATTTTATTTTAAAACAGAAGACAAATAAATAATATGAAATCGTCACTTTATAGCATCAATCCGGCACATCAGCAATAGGAAAAAATCCCGCAATTAGTCTCTCTGAAACCAAAACAGAAGTATTAACCCGAAAACTCGAAAATAAATGAGAAGTGACAACACGCAATTAGAGCAAAATTAAATAAAATATCCTCTCCGCTTCTAACTGAGCACGACGGCTTCGTTCAGTCAGATCTGACGCCAAATACGGACGCCCGACCCGAACACTCGACACTAAAAGAGGCCCAATCGACGTTTCAAATACTCATTTTGACGGCCAAAACCGCTCGTATATCGACCAACGCGGCCTCTATCCAAAGATAAGACCTTATTACATGTTATCAAATCGAGAAATCCCAATCTAAGATCCTGTGGGAAATAAAATTAACGATCAAAATATGACGCCTTCCCCCTATTTTCCAACTTACCTCCGCCATCTTGGTACCTTTCGGCTACTAAACTGGCTTTACGACGGAGCCCGGATTGAGAGCGAGGACCAATGATGTTAGAGAATTCCAGCACGTTCGCTCTGATTTGCTGGCGCGTTTTAACCGCACAGCGAACTCGGCACGGGATTGGCTGCGAAGAGAGAGCTGGCTGACGTCGACATACTGTATATTTCAATCATAGGTTTAATTACCTGAGTGTGTAATATAATTTATTAAAATATGAATATCAAGTCGTTCTAATGGAAGTTAAGGTGTACTTTACCACTGAAAAACATACTGAGGGAAAGGACTGTTTTATCTGGTACGTAATACATATCTTACACTGACGTCATGTAAACATAAACTGCTAAGATTGTGCTTCAGTAAAACTTTTTAGAATTTTTTTATTATTTTAATACGTCACTGTTTTCATTGCCATATTCAGTATTAACGGGGCAGATATATTACTCCTTATCAGACCAACAACATCTAGACATATATCTATTATATATCAAATTGTATGTGTGTGTAAATATACACTCACCGGTCACTTTATTAGGTACACCTGTTCAACTGCTCGTTAACGTAAAATTACCATCAGCCAATCACATGGCAGCAACTCAATCCATTTCGGCATGTAGACATGGTCAAGACGATCTGCTGCAGTTTAAAACGAGCATCAGAATGGGGAACAAAGGTGATTTAAGTGACTTTAAACATGGCATGGTTGTTGATGCCAGACGGGCTGGTCTGAGTATTTCAGAAACTGCTGATCTACTGGGATTTTCACGCACAACCATCATCAGAGGAGAATTGCCAGACTGGTTCTAGCTGATAGAAAGCCAACAGTAACTCAGATAACCACTCGTTACAACTGAGGTCTGCAGAAGAGCATCTCTGTACACACAACGCATCCAACCTTGAGGCAGATGGGCTACAGCAGCAGAAGACCACACCGGGTGCCGCTCCTGTCAGCTAAAAACAGGAAACTGAGGCTACAATTCACACAGGCTCAACAAAAACTGGACAATAGAAGATTGGAGAAACGTTGCCTGGTCTGATGAGTCTCGATTTCTGGTGCTACATTCAGATGGTAGGGTCAGAATTTGGAAAGCATGGATCCATCCTGCCTAGTATCAATGGTTCAGGCTGGTGATTGTTGCTGACCATGTCCATCCCTTTATGACCACAGTGTCTCCATCTTCTGATGGCTACTTCCAGCAGGATAACACACCATGTCATAAAGCGTGAATCATCTCAGACTAGTTTCTTGAACTTGACAACGAGTTCACTGTACTCAAATGGCCTCCACAGTCATGAGATCTTAGGGCAAAAGGAGGTCCAACCTGGTACAAGTAAGGTGTACCTAACAAAGTGGCCGGTGAGTATATATGTAATGTTCCTCTGTACATGTTCAATATTAACAAAGCAGATGGTGGCGCCATTCACATGCTAATCACATTTTCCACCTTTTTGCATTATAGAGACACATAACTGAAGACAAATAGTGAACTACTTTCACTGTTCCTAATGATACAATACCTTTAATAAAATTATGTAAATGTAATATAAATTATGCTATTTCAATGTAGAATTTAACATCACATCAGTCGCTACTTGTTTTATTATGGTCATAAACATACCGGAACCTAATTCTTTATGGGTTTGTAACCAATAAAGCCACTTAATCGTAAATACTTTTATATAAATTGTTTTATTTCTTACTGTACAGTTTAAAAAGCCAAAAATATTGCACATAAATCATTTATATATGACTTCTGAATTTTATCTTACTTTATTTTCCACTTATTTAAATGTCCTTCTGTGTTCTTGTATGTAGATATGTTTATATTTAGATATGTATGGATAGATGGATGTACCCCGAGCTCCTGATAAACCACAAAAATGATGCAATCTTGGCGAATAAAGCTCATTCTGATTCTAATTCTAGCTTATTTTATATCTTACATTGCAATTTACATTAAACAAAAAGACTTTTGCAGCTTGTTTCAACTTATATATTTAAAATGAGCTGAATTAACACAACTCCTCAGTTTTTTTGGGGACAACTTAATTGTTTTATGTTCAATCCACTTAAATTTGTAGAAACTATGAAGCCATCTTAATCGATTTGTGTTGGGACAACATGAAGGAATTGTGTGTAACCCTGCATTTTTTACAGTTTATGTTGTTCATATAATGAACAGAAGCTTTTAATCAGGTCACTTCTTAATGAGATACCGGTCTGCACGTAAAATCCCAGTAACATGACTTATTTCTCTTCCTGTAGTTACACCGGAGTCATGTCACCTGTACAGGTGAAACAAGATTGGCCGACGCAACAGCTGAAGGCAGAACAAGAAAGTCGAGTCCTCATTTGTAACTAAAACTTCACTCTGACAGCATCTAGATTATATTTAAAACACTCAGGGATGTACATTTCCTTTAGAACAGAGTGCAAATAATAAGTGCCTCACTAAATGCGTAATAACAATTCAATGTACATTAGGAACTAAGGAGGAAAATCAGTAATAAAGGAAACAGTATTTAATGCAGATTTTCTATCTCGGCTGACTTTTATTTGCTGACACTGCAGAAATGGAGATCGAAACAATGGCAGCGAATTGTGCGCTCTTAAAAGCAAGAGATGGTAAGAAATGTTATATATTCATAATTTATACTATTTATTAATCTTATATATTTCATTTCTTATATTAAAGAAATTGGTTATTTATTTTTACATTCAAAATTGTATACACTATTGCTGTGGTGAATGATTTTGAACAGATTGTGGGAAGTTTATCATTAGTTCATGCACTGTGAGCTGACACAAACAAATGTATTAGTTAACATTCACAAAGTTCTGTAAAAATACATTGTTTATTGATTAAATATTTCATGTTATTAGACATTGTAAATCCCCAAATGAGCCTGTAAAGTGTTTTGATACTTTAGGTTTGTTGGCAGTATAACATTTATAAAATTAGTTTGTTTTATAATTATTCTGCCTTCATGAGCAATTGCAGTTTATTTAATAAGAACCAGTAAAGGTCAAACAGTACATAAAAAATAGTAAGTAAATCGTAGTTCCTTTGAATTTAATATGTTCCCCTGCCAGATTTAGCACTCAGGTTTATGTAGAGCATATTCAAATATGAAATTAAGGCAAATTTGTTTAACTAAGAGTTAACCCTGAGTAAGTTTTGTAACATTCTTGACTAAACAAAATTATTTAATGTGGAAAGTATGTTTTTTTGTAGTATTTTCACTATCATAATGTGTGTGTGTGTGTGTGTGTGTGTGTGTTTGTGTGTGTATATGTATATATATATATATATATATATATATATATATATATATATATATATATATATATATATATATATATATATATATATATATATATATATATATATATATATATATATATATGCATATATTAGTGCTACACAATTTTGGAAAAATCTTGCGTTGTGATATTTTGCTGTCCTGCGATATATATTGCGATATGGATACCGAAATAACTGAATATCGAAACAATTTATCATTATTATTATTATTATTATTATTATTAGATTGTGTAATTTATAATAAACAATCTACAAACACAATAAAAAAACCAAAACAAATTAAATACACAATATTTAATTGTTTTCAGAGGAGTTTAATAGTATTCGGTAACAGTAATTGAATTATCAAATGCGAAATAATTCTGAATAGTCTTCGTTGTAAAAATAATTTAATAAAATTAATCGTTATTAAAATTACAAATGGTACAATCTCAATATTGCATATATTGCATACTATTGCGAATGATCTTCTATAGAGCTTCTCTCTATATTTAGAGAGAGACACAGTGGCGCAGTAGGTAGTGCTGTCGCCTCACAGCAAGAAGGTCGCTGGTTCGAGCTTTGGCTGGGTCAGTTGGCGTTTCTGTGTGTAGTTTGCATGTTCTCCCTGAGTCCGCTTGGGTTTTCTCCGGGTGCTCCGGTTTCCCCCACTGTCCAAAGACATGCGATACAGGTGAATTGGGTAGGCTAAATTGTCCGTTATGTGTGTGTATGAATATGTGTTTCCCAGTGATGGGTTGCAGCTGGAAGGGCATCCGCTTCATTAAAACAAATGCTGGATAAGTTGGCGGTTCATTCCGCTGTGGCGACCCCAGATTAATAAAGTGACTAAGCCGAAAAGAAAATGAATGAATGATTAGAATGTATTAGTTAATGTTAATGTATTTACTACCATTAACAAAACAATGACCAAATCATTTATTACTGTATTGAATCATCTTTGTTAGTGTTAATGAAAATAAATGAATTATGAATAATGAATTTGCATTTCAATAATGCATTAGTAAATGTTGAACTATGATTAATAAGTGCTGTACAGGTATTGTTCAATATAATTAATTTGAGTAAAATATGAATTAACATTAACTAATGAAACCTTATTGTAATATATAAATATATCCAGTGATTTATAGAGTCCAAATGAGATATTATCCATGTGTTTAAAAAATATTTTATGTGTTCATTATTATATAATAATATTATGAAGGTATTATATGTGTTTAAAATGCTAAAAATGTACTCGTCACATAGTATGAGCTCTTTAAAAAAAATATTTTTTATATTAATATATAATATTCGGTTAAGTCCCTTTTTTAATCTGGGGTTGCCACAGCGGAATGAACTGCCAACTTATCCAGCATATGTTTTACACAGCGGATGTCCTTCCAGCTGCAATCACTGGGAAACATCCATACACATTCATTCACACTCATACACTATGGACAATTTAGCCTACCCAAATTCCCCTATAGTGCATGTGTTTGGACTGTAGGGGAAACCGGTGCACCCAGAGGAAACCCACGCCAACACGGGGAGAACATGCAAACTCCACACAGAAATGCCAACTGACCCAGCCGAGGCTTGAACCAGCAAACTTCTTGCTGAGGGACGATTGTTCTACCCACTGTGTGTATATATATATATGTATATATATATATATCTATATATATATATATATATATATATATATATATATATATATATATATATATATATATATATATATATATATATATATAGATAGATAGATAGATAGATAGATAGATAGATAGATAGATAGATAGATAGATAGATAGATAGATAGATAGATAGATACACAAATTATATATATACATAAATATATATGTATATGTAAATATTTTAGTATTTTATGTACAGTATATGTGTCTAATTATGCATATATACATTAATATACACAGTACACTTGTATCTATTATGTAATTACAAACTATAATCTTGGATGCGATTAATCGTGATGACATCCCTAACATAAATATGAACTGTATATATTATACAGTATAAATATATAACATTTTTATATATTTAAAGATATAATCTTACTAAAAAAGAGTCTGTAAGATGTGACAAGTATTTATATTTTAAGCTTAAACACAGCATAATACCTCTGCAAAAGACTGGGCAAAACACATTATATTGTTGGGTTCAGTTCCCGGTTCCTGAGTGGCTGAGAGCGACAGAAACAGCACATTCAACATATTTTTCATTTGTCCTGCACCTCAAACCTGAAATACACTGACCTCGTACAAAAAGCGCACACACAAAGCCATTGACGTCACGCGGCCTTGCATCACAAACAGGTCTGACTCCTTTTGCCGCTTTTAACAGCCTGTCAGCACTACAAGTGATCCATCTAATCTGAGGGCTAAAAATAGATCCAGTGGCTGTTTCAGAATGAGCAGAAACTCTTGTCATGTTGATGAGTTTTCAGCACTAATTACACAAGCAAACAGGTGTGATTCACAGAATAACTGTTATATACACTACCTGACTAAAGTCTTGTTGCTTATCCAAGTTTTAGGAACAACAAATAATATCTTGACTTCTAGTTGATCATTTGGTATCAGAAGTGGTTTATATAAGGCAAAGGCCTCTAGATTACACTTACTTTACCACAATAAGATATGATCATGGCTTGATTTTGAATGATTTGATTAGGACAGTAAGGTCTGACTCTGTCACTGAACAGAAATAATGTGCAGTATAGAATATAAAGTCATGCTGCAGTGGAAACAGAATGAATATTGTGTCTGACTCCATCATGAGCTTGGAGGACTGCATCCATACATCTCTGCAATGACTCAAATCACTGATTAATAAAGTCATCTGGAATGGCAAAGAAAGCCTTCATGCAGGACTCCCAGAGTTCATCAAGACTCTTTGGATTCATATTCAATGCCTCCTCCTTCATCTTACCCCAGACATACTCAATAATGTTCATGTCTGGTGACTGGGTTGGCCAATCCTGGAAGCACCTTGACCTTCTTTGCTTTCAGGAGCTTTGATATGGAGGCTGAAGTATGAGAAGGAGCGCTATCATGCTGGAGAATTCACCCTCTCCTGTGGTTTGTAATGTAATGGGCAGCACAAATGTCTTGATACCTCAGTCTGTTGATGTTGCCATCCACTCTGCAGATCTCTCACAAGCCCCCGTACTGAATGTAACCCCAAACCATGATTTCTCCTTCACCATACATGACTGAATTCTGTGAGAATCTTGAGTCCATGTGTGTTCCAGTGGGTCTTCTGCAGTATTGGTGATGATTGAGATGCAATTCACCAGATGATTCATCTGAAAAATCTACCTTCTGCCACTTTTCCAAGTGATTAACTAGAAGTCGAGTTATTATTACAGGGCATCCGCTGTGTAAAAAATATGCTGGATAAATTGGGTGTTCATTCTGCTGTGGTGACCCCTGATGAATAAAGGGACTAAGCTGAAGGAAAATAAATGAATATATAGAGACCGGCTGTAATTTTGTTTACCAAACAAGTGTGTCTAAATTTATTATTATTTTATTATTATTGTTATTTTCGGACTTTATTGGCTCGATTTTAACGATCTAGGTGCCAAGTCGAAAGCGCAGTCAGTTGCATCGTGCCATGGTGCATTTACAATTCACATGGCGGACTTTGTATGTAGAAAAACTGAACGCTTCGAAGAGCATCTGCAGCGCGAGGATAAAGAACGAGCCTCCTCCAATCGGCCTTTACTTTCTCTTTCTCTCTTTCGTGGAAAAGGAAATGCTGCGCACAGACATCCATTAGTCTACATAATTAATTTCATTTGTTAAGCGCAAAGATTTGTTTCAAAACTATTTCTAAATTCAGTTCTATTTCCCAGCAAACAAATAAATAAGCAATAATAACGAAGTGTGGTCAAAACACTGAGTGATATCCAAAGATATTTGCGTATTGCTGTACATCCTGTGTGTATTAAGCAATGTGTAAGCGAGGCGCATAACTATCTGCGCTGGACTTTAGACCTGCTTTCAGTTGGTCTATTGCACAGTCTATTGTAGTTCCTCAACATAGCAACGCGCCAACAATGAGCCTTCACACACCTCCTTTATAGACCAGAACACCCATGAGTCCACAAACTGGCACAAGTGTATTTACTATTTAAACAACATGGCGCAAAACGGGAAAATTTAGGTTGCGCTGGTCTGAAAATAGCAACACATTGGGGCAAACACGTCTTGCGCCTAATTGCGCTGAGTGTATGATAGGTTTTCAGCTCCTACACTCTCAAAATCTTTACGAATTAAATCTGTATACCTGTTTTTGACAAAAGAATAGACATAGAAAAAAAAAGTAAGTTCCATCTGAAGACTCTAGAATACACAAGACGTATAGTTTTGAATGGGGAAAAGCGTAACGTCAATATGGCGAATGAAGCTCCGCCTTCTAGTTCAGCAGCCAATCACCAATTGGCATATACTGATGAATCTTCGGGGGAGGAGCTCAGACCAGACGTGAGTTCCTGCAGATTTTGTGTGACTGGATTGTTTAGAAATGAAACTTAAGAGACAGTTGTTGTTTAATTTTATTGGTGATTCCTAATTTGTAATGTAATCATAAGCTTGGCAAGCCATTTTAGAGAATTTGATGTGTCCCCAATCAGACAGAATGCCTGAGCACACTGTCCGAAGAGGTGTTTCAAAGATGGCCGCCGAGTGAATGACTCGCCTTGAAGGGACTTTGGTTCCGTCTGGCTCTTTTGTTTATATTTCTATAGTTGTTGTGTTGCTGTAGCAACAATAGGATCACCACAATAGATTAATTCAAGTATGTCAAGTGGTTCAGAAACACTACAGTATTTACTATAAACGGTTATTTATTTTTTTCATTTGGGATTCACACACACACACACACACACACACACACACACACACACACACACACACACACACACACACACACACACACACACTTTTTGTTTTCTGTGGCATCTCTGTGTCGGTGAGGTGTGCCTCATATCTGATATCTGTCATCTTACAGCTTCATTCCCACTGCTATTTTTAGCTCCAGCTCGTATAGTAGAGGATGCCGAGGATTCTTTACGCTTCTACTGTCAACAAACCGTCATTCAAACACAACCCACACATTTATCTGCAGGCACACACACACATAGGCATACGCACACACACACATACTGTATGCAAACACACACAAGCACACACACAAACATACTAGTACACATGTGCGCACACACACGCATACATATACATGCACAAAAGCACACTTTCTCTGTTTTTCACACACACACACACATTCACACACGTGCACACATGCGCGTACCAGCGCACACGCACACACTTTCTCAATTCTTCACACACATGCACACAAACACTGACACACACACATACAAACACACACACACACACACAATATTGACTTTAGTTTCAGGTACGTGTTTGGCATGTCTAACATTTTCTAAGCATCAGATGTGACCGACTAATAATTCATAAATCTATTTTTAGCAAGACGTCTTTCCAGTCTTGTTATGATCCCAGATAGCAGAATGTCATTGAATTATCATTGAATTATCATTGAATTAACAGTTGGAGTGTTGAAAATTCAACGTTGAGTTTTCATTAGGTTTGCGTCCTCAAATAATGGGTATTCATGAACACAGACGCAGTGATTAAGTTAACAACATCATTAAGTAATTAATTTAACACCTGCTGTCGTCAAGCAGAATCACTGAAGGAACAAAACTACAACTGACTTCCGTGTGTATCAAATTAATACATAACGACATCATTTAATGATTTTCTTGTCATTTATCTTGCAACTTCACTGACTTTCTTAAAAATAATTGCATTCAATTAATCAGACAAATATTCAGGCCAAATAAAGTCAAACAAGTAATAAGTGAAGTTGCCAACCCAGGCTCATTCTGAGAACGTAGTCCCGTGGACGTTTCTGGAGACCGCGAGGTACGTATTTGTGCAGTTTTTGTTTTCGCGAGTCCACGAGAGGCCGCTGTGCGCGCTTTTTCCCGCGCCGTTCTCGCGTAAACCCACTAGAGGCCGCTGTCGATCAACCTTCCGCCTGTCTGCCTGGATGACAGAATGATTGACCGTGCGACCGGCCAATCGGCTGACCCACCCTCTTCCGTCCCTAAACCCAACCAACGACGATTCACAAAAGCCGTCCAGAAAAAGAAAAGCCCTCGTCTAATTTTTACCACGTTTTCGGATTTTGACCACATTCTCACCCTGTGACGAACGTGTTCGCTTCATTTTTTGGATTTTGTTTTTGTTTTCTTTCCTGATTTCTGGAACCGCTCTTTCCCGGACTCGAACCCGGTCGTCGTCGTGGTCAGCCCCTCTCTGCGCCTCGAGTCCGCCAGAGTACACGAAGAGCTAACCGGACAAACTGGTTGCAGCGGGAAAGCCCTCCACACGGAGGCGAGCGGCCGGCTGGCCGGCCGGCGAGCGCCGAAGGGAACGGCGTCACACCGCCCCGCAGCGTTCACTTAAAAAAATGAAATGCAGCCGTACGTACCCCCGGCTACGTATTTCGCGGTCTCCAGAAACGTCCACGGGACTACGTTCTCAGAATGAGCCTGGGTTGGAAGTTGCTGATGATGTTTTTGCTGAGAGTAGTTTAATGATCCTCTGCTGAGATTTTGAGAGATTGAAGCTGCGTCATGCGTCGAGTTTCGCATGTTGCTGCGGTGCAAAGTTTAAGCTTGGTGAACTCTGATCTGCGAAATCGCATCACTTGACTGCGTGAGACCAATCGAGGATCAAAACAGGACCTCTCTGGACAGAAATGTAAAACATGGAGCAATCGCTCGCTTTAAATGTCTAATCATCTTGTTTAATCCCGCTCCTTTTCGCAGCGCCGTACGACAGAATTTCGCACACACAAACCCCAGTGTGACCGTAGATTCACTGTGTTTTATTTCAGGTGATTTAATCTACAGCTGTGATTGAAGTGCAGATAAGATAATAATAAATATTTTTCAGCATCATTTGGACACTTTGCTTTATCCTCTGAAGGCCCAAGGTGTTTTTTTTACATGCATTTTTTATTTCTCTTTGCTATTTGGGCTTATTAGAACCTAATTAGAATAAAAATCTTAGTATCATCTTTTGATACGATGTACTTTTAGAGAAAAATGATGTCCATATACACTGAAAACAATTATTCAAAGATGATTCCTTGGATTTACTCAATTTTTTATACGTTTAGTGGTTGTAAACAATTTATTTGGGTTGAATTTAAATAAACAAATTAAGTTGAACATTATTAAATTTAATTTGTTTGTTTAAATTCAACACAAATAAATTGTTTGCAACAGTCTTGCATGCAACACTTTTTTCAGTGCATGTGGACTCGTGGTCCGAATTTACATAAAACACTTTTTCCTGAATTTTTTAATGCATATTTATCATAGAATTTTTTTTTAACATGTTTTGACTATCAGAGAGTAAAATCAACCCCCCCCCCCTCCATTTTGGACAGTTAAAAATAGTGTTTGGGACATTTCATATGCTGCAAAACAGTTGAGGATGACACCGTCTGTAACAAAATATAACATATGTGGACACTCAAGCCCCAGGATGTTAAGGAATGTTATTTGAACTATGTTATTTCAGCTGTTTAGTTTCACCTTGTGTACAAATTTGAATACAGTTTTTCTCGATTGCTTTGATGCAGCCGTCAACTGAAACTCCACATTTTCAAGACAGTGAACACACAGGCCTAAACAGCGGCACTCATAGTCAAAATGACATATTTGGCTTGCAAAAGGCTCTAGCTGTGCCAAAGCTTTTAAAACATGCACCAAAAGCTAATTTTGCCTTCAAACAACACAAATTGCAAACAAGTATATGAGCTCTTTCAATCAAGCATTACACAACTGACAACAACATACAGAAGTCAGTGTGAGTTAGCGCACCATTGCGTGACGTATTGCCAGCGCCGTTTGTTGTGTTTCAATGTAGGCTGTGCCAAAATTTCCTGTTTGCAAAGAATTGGATCCAGAATAAGAAATGCTTTGATTAATATTTTACTGAATCCATGATATTTTTACAAACTGCAGCTGAAAACTGAAATACTGTTAATAAATAAATAAATAAATAAATAAATAAATAAATAAATAAATAAATAAATAAATAAAATAAACTTAGTTACAGTTTTTCCCAATTGTTTACACACATTTTTCTGAAAGCATGTCTCATATTGTCAGAACTCTACACACAACACACACACACACACATTGAGCAAAACCCTTAAATTCTCCGGCAAAATGAAATCTACCTTCAAAACAATGTGATTTCTTCTCAAAATGGTGTCTTGTTTTCAAATGACAAACACAGGCCATCATATCAGTAGACATTTATAAGAACAGCTGATCACTGATGTGCCTAATGTAAAACACTATGAGCACTTCATCTCCATTCATCATAATGACTTACTGTAAGCCTTCTTTAGTTCGGTGTTACACTTACAGACAGTACACAGGCCTACAGAAGTGAATGTAAATGATTTCAGAATATATTTTTTATATAAAACACAGAAATACCAGATATATTTGACTGTATTTTCCCCACACAAACAGTGTACAGTGTTCATCCCCACACACACACAGTGCACATAACGTGGTCTACATATGCCATCAATAGAAGTATTTACTGAATACAGTTACAGTAAATAAACAGCGATACTGCGTCCTCTTTTCTGTTTTGGTCTGGTCAGGCAGTGGGGGAAATGTCACCATGAAAGGCATCAGTTGCTATAGCTTGGAGAAGGGGTGTACGTGTGTGTGGGTTTCAGTCATACACTTTCCATCTCCAGGCAGAAATAAATTCCTCAATAGGTTTGAGGAATGGAGAATATGGAGAGAGATGAACAACTTAAAAACGTGGGTGTGCAGTGAACCTGTTAAGCAGATGAGCTCTGATTTCTAAGTTGCAACTATGTGTGACCGGTGTTTACCTATGTGATGAGTTAGTATGCAAATTAGGGAAACTGGCTTTATAATTGTGAATGACAGCGTGTTCCTTGTGAAAACAAGAGATTTTCTGCATGAAAATTGTGCCAAATGCAGAGAATTGTGTGTAGTGTTTTGAAAGAAGTGTGTTTTATACCTGCAATGTGAGTGTAAAGCAGGAATTGTGCTTGTAGTTTAGAAGAATTGGTTCAGGGGGGGTTTGTGCATCAGTTACATGTTGTAGTGTAAGTGTGTAAGCAGTTGGAAAAAACTGTAATATCAGGCTCAGTGGTTAGCACTGTTGCCTCACAGCAAGAAGGTCGCTGGTTGGACCAGTTGGCGTTTCTGTATGGAGTTTGCATGTTCTCCCCGTGTTCGTGTGGGTTTCCTCCGGGTGCTCCGGTTTCCCCCACAGTCCAAACACATGCGCTATAGGGGAACTGAACTAAATTGGCTGTAGTGTATGAGTGTGTGTGTGAATGAGAGTGTATGGATGTTTCCAAGTACTGGGTTGCAGCTGGAAGGGCATCCGCTGCATAAAACATGCTGGAATAGTTGGCGGTTCATTCCGCTGTGGTTACCCCTGATGAAGGGACCGAGCTGAAGGAAAATTACTGTTATTTAACTACACTGAATAAACGCTGGGTCCCAAAAACCCTCAAGAATTATGAGGATTCAGCTCATTTTAAACAAAAAGCAAATGTATTTTTTAGTCTCATGATCATTTATAGTTTCGTCTTCTCACATTGCTTCATTCTCTCAGTTAAAACATTGACTTCTTTCTAAGATACAGACAGTTATGTTACACAATCAGTTAACATTATCAAGAAAACGGCTTTATGCTCATATTGAATGCACTTGTTCTGCTAAACATCCTCCAATTTTACTGAAACAAATGTAATATTGTACGATCTATCACTGGTTTAAAATGACACCACCATAACGGTTGAGAAAAGCTCTATACAGTTAAACCTGAGTTTAATTTAATTTAATTTAATTTATTGACAACTCAACGTTTTATTGATAAGACCTGCTTTAATTGGGAATTTTTAATATTTCCCAAATGATGTTTAACAGACTCAGGAATTTCTCACAGTAATTCCTATAATATTTTTTTCTTCTGGAGAAAGCCTTATTTGTTTTATTTCAGCTAGAATAAAAGCGTTTTCTAAATTTTTAAAACCCTTTTAAGTTCAATATTTTCAGCCCCCTTAAGCAATATATATATTTATTGATTATCTACAAAACAAACCATCGATATACAATGATTTGCCTAATTACCCTAACTTCCCTAACCCAGTTCAGCCTTTAAATGTCACTTTAAGCTGTATAGAAGTGTCTTGAAGAATATCTAGTCTAATATTATTTACTGTCATCATGACAAAGAGAAAATAAATCAGTTATTAGAGATGAGTTATTAAAACTATTATAATTAGAAACGTGTTGGAGAAATCTGCTCTCTGTTAAACAGAAATTGGGGAAAAAATAAACATGAGGGCTAATAATTCCGGAGGGCTAATCATTCAGACTTACTATTTTCTCCTCATATTGTCGACTCTGTCTCTTCCACTGTGCAGCAGGTAATGCATACCGCAAAGGAAGGAGTCGGAAGTGGAAGGAGATTCTGCGTTTCCCTCACATAAACGAGTGCAAAGAGCTGGAGAACAGCATTGGTAAGAAAACATTGAACATTTTTTCTACATTTTACACAGAAAGATAATTTCCTTTGTGTGTGTTTAAAGGGTTAGTTCATCCAAAAAACGAGTATTCTGTTATTAATTACTCACCTCCAATCTTTAATTTATATTCAGAAAACAAATGAAGATATTTTAGATGAAATCCTGAAGCTCTCTCATCCTCCATAGACGGCTATAGTCCAGAAAATGAACCAAAATCAGTCAAAACAGTCCACGTGTCTTCAGTAATTCAACTGTAATCATGCAAGCTCCAAGAACACTGCACTAAAATGTGGTGTGTGTTTACTACAGGCATTACAACCCACACTGCAGACCAATGTGAACCAAATCAGATATTTTCCCCCTTATTTGTGGCTCAAATTTGTTTGTTTTTTTGTAAAGACAAACCGAACAGCACAAACCAGATGGAATCTGATCCGTTAAATCACAATCATTCATTCATTTTCATTTTGGCTTAGTCCCTTTATTAATCAGGAGTCGCCACAGCGGAATGAACCACCTAAATCACTTTTGAATGTGGTATTAAATGCAGATCTGATGGTTTAAAATATGACCACAGTGTGAACGGTGGTTGAAATTATTATTTCTTCTTTGTGGCTGCTCTTTAAGCCTTGATGAGTTCTATTCTAAATGATCACTGCGGTGTGATAAGAGCATTCAACGCGTATAGTGGTGGGAAGAGTACTGAAAAATCACAGTCAAGTAAAGTACTGTTACTTGAAATGTAGTGCAATTAGAGTAAAAGTATTCTGAACACTACTTAAAAGTAGAAATAAAAAGTAGCCCTTCTAAAAAGTAGTAAATATTGCGCTGTGAAAATTATACCCTGCAGAAAAAAATGTGGCTTATATCCAACCCAGGCTTATTCTGATTATGTACCTCTGTATACATTTCTGGAGAGTGCCAAATCCAGGCAAATCCTTGGCGAATCCACCAGAGGCCGCTGTGTACGCTTTTTCAGATCTCAAATTTCTTTCACGAGTGCCAATCACACCTGCTGTTCTCACGTAAATCCACTAGAGGCCACTGTTAACTGACTGTCTTACTGACTGACTGACCAAGTTATTCTTTATAGTTTTTGTTTTACTTGCTTTCTGGAACCGTTCTTTGCCACACTCAAAGGTAAGCAGTCAGCTGGTAGCACGAAAAGGAACGGCGTTATACCTTGTCATACCACTCCGTAGCGTTCATGTAAAGACGAAATGCCTATGTTCCTTATAACAGTGCCATTTTCTTTTTTAAGGGTGTTTCTAATGAGGCGTTCACACCAGATGTGGCTTGCTCGAATAGATTGCGATATTTGCGTGTAATTAGTCGCATGAATATTTAGAGCGTACTCACTTTATCTGCGCATCAAACTCACTTCTAAATTGAAATTCGCTTCAGGTTGATGGTCGGTCCCAGTTTTATGAGCTGTTTTTCTATGTGGGCAGGGGGATTTCCCCCTTAGGACACCAACAACTACTTCATAATCACATCCCTACTAGAGCATGTCCCCTGATTGGTTAACGTGGCATGAATGTCCATCAAAATTCAGATTTTTCAACTCAACCTATTGGCGTGAATCTCTTGTTAAGCATGTCAAATGCCCAAAATGCTTGATTGGTGGCATGTCATTTGCTCGATTTGCATAATTCACACCCCCTCATTCATGCGAATAGCATAGCAGAATTTCTAACCGCGTCTTTGCTTTGACCTACATGTAAATAACTCGTGCTTAACACTCTATCCATGTCTGGTGTGAATGTACCATCAGTGTGTCACATTCTGGTGCAGTAAAGTTTCTTGATTATTATGCCAGAATGAGAGCCATATGAGCCTAGAAAATAGCAATGCTTCATTTTCCGTTGGTCTAAGTACACAATTTAACTACAGAAAAGTCAAGCTTTAAATAGCAAAACGATCTAAACAATTTTTTTTTTTTACATTTTACATTTTTGAGTGAGATGCTAGTGGTCTAATCCGATTCAATGATTTATGCTAAGCTAAGCTAAAAGTTCTTCTGCCAGACTGAAAGATCAGAGATCGACTGAATGGATTCAGTAATCTGTCACATATTTGCCATTCATGAATATATATCTGAAATGTGAGATTAATTTAATGTGAAAAAAAAAGTTTATATATGCACCTATAATAAACCGTCAGAAAGCAGGTGGATGCGTTTACATATGGAGTGAAATGTATAACCTAAAGGGCAAAAATGTAGCTGTGCCAATATGTGAACATTCAGGTTATGACCTTTGACCTCCAACTGACAAGCTATGATGAGTGTCCAGCAGGTGGCGCTACAAACCGAGCTCCTGGAGCTCTGAGAGAATACAGGCAGTTTGTGTGTGTGTGTGAAAACGTAATATTCTGTAGTGCATTTAGTTTCATTCATTCATTCATTTTCTTTAGCTTAGTCCATGATTTATCAGGGGTTGTTGCAGTGGAATGAACCGCCAACTACCGCATTATGTTTTACACAGCATATGCCCTTCCGGCTGCAACCCAGCACTGAGAAAGTGGTTGTTAGTTTAGTGACACAATTATAATGCCTCATGACAGTCATGTTTATGACGGATTTATGACAAGTTATGTTGTCTGGATGATATCAAGTTATCATCTTTAAAAAACATCTCAAGCAATGTCATCTTTGCATTTAAAAAACTGTTAACCACCCCCCCCCCCCCCCCCCCCGGTACTGGTACATCTGGACTGTTTTGACAATGTTTTTGGTCTCCAATGTTTTTGAATGGGGCTATTTCTGTCTATGGAGGATGAGGGCACTCTAGGATCTCATCTAGCACATCTTATTTTGTGTCCTGAATATAAACAAAGGCATTGGAACAACATGAGGGCAAACAATGAATTGCATAATGTTTTGTTTTCGGGCTAATCAGGAATGAACTGTGTTATTTTCTGTCCTTCAGAGCGAGATTATTACAGCCTGTGTGTGAATCAGCCCATTGGAAAACAACTCTTCATGCTTTTCTGTGCTACTAAATTTGAGCTGCAGCATTTAATTGACCTCTTGGATGAAATGGTATGATCTTTTGTCTAACACATGGTTAAAGGTGTTTGTATTGCTGCTATAATTTAACTGATACACTGTAAAAATGAAATTTCGGCTGTTGAATTGCATTATGGGATCTTGATCTTTCCTTCAAAAACATTTGATGTTGAAAAGTTTAAAAAACTGACTTTTTTTGACATTTTATTAGTTTAAAGTGATTTATTGTCTCGGTTGGTGTTGTATATTTGGTGCTGTATAGATTTACACTACCTCACAAAAGTCTTGTTGTTGATCCCAGTTGTAAGAGCACCATATAATAACTCGACTTCTAGTTGATCATTTGGAAAAGAGGCAGAAGGTCGATTTTCCCATGAATCATCTGTTGAACTGCATCTCTATCATCACACATACTGCAGAAGACCTACTGGAACACACATGGAGCCAAGATTCTCACAGAAATCAGTCAAGTTTGGTAAAGGAAAAATCATGGTTTGGTGTTACATTCAGTATGGGAGATCTGCATAGTGGATGGCAACATCAACAGCCTGAGGTATCAAGACATTTGTGCTGCCCATTACATTACAAACCACAGGAGAGGGGGAATTCTCCAGCAGGATAGCGCTCCTTCTTGTACTTCAGTGTCCACGTCAAAGTTCCTGAAAGCAAAGAAGGTGCTCCGGGATTGGCCAGTCCAGTCACCAGACTGGTAAGATGAAGGTAAGATGAAGGAGGAGGCGTTGAAGATGAACACAGAGACTCTTGATGAACTCTTGAGTCCTGCAAGAAGGCTTTCTTTGCCATTCCAGATGACTTTATTAATCAGTGATTTGAGTCATGTCAGAGATGTATGGATGCAGTCCTCCAAGCTCATGATGGAGTCAGACACAATATTCATTCTGTTTCCACTGCAGCATGAGCACATATTCTATACTGGACATTATTGAAGGTTCAGTGAGCAGACTTTAGTCTAAGCAGAGTCAGACCTTACTGTCCTAATCAAATCATTAAAAATCAAGCCATGATCATATCTTATTGTGGTAAAATAAGCGTAATCTAGAGGCCTTTGCCTTTCATATAAGCCACTTCTGATACCAAATGATCAACTAGAAGTCAAGGTATTATATGTTGTTCCTAAAACCTTGATAGGTGACAAGACTTTTGTCAGGTACACTCCTAGAAATATAAAGGTACACGAGCTGTCGATTGGGTGGGATCTTTTCAAAAGGTACACATTTGTACTTGAAGGGTCCATATTGATACTTCAAAAGTATATATTAGTACCTATAAATTTTAAGATGAACACGCTTGTACTTTTTAGGTTCTAATATGTACCCTTGAGGTATTAAAATGAACCTTTTAGGTACACATTTGTACCTTTTGAAAAGGTACCACCCCAGTAACAGCTTGCGTACCTTTATTTCTAAGAGTGTAGTGTACTTTACTATCATGTTTGTGAACTTTTTTTTGTTTTTACAATGATATTACTGCCTGAAAATAGTCCCTAGCTAGAAAACAGTACTGCATAATATAATTGGTACAGCAGCAAATATTCTTGACTATTACGCAAGAATGAGGGTATAGTTCCTATCGACCTTTAAAATATTAACTTTTCATTGTCCGTTGGTCTTAATACACAATTCAACTACAGGAAAATGATTAATACTCTTTTTTTTAAACATTTTTGAGTGAGATGCTAATGGTCTAATCCGATTCAATGATTTATGCTAAGCTAAGCTAAAAGTTACTCTGCTAGACTGAATGATCAGAGATCGATTGAATGGATTCAACAATGGTAAAACTCAACTGTTTAACTCTAGGGGAGACACAGTATAAAATGAGTCTATTTCCAAAAACGTTTAGTGTTCCTTTATGTGTCCTTCCTTGTTATAGTGTAACTATTTATTTAACATTAATTAAATATATATATGCATAGGGTTAGAAAGTGGGTTTAGAGCTAGTTGCACATAGTTATGCTTAATTAATTGTAATCACTCTAGTAAGTACATGGAACATGTGTAACAAGGACATCTTAAAATAAAGTGTTACCGCAGTGTGTTTATGTCAGTGAAAACTCTTTTCATGCTCTACAGGCGAAATATGAGGTCACGACTGATGACCTGAAAAAAACGTCTCGTGAGAAACTCATCAATAAATTTAAAACCTCACAGGTCTGTAGACTTCTTTCTTTCTTTAATTTTCCTTCGATTTAGAACAATGTTCTATGTTAATGTTAACATGTTATGTATGTGTTCAGTCCCCTAAGGTGCGAGAGATGGTTCACGAAGAAATGCAGAAGTGCAACTGGAACATGGAAAACTTCATCAGCAACTGCCAAAGGTCAGTTCCAGATGTTTGGTCACGCTTGGCTTATCAAATGTTCTTGTTATGATCGATTGCTGAAGCTTTCATCACGATCTACTAATACCATCATGATACCGGCATACAAAGAAAGTTACTTTAACAGGTATAAAACCTTAATAATACTTTTGCTAGATTGCATTGACATGTTTAGAGGAAGCAAATGTTTCAACCAAATTAAACTGCAGAAAGATTATAAAGTACAATAAAGTCTCACTGGTAAATGTTATTTAATGCATTAAATTACAGTTATTATGTTAATATTAAGGCAGCACGGTGGCGATGTGGGTAGCACAATCGCCTCACAGCAAGAAGGTCACAGGTTCGAGCCCCTGCTGGGTCAGTTGCCATTTCTGTGTGGAGTTTGCATGCTCTTCCTGTGTTGTCATGGGTTTCCTCCGAGTGCTTGGGTTTGCCCCATAAGTCCAAAGATATGAGGTATAGGTGAATTGGGTAAGCTAAATTGTCCATAGTGTATAAGTGTGAATGAGTATGTATGGATGTTTCCCAGTGATGGGTTGCAGCTGGAAGGGCATCCGCTGCGTAAAACATATGCTAGATAAGTTGGCGGTTCATTCAGCTGTGGCGACCCCAGATTAATAAAGGGACTAAGCTGAAAGGAAGATGAATGAATGTTAATATTAGTTAAAGATATACAACTGAAGTTTATTAGTTATTAACTCCATTCAAGAACAAAATTATGACTTCTAATCAGCTCACGCTTTTAACTAAAAGGATTACATCAGCTAGGATTAATGAATCTTCTGTAGTTTTTATTATGAATTTAGTTTAATTAACTAAAGTTAAAATTGGAGGCATTTAACCTTTAAATCTGTCCGTGTGGATGAACTGAAACAGCCACACTCAGTGACGTGAAAAAGTGTGTGCCCCCTTACTGATCTTTGTTTTGTTTTGCATGTTTGTCACACTTTAATGTTTCAGATCATCAAACAAATGTAATTACTAGTCAAAGATGACACATCAACACTTTAAAATGAAGGTTGTTATTATTATTAAGGGAAAACAAAGTACAAAACTACATAGCCCTGTGTGAAAAAGGGATTTCCCCCTAAACCTTTCCACTATTGCACATGACATTCATTGCCTAACTGAGAGCAGAAGCAGATAGTTCACCTCAGATCTTGAAAATGAAATAACTCGCAAACATAGTTCTGAAGACGTGAAGGGTGAATAAATGATGACAGAATGTTCAAGTGTTGGATTGTGCTCAGCAAATGTGAAGTGTCACATACAGTTGAAGTTCCCCCTGGGAATTTCATTTGCTTTTTCTTTTTTTGTTAGGTAATAAAAGAATACCTAGATAAAACCATTGATAGACTGATTTTAATGGTAAAAAAAACTTTTCAACGTGTTACATGGTCAACAGTATGTTTTGTAATATTTATATATATATATATGAGCAATATTACACAGGTAGCAGTGCGATGTGGCTGTATATCAGCACTGTTGGGAGGCACGCGTTGGCTTGAGGCCGCAAGCTGTTATATAAAGCATGGCCAACACAAAATACACACATTCCAGATACGTGAGTCCCATCTCACACTCAATACACTACAATTACTATGGTATAAATACATTATTCGCCCCCCTGGGAATTTCATTTGCTTTTTCAAATATTTCCCAAATGATATTAAGCGCAAGGAATTTTTCAGCGTATTTGCTGTAATGTTTTTTTCTTCTGGAGAAAGTCTTATTTGTTTTATTTAGGCTAGAATAAAAGAAGCTTTTAATTTTTAAGGTCAATATTATTAGCCCCTTTAAGCTAAATTTGTATTCGATTGTCTACAGAACAAACCACTGTTATACAATGACTTGCCTAATTAACCTAATTACCCTAGTTAAGCCTTTAAATGTCACTTTAAGCTGAATACTAGTGTCTAGAAGAATATCTAGTCTAATATTATTTACTGTCATCATGACAAAGATAAATTAAATCAGTTATTAGAGATGAGTTATTAACACTATTATGATTAGAAATGTGTTGGAGAAATCTGCTCTCCATTAAACAGAAATTGGGAAATAATATTCAGGAGGGCGAATAATTCATGTACTGCTTTTCTTTTTTGCAGTGCGCTTCATGAGTATCTGAGTGAAGCTCCATTCTCAGAGTATCAGAAAAGCATGTACTTTGACCGATTCCTGCAGTGGAAGATGGTGGAGAGGTAAGTGTTCGATTTCTGGATGGTTTCAAAAAAATAATGCAGTTTCCTTCAGAAATGTTTGGATGAGAATGTGAGTCTCCTTCACCTCTGCAGACGTCCAGTCACTCAAGACACTTTTCGAGAATACAGGATTTTGGGAAAAGGTGGTTTTGGAGAGGTGAGGCCATTAATCTGGTATGGTCTTTAATAATATTCTCAATGTTAGTACAAAATAAATATACAGGGGTCCCACTCTTTCATGAACAGCAGATTCAAGGACTTTTTAAAAACACCATTAATGTTAAGTCAAGCACTTTTGTAATTCACACCCCAGCATTTGCACGACATATGCTGGCTTGTGAATTACAACAGTGCTTGATGAAAGTGTTTACTGTACTTAACATTTCACTTAACATTGACGTTAAAAAAGTCATGTTCAAAGAACTTTAATCAAATTTGTTGAACTCAATATGGCTCTGAAATATTAATAAATGTGCATTATTTGTCAGTGTTATTCTACAATATTAAAATGTTCTTTGTTCTGGTTTTGATAATTGAGTACAACACCAGAAACAAATTTCATTTACAATTTAATTCAAGCACTTTCAAGGATCTCTGTTTTCAAGTGCTTTCCAGTACAAAATACACACATTCCAGATACGTGAGTCCCATCTCACACTCAATACACTACAATTACTATTACTATGGTATAAATACAGCAGTACAACATACAAAAGAGACAGATCAACTTAGAGTGTCACTTGCCAGTTTAATAATGATTTGATCAGCTCTAGTTTGAAATTACGCTGAGTTTTTTTCTTCTAAGGGCTTGTTATGCTGTCTCTGTCGCCATTTTGTGGATGGACATCATCATCTATCTTTGCTCTGCTCAATGACAGGCTAATGGCCGCTGACGCACTGTTCCTCAGAAATTATAAATATTTAAAATAGGCACTATCCTTATAAATAATCTGCATATAAATAATCTGCAATCTAAACAACTACATTCTCGACTAATAAAGCCTGAAAAGTGCATTATATTGTCCAACAGCAGCAATATATGCCAAACTGTAGAGTGTCCTCTGCTTGTTGCTGTATGTGGGTGGAGTAATACACAAGGGTGAAGGATGAAGAGGCTGGACGAGTGCTGTTATTTGCAGAATATCGTACGGCTATCAGCCAATCAGATTCAAGAACCAGACAGAACTGTTGTATAAATATATTATATTATGTTATATTATACTATATTATATTATGTTATATTATACTATATTATATTATGTTATATTATATTATGTTATATTATATTATAGTATATTATATTATATTATATTATATTATATTATATTATATTATATTATATTTTATTATATTATATTATATTATATTATATTATATTATATTATATTATATTATATTATGGTTTCTGCTGTACTTTTAAGTGTCAAATGCTGGCAACCACAGCTTATTTTATATCAATAAAAAATTATTTATATATAATATATTATAAATATATATGATATTTTATGGATTTTCCTTCTTTTTTTTTACAGGTATGTGCATGTCAGTCCCGAGCATCGGGGAAGATGTACGCATGCAAGAAACTGGTGAAGAAACGGGTTAAAAAGCAAGGAGGGGAAAAAATGGTCCTCAAAGAGAAACAGATTCTGGAACGGGTCAACAGCAGATTCGTGGTGAGAATTATGAATATTATCAGCAAGTGTTTGATGTAAATGATCATGGTTAAATAACTCTTTATGCCTGGCTGAATCTCTCAAAACCAATCAAAAACATGACAAAATGATCATCTCTGACATCAAAGTAGGAAAAAAGATATATATCATGCATAATACGTACAAGAAGGACTCTGGTTCGAGTCCTCGGCTGGGTTAGTAGGCATTTCTCTGTGGAGTTTGCATGTTCTCCCCCTATTGTCGTGGGTTTCCTCCGGGTGCTCCTGTGTTCCCCTTAAGTCCTAAGACATGCGCTATATGGGAACTGAATAGGCTAAATTGGCCGTAATGTATGAGTGTGTGTGAATGTCAGTGTGTTTGAGTGTTTCCCAGTACTGGGTTGCAGCTGGAAGGGCATTCCAATTTGGAATGAGGTGGCAATTTCGAATACAGCAAGAAAACGTCTGGTGCCTATGGAGATGAAAACCGTGTCTATATATTTGATTATGTGTGATTTATCTGTGTGTGTTTTGTCTTGTATGTGTCAGGTGAGTTTAGCCTACACTTATGAGACCAAAGATTCTCTCTGTCTGGTGCTGACTGTGATGGACGGAGGAGACCTGGGCTTTCACATCTATAAAATGGGCAACGAAAAACTGGACAAAAACAGAATCCAGTTTTACGCCGCTGAGGTCCTGTGCGGTCTGGACCATCTTCATAAACACTCCGTCGTTTACAGGTAGGCCGCAGTTTGACCTGACACACTTTGCAGACATCTACCTGTGATGAAGAGTCAAACAGATCCAGCCTGTTCTCTAATCTGTTTTTGTATATTATTATTATTATCTCGGCTAGGGATTTGAAGCCAGAGAACATTCTGCTGGACTATGAAGGTATGTGCACTTCCCTATTCGGCAAGAGACGTTAACTGCTCATTCGAGATCTGTCACATTCCCTTCAGCCTCTCACATTTCCCTTGACTTACTATTTTTAGCATAATCGAACTTAGATCTCTTTATTCACAAGGAAACATTTCTTCAAAAGTGCTTTCGCTATCGTCAACAAGGAAATCAAAGCACCTCAGGGCATGACAATGTAGCTGGCGCTGAAAACTTGCACTTCTGTTTTGTTTGGTTTCCCCTTTTTAATGTAAAATGAGCTGAGAAAAGTTTCATCATTTATTTCAGTTATTTAGAATATACAGTTGAAGTCAGAATTATTAGCCCCCCTGAGTTATTTATTAATTTCTGTTTAACGGAGAGCAGATTTCTTCAACACATTTCTAATCATGATAGTGTTAATAACTCATCTCTAATAACTGATTTATTTTATCTTTGTCATGATGACAGTAAATAATATTAGACTAGATATTCTTCAAGACACTTCTATACAGCTTAAAGTGACATTTAAAGGCTTAATTAGGTTAACTAGGCAGGTTAGGGTAATTAGGCAAGTTATTGTATTACGATGGTTTGTTCTGTAGACTATCGAAAAAAAATATATAGCTTAAAGGGGCTAATAATATTGACCTTAAAATAGATTTAAAAAAGTTAAAAACTGCTTTTATTCTAGCCGAAATAAAACAAATAAGACTTTCTCTAGAAGAACAAATATTATCAGACATACTGCAGTATTTCCTGTAATATATTTTCTTCTGGAGAAAGTCTTATTTGTTTTATTTCGGCTAGAATAAAAGCAGTTTTTAATTAATTAGTATTTTGTAAATGCAAAAATCTCCAGAGACAAGTTCATAAGCCAATTTAGAACTCTATGATTTACCTCTAGAATGAAAAGATCTGTTTGTACCTTATTTGGAAGGGTCGTGAACATTCTTCTAGTTGATCATTTGGAAAAGTGGCAGAAGGTCGATTTTCCCATGAATCATCTGGTGAACTGCATCCCAATCATCACCAATACTGCAGAAGACCTACTGGAACCAGCATGGAGCCAAGATTCTCACAGTAATCAGTCAAGTTTGGTGAAGGAGAAATCATGGTTTGGGGTTACATTCAATATGGGGGCGTGCGAGAGATCTGCAGAGTGGATGATCAACATCAACAGTCTGAGGTATCAAGACATTTGTGCTGCCCATTACATTACAAACCACAGGAGAGGGCAAATTCTCCAGCAGGATAGCGCTCCTTCTCATACTTCAGCCTCCACATCAAAGTTCCTGAAAGCAAAGAAGGTGCTGCAGGATTGGCCAGCCCAGTCACCAGACATGAACATTATTGAGCATGTCTGGGGTAAGATGGAGGAGGAGGCGTTGAAGATGAACACAGAGACTCTTGATGAACTCTGGGAGTCCTGCAAGAAGGCTTTCTTCACCATTCCAGATGACTTTATTAATCAGTGATTTGAGTCATTGCAGAGATGTATGGATGCAGTCCTCCAAGCTCATGATGGAGTCAGACACAATATTCATTCTGTTTCCACTGCAGCATGAGCACATATTCTATACTGGACATTATTGAAGGTTCAGTGAGCAGACTTTAGTCTAAGCAGAGTCAGACCTTACTGTCCTAATGAAATCAGTCAAAATCAAGACATGATCAGATATTATTGTGGTAAATAAGCCTCATCTAGAGGTCTTTAACTTTCATATAAGACACTTCTGATACCAAATGATCAACTAGAAGTCAAGATATTATTTGTTGATCCTAAAACTTGGACAGGCAACAAGACTTTCATCAAGTAGTGTACTTAAGACTCTGGGTCTCACAGCTCATGTCTCTAATAATCACACAGCATGACCAACTCTGAAATACAAATGAGCAAAATCATACTGTTGTCGAAAAAATATTTAAACAAACTGAGTAAGATGCTTTGTCAAATGACAACCTTTTAAAGTGAAGTGGAGCAGGTGTACAATCTGTTAATAACTACCTCTGAATTGTGTTTTAGATGAAATATTGCCTAAATAATCATTATATTTGACAAAAATATTTAGTTTTACTTCGAAGCTTAAAAACACAGGCACAAATTAATATCAAGCTCTTCATAAATAGATGAGTTTAATAAAGTGAATTGCTGTTGTTACTCTCCAGTTAAATCTCAGTAAGAGCTTAGAGATATGACACAATGCATAAACATGCATTAAACACTTATACTTAGCAGTCTACATCAATGTTTCCCAACCCTGTTCCTGAAAGCACACCAACAGTACACATTTTCAACCTAATCAAACACACCTGAATCAACTCATCAGAACATAAGAGACTCCAAAACCTGAAGTTAATGGGTCAGATAAGGGAGCCATCCACAATATGTACTGTTGGTGTGCCTTCAGGAACAGGGTTGGGAAACACTTCAATACATAAGTTTGTCTCCTTACACACATACACGGAAAATTTCACAATTATACACGTTAAACTAGCAAAAGATATAGTTAAAGAGACGTACTGTATGCCTCTTCAGGAAGATTAATAATAAACTGAATAAACATATACAGCCCTTTTTCCAGAATTTAGCATTCTGACGAGCAAATAAGAGTCACACTTTTAAACAAGAGTCCCACATACATCGGAAATATAAAAAGGCAAGGCAAGTTTATTTCTATAGCACATTTCATACACAATAATAATTCAAAGTGCTTTACATAAACAAGAATAAAGGAGACAATAAAATAAAAATGATTAAAAGAATCAAAAAAGTATTAAAACTGATGAAATAAGCTGTAATAAAGCTCTTAAGAGAATTCTCATTGATTTAATCTCACTGGGAAATGTTGTAGCCAGTTAAATGATGCATGTTTTTGAGCATAACAGTCGGTGTTATGTTCTGATTTGGCTATTTTTCTGTGCTCATTTACACTCACAGGATTTACATGAGAATGAGGAAACCATAGTGTTTGAGGCTCACAGTATGTCATTTCCGTGTATGGAACTCTTATTATTTAAAAGATAGGAATACAGAGGTTCGCTTCCTTTTTATAACCCCGGCAACATGACGTGATGTACTACATGACGTGCTGAATGCGTACATGTAAAAATGTAATGAGAAAAAGTCGAAAAAAATAATATTTAAATGTTGCTTTGACTTATTTTAATAAGCGAGTCGTGGTTTCAACAACACTTTTAAAGTTATACAAAGTTTCACTTAATAGTTTGATTAACGTAAGTTGAGATGACTAGAAAAGTTCATTTGACTCAACTAAAAAATTTAAGGCAGCAAGAATGTTTTGACAGTGTAGTAGTCTGAATGTTTTATTAATTTTGACAAATTTTTGTCCATAAATAAATAACTAAATGAATGAATGAACAAATGAATGATTAAGTTTGAAACTGGATTAGACTAAATGTGTTCCTCTCTTCCTGTTACTGTTATCCGACAGGTCACATTCGCATATCTGACTTAGGATTAGCCGAGATCTTGCCAGAAAACAAACTTGTGAATGGCAGAGTTGGAACAGCAGGATACATGGGTATGAAAATCACCTTTTAATAAACTCTATCACATATGCTAATCAGCTTATCTGATTAAATTTCAATGATGCAATTAGTCATTTCCAACTGCTTTGAGATTTATATAGATTTAAGCACAGTAGGATTGAGTCAAGTATCAGATTACCTATCAAGTAATCTGATTACTTTTCTAATGAAGGAATTCGAAAAGTAACTTAGATTAAATTTTAATGATGACATAATTAGTAATTTGTAACTGCTTTGAGACTTATATGGATTTCAGTACAGTAGCATTCAGTCAGGTATCAGATTACTAATGGAGTAATTGGATTACTTTTCTGACAAGGGAATTTAAAAAAGATTATTTTAATTACGTAATTAGTAGCTGATTGCTTTTTCGAAGTTACTTACCCAACACTGAGTGTATGATAATATATAGTTGTGCTATTTTTCTGGTCTTCAGCTCCAGAAGTGGTCGCCGGCACGAGCTACGGTGTAAGTGTGGACTGGTGGGGACTCGGGTGTCTGATCTACGAGATGACGGCTAAAAAACCTCCGTTTCGTAACCACAAGGAACAGGTATCGAAAAAGGACCTGAACCAAAGAATCCTGGAGAAGGCGGAGCTGTATGGCAAGATGTTCGATGAGGAAACACAAGACATCTGCAAAAACGTGAGACCACCTTTAACTCTCTGTTGATTGCTCTGATGCAGTAAGATTCGTAATGTTTAAAAGTTGGAAATTCTGCTCACCAAGGCTGCATTTATTTGATCAAAAACACAGTAGAAACTGTTAAATTGTGTGTATATATATAAAAATAATATAATAAAATACTTGTGTACTTCTCGTGTGACAATTCACAACAACTGATACCATGCCTATGGCTCTGGAGAAGAACAGCAGTAGCACGGGGGGTAAGAGAAGGGCGGAGTCAGTTAATGTTGCGTAGGTCAAAGTAAACAGACCGGGCGATGTTATTGATGTGAGAATCAAAAGATAGGGTGCTGTCAAGGATGATACCCAGACTTTTAACCTGTAAAGAGGGATAAATGGATCAGTCGTCAATAGAAAGAGAAAAGCTGTTAGTTTTGGAGACTGTTTTGTACCAACAAGCAAAAGCTCAGGTTTTGCACTATTTAATTTAAGAAAGTTAAGAGAGAGGCAAGATTTGATTTCTGCTAAGCAGACTGTAAGGGATGTAGGTGGAAAACAAGTAGAGGGTTTGCCAGAGAGATAGAGCTGGGTGTCATCCGCATAGCAGTGGAGCTGTATGTTATATTTACGGAGAATATTACCAAAGGGAAGGAGATAGATGATAAAAAGCAGGGGCCCTAGGACTGAGCCCTGGGGTACACCCGAAGAAACTGTAAAATGTTGAGAAGTGAATGATTTGAGTTGAGTGAACTGAGTGAGAGATAAGATTTGAACCAGGCAAGTGGGATACTGGTGATGCCAAGAGAGGATAGTCTATTGATGAGGGTGCTGTGACGGACACTCAGGTGGAGGAGAATGAGAATAGATATTAGTCCAGAATCAGCTGCCAGCAGAAGGTTGTTGGTGATTTTAATAAGCGCAGGTTCTGTGCTGTGGAATGGGCAGAAACCAGACTGGAACTGTTCATACAGGTTGTTCTAAGGTTTGGATTTGTGTTGCTACAATTTTTTTGAGGATTTAGAAAATATCTGGTAAATTAGAAATAGAGAAATAGGTCATGACTTTATTAAAATTAGATGGGTCTGAAGCAGGTTTTTTGAGTATTGGAGTAATTGCTGCAGTTTTGAAGGAAGCAGGAACAGTTCCAGTGGAAAGAGAAGAGTGAATAATGGCTGAAATCAGAAGAGAAGAGGCTTTAACCAGAACAGCGAGGAGAAGATCTAAATCAGAGGAAGATGACTTAGATTTGGAAATAAGATTTGAGATTTCTGAAGTTGTAGGGAGCAGAAAAGAGGAGAATACATTTTCGGATTGTGAAATTTCAAATATAATGCTCAGAAAGGATTGTGAAGATGCTGGTGAATATTAAAGATTTTAAAGAATATTAATAATTTCATCTGACAGACTGGCACTAATATGCACACATCACCATTCTCACAACGAGTTTCTAAGTTCTCTCAGCCTTCTGAGGTAATCTGGGAGCATGTTCAGAGCTGCGAATACATTATAAAAGCATTTCCTGCTTATACAAATTTATCATTAATAGTGAGAACAGTTTAATAGGCTTCTCTGAAATTTTATTCAGACTACATTATTATTTTATTTAACAAACCAACACAATCTGACTGCATTTTGGCGCACATTGTTTTGAAGCACATCACCTAAAATGTTATTCGTTATTATTGTTTATCGATTACCGACTAACAAGAGATACATTAAAATTAAGAGACAAATTATACCAAAAGAAATTCGTTTCAAAACAGATATTTTTACCAAGAAAAATATACAGTGTGAATTATATTTTAGTCTGTGCCCCTTCACTACTCAACTATACAGGTGGATGATTTGTTTCGCTCTGAGGAAAATAAGAATTTAATGAATGCTCCACTGTGATTGTTGTATCACAAACCTCAGTCATATATTTGCTATTGTTTTTCATTTGTCATTATTTTAAAGATTTTGTCTTGAGCATCTGATTTTTTCTTGCTGCAGCTGATGTGAGTTCATTTCTCCGTCTCACTCCTCGCAAGTTCAGGTGAGGGAGTGTTTAAAAGAAACCCATGGCAGGAAAATATACGTTCAGATTTTAAAAAATATATCTGGATTTTCAAAAGGAATCCTAAGTTTGAGCCTATCCATGTCTTAGGAATGCCCTTAAATAATGTAGTGAATAGTAGTCTGCAAGCATCAGTGTTCATTGAGATTGAAATTAGATTCAAAAGAAAATGAAATGGAGATAATAAATATCGTCAGAGCAACTCTTGTGACTGCTTTGGGAAATATCGCTCATTGTAGACGTCACGGGATGACTGACCGTGAAGGAACGTGTAGTCTGGCACATTTGTAACCCACAAATCAAGATTTCATCAAGACAGAATCACATAATCTGACTGTGATTATAGTAACCCACAATAAAAATGGTGTGATCTGACCAGGGCTTAAGTTGAGTTGACTCACATTTTCAAGGCAGCTAAACTTGAGTTTGTAAGTTTAACCAATGTGAAACGGTTTAGTTTCAAATGTCCTTTATTTCTGTGATTCAAAGCTGAGTTTTGCATTTTAGCTCCTGGGTAAAAACCCAAAGGAAAGGCTGGGCTGCAGATCTGGCCAGGGAGCAGAAGTCATCAAGAGTCACCAGTTCTTTAAAAACATCAACTTCACATTACTGGAGGCAGGAATGACGAGGCCTCCCTTCATTCCTGATGTGAGTGACGTTGCTGTGAAAAACATTTATCATCTACTCACTTTTTTTAAAAATACTACTCATTTTACTACTCCCCTACCATTTTAAAACCCATTCAGCTGATGTCCGGGTCAAACGGGAGCACTTTTAGCTTAGCTTAGCATAAATCATTGAATCAGATTAGACCATTAGCACCTATTTCAAAAATGAGCAGAGTTTGGATCATTTTCCTATTTAAAGCTCGACTCTTCTCTAGTACGAAGGCCGACAGCGAAAATGAAATGCTATTATTTTCTAGGCTGATATGGCTAGGAACTATAATCTCATTCTGGCGTAATAAGACACTTTGCTGCTGTAATTTAATTGCCAAGTTCATAGCAAAGTTCCTTATATATTACGCCAGAATGAGTGTCATTCTGCAGCCATTGGAACATTAGAACTCATTCACTCCCACTGTTCGTTTCAGATACATGGCATGTGATACTAAAGAGCGTTTAATTGGTCAGAAGATTTGATGTATGAGGCGATGTCAATGAAACCGCTGATCCGTTTAAGCAAAAGTGACAAAACTACAAGGTTTACATGTTTATATCAGTTTTAAATCTTCTAAACATGAATTGTGATGCTGTTTTGGAGCAGGCTAGCTTATAGATATCCTCGAAGACTACTGATACTAACATCTAAAAAACTTTAGGTTCACTGGCCCTTTAAATATGTAAAATAGCAACTTGTGTTGAGGAAAGAGTCAGAATTGATCCCCCTTTTGCTTTAAAACAGACCTCCACTCAATTAAAAACACCTTTTTTATATATATTACATTCTGTAAAGTTCATCAGAGCTCTTCCACATCAGACTTTCTTCTCTCCACCAGCCGAGAGCCATTTACTGTGATGATGTGAGCGACATCGATCAGTTCGCTGCGGTTAAAGGAGTCACTCTTGGTCAGACCGATGAGGATTTCTACGCAGAGTTCAACACGGGCTGCGTTACTGTGCCCTGGCAGACTGAGGTACAGAGGAAGGATACACTAACAATCTAATAAAGTCTTAAATCAAGAAGCATTATCTAGACTAGTGTTTCCCAACATTGTTCCTGGAGGCACACCAACAGTACACTACCTGACTAAAGTCTTGTCGCCTATCCAAGTTTTAGGAACAACATATAATAACTTGACTTCTAGTTGATCATTTGGTGTCAGAAGTGGCTTATATGAAAGGCAAAGGCCTCTAGATTACACTTATTTTACCACAATAAAATATGATCATGTCTTGATTTTTAATGATTTGATTAGGACAGTAAGGTCTGACTCTGCTTAGACTAAAGTCTGCTCACTGAACCTTCAATAATGTCCAGTATAGAATATGTGCTCATGCTGCAGTGGAAACAGAATGAATATTGTGTCTGACTCCATCATGAGCTTGGAGGACTGCATCCATACATCTCTGACATGACTCAAATCACTGATTAATAAAGTCATCTGGAATGGTGAAGAAAGCCTTCTTGCAGGACTCCCAGAGTTCATCAAGATGCTTTGGAGTCATCTTCAACGCCTCCTCCTCCATTTTACCCCAGACATGCTCAATAATGTTCATGTCTGGTGACTGGGCTGGCCAATCCTGTAGCACCTTGACCTTCTTTGCTTTCAGGAGCTTTGATGTGGAGGCTGAAGTATGAGAAGGAGCGCTATCCTGCTGGAGAATTGTCCCTCTCCTGTGGTTTGTAATGTAATGGGCAGCACAAATGTCTTGATACCTCAGGCTGTTGATGTTGATCATCCACTCTGCAGATCTCTCGCACGCCCCCGTACTGAATGTAACCCCAAACCATGATTTCTCCTTCACCAAACTTGACTGATTTCTGTGAGAATCTTGAGTCCATGCAGGTTCCAGTAGGTCTTCTGCAGTATTTGTGATAATTGGGATGCAGATCAACAGATGATTCATGGGAAAAATCGACTTTCTGCCACTTTTCCAAATGATCAACTAGAAGTCGAGTTATTACTTGCTGCTCTTTAAACTGGAATCCATGACAAGACTTTTGTCAGTAGTGTACATATTTTTGATGTCTCCCTAATCTGATCCATTAACGTCAGGTGTTGGAGTCTCTTCTAATGCTCTGATGAGTTGACTCAGGTGTGTTTGATTAGGTTGAAAATGTGTACTGTTGGTGTGCTTTCAGGAACAAGGTTGGGAAACATTGATGTAGACAACCAGAACATACTGTCTTGTTTTCAGAAATATTATGTCAAAATTAAGTGAGTTTCACACTAAACATAGACAAATCCAGTTGAATATATTGCATCAGACATATTATACTCGCAAAAAAAATCTGTTTAATAATAATATGTCTTCAAAACGGCAAAGGTTCAAGGAGATTTGCTGCATATGCTTTGGAGTTGTCCTGTTTTGTCAAATTATTTTGGTAGTTTTAAGGAAAAACGTGTAATTTTGACATATTTCTGAAAACAACACTGTATGTTTCGCTTGTCTAGAAAGTGCTTCTTGATTTAATAATTTTTTGACATCTGGACTAGAAACAAGACTACGAGTTTTATCAGTGCAGTAAGTTTCTTCACATCTGTAATGATCTTCATGTACACACAATTCATCCAGATGATCGAGACCGAGTGTTTCAAGGACCTGAATGTGTTCGGGCAGGGCGGGAGTAGGTCACCGGATCTGGACCGCAGTGCACCGATCCAGCCCACTTACTCCGAGACACAGTCCAGCAGCCTGAAAATTCAGTCGCAGCCCCTCAGTCGAAGCCGGCTACTGGGCAAAATCTTCAGACGCGTAAGCAGACATTTTAGATGACATCATCACACACTAAAATAAATCATTTGTGTTCTATAGTGAGCCAACTCTCATCTGTTTGATTAGCATCGGTTCTTTTGGGGTGTGCAGTTTAATTCACTGAATTTCTACAAAGTATCTTGTAGACTGTAAACTTGCAGACGTTTTTGGTCACGTCCATAACGCATGTTTAATTCCATTATTTAAAACATAAAATAAGTAAACAGATTGATATTTTTCTGATCTCATAACTCTGCGCTTAGCTGTTTTGGAAAATAGAAACAGTTGTTTCAATATAACGTTAACACACACTCACCGGCCACTTTATTAGGTACACCTGTCCAACTGCTTGTTAGCGCAAATTTCTAATCAGCCAATCACATGGCAGCAGCTCAATGCATTCAGTCAAGAGGATCTGCTGCAGGTCAAACCAAGCATCAGAATGGTGAAGAAAGGGGATTTAAGTGACTTTGAACGCTGGAATTGCTCAGCTACAGTTAAAGAAAAAATATATTTCAAATATTCCCCATGAGCACATTTTTCACAGTACTTCCTGTTATATTTGCCTACACAAACTGTGCTGTGTAGTGAAGTAAACAAAAACACATGGTATCGACAGAGTGAATATCCACTGTAAAAAGAAATTCTTGCCACCTTCATTTTTTATGTTAAAAATGAACTTTACATGCGGCTCAGTGGTTAGCACTGTCGCCTCACAGCAAGAAGGTCGCTGGTTCGAGTCCTGGCTGGGTCAGTTGGCATTTCTGTGTGGAGTTTGCATGTTCTCCCCGTGTAGGTGTTGGTTTCCTCCGGGTGCTCCGGTTTCCCCCAAAGACATACGCTTTAAGGCCAATTTAGTTCATCCAATCCACCTAGTGTATGAGTGTGTGAATGAGTGTGTATGGATTTTTCCCAGTACTGGGTTGCAGCTGGAAGGGCATCCACTGTGTAAAACATGTCAGAATAGTTGGCGGTTCATTCCAATGTGGTGACCTCTGAAATAGAGACTAAACCGAAGGAAAATAATGACTTACATCAGTCAAACTGACTAAAATTGTTAAGTTAATCTTTGTAGAACTTAAAAAAATTGAGTTGAAACCTGATTATCTTGTTAAAACAAGTTAAAGTAATAATATTTGTTGTCTGGACGTGTTTAGTCATGTTTTTTACAGTGTGGTTCTGGGATCATTCGAAAGCTTAAAAGCTGCAGTAGAAGATCTGGGAAAATGGAGAATAAACTGGGGGAAATAAAGAAATAAATAAAGAATAATTTCACAATTTAGACTTCAAATGTACAGTAAACAGAACATTCTGGATTCAGTCAGATGAACAACGCTTTAATTAGTACTTTGATTATTTAATTATCTCATTCAAATGAATCTTAGCTGTTGCAAAACTTGATGTTTTTGTGATATACAGTTGAAGACAGCATTATTAGTCCTACTGTATATCCCCCCCCCCCCAAATTTCTGTTTTCGCAGAGAAGACTTCAACACGTTTCTAATCATAATAGTTTTAATAACTCATCTCTAATAACTGATTTATTTTCTCTTTGTCATGATGACAGTAAATAATATTAGACTAGATATTCTTCAAGACACTTCTATACAGCTTAAAGTGACATTTAAAGGCTTAACTAGGTTAATTAGGTTACTAGGCAGGTTAGGGGAATTAGGCAAGTTATTGTATAACGATGGTTTGTTCTGTAGACTATCTTATAAAATATTAATTAAGGGGGCTAATAATTTTGACCTTAAAATGGTGTTTAAAAAATTTAAAACTGCTTTTATTCTAGCCGAAATAAAACAAATAAGACTTTCTCTAGAAGAAAAAATATTATAGGAAATACTGTGAAAATTTCCTGAATCTGTGAAACATCATTTGGGAAATATTTAAAAAAGAAATTCACAGGAGGGCGAATAGTTCTTTTCAAAATAAAAAGTCATGCTAAAGAGTTTGAGGATTCACATGATAGACTACTCAATGAACTAGTTTTATTAATCTTATAAACCCAAAGCTGGTTATTCAGCATACAGGATCATCTTTTCCGTTCAGCCTCAGGGTTTTCAGCACATCTGAGTGCTGTACTGTGACGGTTTACATTGCTATGCACTGAATTCAACGAGGAACTTCATTACTAACCCTTGATTAAGTGCTTTCAGTGTCACGAGGCAGAAACGCATTCCTAGACATCCCATAGTTTATATTCTTCTTTAATTAACTTACAAGGAAACAAGCTACTTTCCTTCCTTATACTACTCACTGGATCTGTAAAACCCAGGACACCTTATGAAAGTCTAATATTTGGATATTTAATCACTTCAAAGACAGTTAGTCTATATTAATGTCATATACAGTTGATGTCAGAATTATTAGCCCTCTTCTATATTTTCCCTTCAATTTCTGTTCAACAGAACCATTTTTCTAATAACTGATTTATTTTTCAGGATAAAGTGACATTTAGAGCCCTCTCATACACCCAGCGCAATAAGATGCAAGGCGTGTTTGGCGTGATTTGATGCTATTTTCAGACCAGCGCAACTGTAATTTTCATGTTTTGCACCACGTTGCTTAAATAGTAAATCCATTTGTATCACTTTGAGGACTCATGCGTGTTCTGATCTATAAAGGAGGTGTGTTAAGGCGCATGTTGATGCGTTGCTATTTTGACGAACTGAAATAGACCTAAAGTCCAGCGCAAAGCACGTTAGTCATGCGCCTACGCAGGTCCAAATGCTTACACATTGCTTAATACACACAGGATGTACAGCAATACACAAATATCTTTACAAATATACAATTAAAGGATTAAAATATTACAAACATTATTATTTTCTACATAAATATAAACACCACTGCCTCCATGCCTCATCTTTGGGGGCTTTTACAGTTTATTCATGATAATCTGCATTTGTATAATGTTATTATTATTAGCAGTGTTCATTATTAAATGCATATTTACATTTGTTTTAATAAAAACAAGATTAAATAAAATAAATATATATATATATATATATATATATATATATATATATATATATATATAGCGACGCAGTGGCGCAGTAGGTAGTGCTGTCACCTCACAGCAAGAAGGTCACTGGTTCGAGCCTCGGCTGGGTCAGTTGGCGTTTCTGTGTGGAGTTTGCATGTTCTCATGCTCCGGAATGCACTATATGAATAATAACTGAAATCTCTCTTTTCTTTATTGTTACAGCCCAAGGACGAGCCAGCAGAACCCATTTTTCGCAAATCCAGCCCGTGTTATGAAAAGCTGTGAGAGAGGACTGCACTACACAAATCCTGTCCGTTTTTTAACTCATATTCTATCCATTTCTCACCTTTGTTGTTAGACATGACGGCTTATGTTACTGTTTAAATGCTATTGGAGCCCTTCAATACCTTACTCACAAACCCTACTGTCTTTTATTATTATTATTATGACATATGACCAAAGCTGATGTAAGATGTTTTGTATGCTCAATTTGTAAATAAAAGAAAACCCAGTGTGTCTTGTACAGTAGCTGCATTAATAAATATTCAATTCTAACAATGGGTAACAGATCCACATGAGTGATGATATTAATATTTAAAGACTTTGTGAAAATACAGTGATTCAGCACAACAGATAGATTTACATCAGTCAAAATGACCAGCGATTGACTTTGGGAAGCTGACAGGCTGGTTTCCCTCAGAATGATGGTGAATGCAGTCAGCGTGTAACTAAATTTAGTAAACCATCGACTATATTGACTTTTAACTCACACTCCTAAATTATTAGTGACATTATTACATGTCTAATAACAGCTGGCCAGAAAGTGATGGATTTTGTATAAACTGTTGAAATATTGGTGTCTGTGATGCAGCAAGCCCAGAGACTGTTGTGTACACCCTGATTTTAATTCACTTTAATATGTGATGTGACTAAGAACGGTCATTAACAAATCTTTTCCCAATTCAAATGAGTAGCGTCTTGGACCCGGAAACATTTCAGCACTTCACGACTTAGCAAGTGTATTAACTTAGGTACGTTTTGTCTGCATAAGAACGAAAAAGTTTTGTCTCAAAGGCAATAAATGAATGATGAACAGAAGAGGGGCCAAGACAGAATCTTGAGGGACATCAAATGTTACCGCAGGTGTTCCCCAAGGCTCTGTTTTGGCCCCTTTCTAGTTTATGATATCTAGAAAATTCAGCAAACATTTTCAGCGTTATGCAGACGACACTCAACCTTTCACACCTTCTTTACCATAATTCTGTCTTTGCCCTATATACTCTGTTAAATGGTTTGATTTTTCAGTGTGTAATTTTTGAAAGCTGTGGGAGTGTATTCACAACAAGCAATGGCATATTTTGATGACTCTGCAGAAATCATGTTGATGGATAAGCTATTTAACACATTACTACGGTAATATGAAGGCTAAAAGCTCTGAAATCATGGCACAAGCTTGGCACACCTGTCTTTGGGAGTTTTTGCCCATTCCTCTTAAGCTCTATCAGGTTGGATGGGAAGCGCCATACACAGCCATTTTCAGATCTCTCCAGAGATGTTCTATAGGATTTAGGTCTGGGCTCTGGCTGGGCCACTCAAGGACATTCACCGAGTTGTTGTGAAGCCACTCTGTTGATATTTTTGTGGTGTGCTTTGGGTCATTGTCCTGCTGGAAGATGAACCTAGGTCAGGAGCACTCTGAACCAGATTTTCATTCAGGATGTCTCTGTGCATCGCTGCGTTCATCTTTCCCTCTATCCTGACTAGTCTTCCAGTTCCTGCTGCTGAAAAACATCCCCACAGCATGATGCTGCCACCACCATGCTTCACTGTAGGGATGGTATTAGCCTGGTGATGAGCGGTGCCTGGTCACTCCAAAGAATTCAAGTTTAGTCTCATCAGACAATGTTGTTTCTTATGGTCTGAGAGTCCTTCAGATGCCTTTTGGCAAATTCCAGGCAAGGAGTGACTTCCGTCTGGCCACTTAACCATACAGACCTGATTGGTGGATTGCTGCACAGATAGTTGTCCTAAGGTTCTCCTCTCTCCACAGAAGAATGATGGAGATCAGACAGAGTGACCTCCCTGACTAAGACCCTTCTCCCCCAATTACTCAGCTTAGATGGCCAGCCAGCTTTAGGAAGAGTCCTGGTGGTTAAACATCTTCCACTTACGGATGATGGAGGCCGCTGTGCTCATTGGAACTTTCAGAGCAGCAGAAATGTTTCTGTAACCTTCCCCAGCCTTGTCCCTCAAGACAACCCTGTCTCGGAGGTCTACAGACAATTCCTTTGTCTTCACGCTTGGTTTGTGCTTTGACATGCACTGTCAACCCTGGGACCTTATATAGACAGTACGCCTTTTCAAATCATGTCCAATCAACTGAATTGACCACAGGTGAACTCCAACTGCTGAAACATCTCAAGAATGATCAGTGGAAACAGAATGAACCTGAGCTCAATTTAGAGCTTCACGCCAAAGGCTGTCAATACTGATGTACATGTGATTTTACAGGGTTTTATTGTTAATAAATTTTCAAAAATTTCAAAAACTCTTTTTCCCATTGTCATTATGGGGGATTGTGTGTAGAATGTTGAGGAAATAAATGAATTTAATCCATTTTAGAATAAGGCTGTAACATAAAACAATGTGGAAAAAGTTAAGTGCTGCGAACACTTTCTAGATACTCTGTAGTTAATTATTAGCTCTTTAGCATGATCAATTATTATAAAAGCAAAACAAATGACATTTTCAAGCAGTTTCAAACACTTTATCCAAAACCTATGCACTTTCAAACCTTAAAAACACTACATTAAAGAAATGTAGGCATTTTTCCATATCAACACTGATGTGTTTGTCTATAAAAATGCTACAGGCATTCCTTGAAACCGCCGCAGGACAGATATTCCCCCACAGAATGAGTGCTTATTCATTCTGATAGTGATTCTTCATTTTACTAATTATTATATTTCAGATTATATCAGTTGCTAGTTTGATTTGGTTTTAGTTTTTCATTTATTGTGAATTTTATCATTTTGAAACATATTTCCAACACTAGTTTTAGCCCTACTTTTAGTTTTGCTTTACTAAAATAGCCTTGCGCTGCTATTCTTGTACATTACATTGCTCGTTTATGTCACATCTAGATTATTGTAATTCTTTATTTTGTACTTCCCCTAAAACGCTTACATAAACTGCCGTTGGTAGAGAGCATAATCTAATCAACAACATTAATTTGAGCAGTGAACTGTAAAATGATAATAAATAAAAAAGTCATGATACATTTGTTTTGTTACTTTAACTTGTTTTAATAAGAAAATTGAGTTTCAACTTAATTTAAGTTATACAAAGTAACTTAATGTTTAAGTTAGCTTAACTGAAATGACTAGAAATGTTAATTTGATTCAACTAAAAATTTGAAGGCAACAAGAACATTTTGTACACTGTAGAAACAAAAAAAATGCAGGTTCCACACACTTCCTTCATGTTGTTCCAACACAAATCCATTAATTAACCTAAAGAATTTAAATGGATTGAACAAAACAACACATTTCGCAAAAATAAAAAATAAATCTAATGAAGTGTTGTTTCAGCTTATTTTAAATAAATAAACAAGTAACCAAAGATTTGTGAGTGTATATTTTTGTATTTTGAGCATTGTTTTCTTCATTTTAAGTCTCGTCTTGAAACCCAGTTATTTAAACATGCTTAAGGTTATAGGCTAACACAACCTTTTTGTAAAGTGTTACCTTGTAACATCCTCACATTATTTTTGTCTGCCTGATGAGATTTATTGCTTTATTGCAATACAAACTATTGTTTTTTGGTGTCCACACAGCAAAACGTGATTAGTTATTTAAAGCGAGTAAACCAATTGCCTTAAAAGCAACAAGCTGACTTTACAAAAATAATGTGAGTAAACCCATTGTAACTTGAAACTCTTAAACAGATTTAATTTTTTAAATTATGATTATTATACTCATTTTTTAAAGTCAACTTATTCTTTTTTACAGTGTCAGACTATTTTAGCACGTCTGTTTTCAAGAAATTACTGTAATTATTACAAGATTACATATTTGGTGCTTCATTAAGTCCATAAAATCTACAATTATAGCCTGTATTGAATTAAGAAAACACACTGGAGTTTGGAAGAGCAAATTTTAGTACTGTCATTTTGCAAGATACAGAAAAGCTGGAAGAAACAAATATAATAAATGTGTATTGGAAAGAATGATTCGTTTACGTTTATTTTTTTTAAAAAGTGAATCCAATTTGCATATTAATACAAATTAAGGCAGCTTAACAGTTCCAAGTTAAAATGGGTTTACTCACATTATTTTTGTAAAGTCAACTTGTTTCTTTTAAGGCAATTGGCTTACTCGTTTTAATGAACTAATCACTTTTTAAAGTGTACACTCTTGCGGCTACTTATTTAAAATGAGTTCAAACGACACAACTGTTTTGTGTTTTTATTATTACTTAATTGTTTTATGTTCAACCCACTTGAATTTGTAAATACATTAGAAGTTAACCGATTTCTGATGGGACAACATATAACTGCATTTTTTACAGTGCATCTTCTGTAAATCACGGTAAAAATATAATCACTCGATCGTTTGGTTTGAAAGAATAAAATGAAAGACGACACTTCTTATTTTGATACTAAACCACATTCAGGTCTTAAACCCACATGCATACAGTCTGTACAACACGTACATAAACTAATAAATCATTTAGATTCACTTTATTAAAACAAGTTTGTGTAGAAAACATGGTTTACAAAAACAAAAGATCATATTTTACATCTATCCGAATAACTACAAACCCATAATCAAGTAGACAACAGATAATAAGCGTGACGTCTGAGAGCTGAAAACTCCCACATCACACGCACACTTTACACCAGCTAAGAGGAAATCTGCCGGTCAGGATAATGCATGAAGGAAATAAAATAGTATGACGGATACAAAGGTAAATCTGCAGTATGAGGAAACTATTAACCGAATGGAAACATACTCTACAGCTCAAGTAATTGTACATTTATTTACTTTTTTACTGGATTGAACGATCAAACGTCACCGTCGGGTGCAGTTTGAGGTTTTATTAAAAGAAAAGTGAAATACGAGGCTTTTTTGATAGAAAAACAGAGCAGTACATGGAGAGAGGAGCACTGTTAATAAAAATAATAGCCGAACTGGTGTGTGTGTGTGTGTGTGTTTGAGAATGGTGCAGGGAAGCGTCTGTATTTGACGAGTGTTTATCAGACAGTCAGTGTTCTCGGATGCTTGTGTTTAACCTTCATATTGTGGGCTCCGTCGGCCGTCCACTTCAGTCTCCACATGGTAGAGCATATCAGCCAGTGTGTGTTCGATGACTGCACCCCAGCCCATATCACTCATCTGAAGACACACAAACACAAAGTAAATATGAATCAGCAACATGGCAATTATGATGCTCAATATAGCATCAATATAGCAACATGACGATGTTATTCAACCAATAATCAATGGTCTGGTGTACTCAGGGCTCGCACAAATCCCTGGTTAATCCCAGATAGCCTTTTGGGCAAGCACACTTCAGATTTTGGTAGCCTGAAATATATTCAAGTGATCTGAATAGAATAGACATTATTTGAAGAGTTCAGATGCAAAACCCTCTAAATCCATCAGACCTCTTTTTTTGTAAAGGAGCATTTTCTATCAGGCTCCTCTGATTGGGTTCAGAAGTTTCCTTTTATAGTTAATGAGAAGGTTATTAGCTCGTAAATAAAATATGTTTTTTTCAAAAATGTCACTTTAGACAATTCTTTGGTTTTTAACAAGGTAGATTTTCTTTTGAGTCAAAACCAGCTAAATCCACTTGTGCTTTTTTTGCAAAAACCTCTAAATCCAGCTATTGGGACAAGACTGTAATTAGCTGAAATCACTAAAGAAGCAATTAGAAATTATTTTACTAATCATAAAACCCCTAAAATTAAAAATATATAAATCTGTCAAGTAAGTGGCGGTTCATTCCTCTGTGGTAACCCCTGATAAACCAGGGACAAAGCAGAAGGAAAATTAATTAATGAAATCTGTCAAGTAAGGGCATTAATCAATAACATTAAAACTGACATTGATTAAATCTTAATAATCAGTTGTCATTTCTGATATTTGGGATTTAGATTTAATGTAGAGCATTAGTAGAGCACTGCTTTACTCATTCTGCCTCTGGACTGCTTTACTCATTCTGACCCTGGACTGCTTTACTCATTCTGCCTCTAGACTGCTTTACTCATTCTGCCTCTGGACTGCTTTACTCATTCTGCCTCTGGACTGCTTTATTCATTCTGCCTCTGGACTGCTTTACTCATTCTGCCTCTGGACTGCTTTACTCATTCTGCCTCTGGACTGCTTTACTCATTCTGCCTCTAGACTGCTTTACTCATTCTGCCTCTGGACTGCTTTACTCATTCTGCCTCTGGACTGCTTTACTCATTCTGACCCTGGACTGCTTTACTCATTCTGCCTCTGGACTGCTTTACTCATTGTGCCTCTGGACTGCTTTACTCATTCTGCCTCTGGACTGCTTTACTCATTCTGCCTCTGGACTGCTTTACTCATTGTGCCCTCTGGACTGCTTTACTCATTCTGCCTCTGGACTGCTTTACTCATTCTGACCCTGGACTGCTTTACTCATTCTGCCTCTGGACTGCTTTACTCATTCTGCCTCTGGACTGCTTTACTCATTCTGCCTCTGGACTGCTTTACTCATTGTGCCTCTGGACTGCTTTACTTATTCTGCCTCTGGACTGCTTTACTCATTCTGGCTCTTACTGCTTTACTCATTCTGCCTCTGGACTGCTTTACTCATTCTGGCTCTGGACTGCTTTATTCATTCTGCCTCTGGACAGCTTTACTCATTCTGCCTCTGGATTTTGTTCAATTTGATTCATTGGATGAAAATGCTGCTTTATTTGCCAGTTTTTAATGCAATATTCCAGTTTCGCTCATTTGTAAAAGTGTACTTTTATTTAGTTGAAATATTACTTTTTAATTTGTTGGTTGTAAACTTCATAAAAGGTGTGGTAAAAGAGACAGAAGTATGCCAAAATAAAAAAAAGAGGAATTCCAGTCAATTTTTGACCACTTTATACATTTATGTGTCAGAAGATTCTGGCTTTTAGAATTAATTTCATTTAATAAAAATTTGTTTATTCATTTTGATGCATTTTTGCTGGTCCATTATTTTTTAAAATAAACAAGAAGATTGAATAAATGTGGAATTAAGTCTGTTCGCTGCTACCAAAGCTTTACATGTAATATTTACACATTCATTTTCTTGTAAACTCAGATTTGACTTCATTAGAAGGAATTAATGCAACATTTATTCAATTACACACATTCAAAAAAACATTACAACAAAAGAGCTGCCCTTCCCACACTGATCCAAGTCTAAATCACACACTTCCCTAGAAACCTACTGTATGGTGTAATACACCTCACACACAGTTTCAGTGTCTTTTCTCCAGAATTAAAATGCCAAGACAAAGCCATTAATAATAAGGTGTGGTGTAGAGTCTGTCAGAGGAAAACATGTCATGTTTCAGTATAAAAATTAACCACTGATGTGGTATTTCGATGAGCTTTTGACAAAAAAAAAACCTAATACACTAATATAAACCATATAAATATCTCAGAACGCTAGCGAAAACAATAAAAATGTCAAATACCAAGAGGAATATACTAAGTATAAGGAGTACAGAGCTTAAAATATGCCAAAACTCATTTCACTTATGTGTTTATTTGAATTAATTCATTTTCCTTCAGCTTAGTCCCTTATTTATCAGGGATTACCACAGCGGAATGAACCGCCAACTAATGCAGCTTATTTTTTATGCAGCGGATGCCCTTCCAGCCAGATCCAAAACTGGAAAACATGCATACTCTCGCATTCACACTCATACACCACGGCTTTTGGGGGACTGTGGGGGAAACCGGAGCACCCAAGGAAACCCACGCCAACACAGGGAGAACATGCAAACTCCACACAGAAATGCCAACTGACCCAGCCGTGACTTGAACCAGTGACCTTCTTGCAGTGAGGCAACAGTGCTAGCCACTGAGCCACCATTCCGCCCCACAAAACAATTTTTAATGGCATATAATACTCAGTTTTATTAACTTACAGTAGTCAATAACATACATTAATTTAAATTTAGACGGTTTTGGCATATTTTAAGCTCCATAAAAGAGGAAAAGCATCTAAGAGTCAAAAACATCTTGGATTTCATACTTACTGGCTGAAACTTGATGTCTTTAGGTGGGTATTTGAAGTGGGGACCAAAATTGACAGAGACCTGGATAAATAAAAAAGCAGAAAATAAATCCTCTGGTTTCAGACTCCTTCAACTACATCACCATCTAGTGTACATGAGCGGTAACTAATGATGGTCCCTTTATTTTAAATGTACAATTAACACACCATTAACTAAGATTTTAGCTTATTAAACTGCTAATTAGCTGCTTATTAATAGTTATTAATGCAGTAGTTGGGATTAGGTATTGGCTAGGGATGTAAAATAAGACCACACTTTAATAAGTGTTAATAAACAGTTAATATCTTAATAGTATGCAGGTAATAAGACAGTAGTAAATGCTGTGAATTGTTACTTAAACTAAAGTGTTTCCATAATTATAATTATTTTACACATGAAATGAATATAAATAAAAATCGCCCACAGACGCAGTTACAGAAGCTTGAAAATACACTGCTAACTATACACTACCTGACAAACATCGTCAGCTATCCAAACTTTAGGAACAACGAATAATAACTTGACTTCTAGCTGATCATTTGGTATCAGAAGTGGCTTATATGAAAGGTAAAGGCCTCTAGATTACACTTACTTTACCACAATAAAATATGATCATGGCTTGATTATTAATGATTTCATTAGGACAGTAAGGTCTGACTTTGCTTAGACTAAAGTCTTGTCACTGAACCTTCAATAATGTCCAGTATAGAATATGTGCTCATGCTGCAGTGGAAACAGAATGAATATTGTGTCTGACTCCATCATGAGCTTGGAGGACTGCATCCATACATCTCTGCAATGACTCAAATCACTGATTAATAAAGTCATCTGGAATGGCGAAGAAAGCCTTCTTGCAGGACTCCCAGAGTTCATCAAGAGTCTTTGTGTTCATCTTCAATTTTTATTAAAGAAATGTATACTTCTATTCAGCAAGAATGCATTAAAATTAATGCTGTTCTTGTGAACTTTCTAAAGCAACATAATATATTTTCATTGATTATATAATAGACAAATCAGAATGAGACTGAAGGCTGTAGTATTATTGCTAAAAAGTCAGCATTGCATTACAGGAATACAATTACATTTGGGGGGGAAATTTTTAAATTACAGATAATTACAATTAAAACGCAGAGGAAAAAGAAAACATGAACATTTTATTTAGGGTACAATGTAGACGTACCGTGCAGCTCTTGTAGAGGGATATGGCGGGGTAGTACATGCCCTCAAACAGATCCTCATAGGCCACACCTTGATTCACGCCGTTTTTGAAAAATATCATCTAAAATCAAAAACATTGACATCGTTATAGTATGAATATCATGCAGTGAAAGGCCCTGGGTTATAATCAGTGGTGCAATGGATCATAATTCTCATGGTTCGGATCACATAATGGTGTTTTATAGTCACAGATCAGAGCATTTTTCGGATCAGCTTTCCGAAAAAACACTGCAAGACACTTTTGGTTTTAACAAACATAACTTAGTAGCTGTCATTTAATTACAAATAAAATTAATAAATAATCAGCTAAATAAAAATAAATAGTACAATATTCAGTGCAGTGAAAAAATAATCACTGTTACTACTTCTTTTGCTGTGGTTTTATTACTAACTCCAGTACTTCTGTGTTATTTGACTGTAACTTCATAACTAACTCAAATGACTAATTACTGAATCCCTTTCATGATTTTTGCGTTTTCAGATTTAAATGCAGCGATTTGACGGATTAATAAACGTATGCAAATCACCATAATTTATAATTTATGTTGCGTGGGTGTTGAGATCTCGATCTTTAAATGATTAATCGTGCAGCTTACAATGAATGCATTAATGCAGGCTAAACAAGTGACAGAAAACACCTTTAATAACCTTAGAAACCCACCACATTCTTAATAACCTACCACAACTTCTTCCGTCAACATTATATTATACAGGAAAGCCTAAACACTTTCACACATGTGATTTGAGTTTACTTTCATTCTCTCACTCTCTCTCACTGTGGCCCATTTGACCTGCTGGCGTGTCTTTTCCTCTCCTCTCGGCTGTTTTACAGTGATACTTCTGGATACAGACACAAGCGCGTGCCTGCAGAGTTTTCTCCACCGTGTCTATCATGGACCAGCTGTGATCGCCGCTGCCGTTTATCAGTGTCACTCATCTGTGCGCAGCACGCAAGAGCCTATCACAGCCCTTTTAGTTGAGCGCGTGATCAATCAAAGGGGTGTTAGAGAACTTGGTAGAGAAGGATCAGAAAGCGTGCGGGATAATTTTATTTGTTTATATTATTAGCTATAAATGCTCGCGTTGTTTAAAGATACAGTTCACATATCTGTTTGTATTAGATGACAAAACTGTATTACAAATAGTATTTAAATATATGTATACATTTAATACAAGAATTGCTGCTGTGAAGAAAATATAAAACTGTGTATGGAAAGCATCGTCAATGCACCGAGATATCAAATTGAACCGAATCGATGGCATGATAACCGTAACCGAACCGCGAGACCAGTGTAGGTTCACACCTCTAATATATATATATATATATATATATATATATATATATATATATATATATATATATATATATATATATATATATATATATATATATATATATATATATATATATATACACACACACATATATACACACACACACACACACATGTACTCACATACACAGAAATATAAAAGATGACTGGAGTGACTCACTCTGCTGACACTGGTGGGCTTTAAGTTCTTCTCAGCTTTGTCCACGTAATCTTTCTCTTCAAAGTACAAGTAGCTTTTGAATTTGATCAGTGCCTTGGAGAAAAATAAACAACACCACCACATAAATTAAACGACAGAATGAACAAAACCACAGACATTAAATAAATAGAAAAATGCAGGGTTCCCACTTTTACCAAATATCAACTTCACTGACTAAAAAGCTTCCATGACATCTACTGAATGTAAAAAACAGGCCACTGTTGTGCTTCTGTATTAATAATATAACATTAAAATAATGATAAAACAAATAATATTCAAATGGTTTCAGCTTGAATACAATTTTGCTTGACTTTAATAACCTCTAGGAGAACAACAATGGATAATTTACCTCAGACTTGCTGTTTGTGTGGCTGCAACTTGCTCTCTCTTCCACATTTGAAAACTCCATTGTAGTTTTACAAATATTAAATTGTTTCTGCAATACTATTTTTAATATCCAGTTTTTGAAGCAGTCATTTATATCATCTATAATTTATATTGTCCAGGCATGTTAGGCTTAATTATTGCACGGCTGTCTGAAACATTCTATTCTGATTGGTTAGTCGCAATATTCCATGGTATGTTATTCCCAGATAACCACCGGCAAATAACACAGGCTCATCCGGAAACTGAGAATCATCTTGACAGTCAGTAAATACGTTCACATCCATATGTTTACATCAACATTCATATGTTTTGAATGTTTAGCACAGTCTTGTGAATCAATAACACATACCGTAGGCTAGTCTATGCTTTATTCTGCTAGTTTAGGTTCTGCCAGCTTTGCATTTTTGACCGTTTGGTGCCATCTTGTGTCTGAATAATTCGCAGGTTAGTGCACACTCTATCAGCTGCTTTCATTTCAAACAGCTTTGCAATTAATTAAAGAAATATTAAACTATTACATCAATGTCTTGTGTCTAATTTTTATATTTTGTGGTGAGTAGCAGTATAATAAGCAGGATAAAGTAAATCCAGGATGGTTGTTTTCTAACAATACATTTCTTCAGTCACTTAGGCTGCCGATAATCCTGTCTGGCTTTATTCTGTGATAACAACCACCTGAATGTGCTTTATCCCCAACTTAAGCTACTATGATGAGCATCGAAGGACTAAAATAAAGCTGAAAATAGCTATAATCATAACAATAAGTGTGAAACACGAAAAAAAGGTTACAAAAATAGTGTACATATATTGATAAATGGAAACTAAAATTAAGCAACAAACAAAAATCCCTGATATTCCACGACTTGGTCAAAAGATAAATAAAATTCCCTGACTTTCAACGTCTGGAATAGACCTTTTAAAGTTATATTGCAGAAAGTCCATAAGGAGTAGGAAGCCTGAACATTACATCATTTTTAAGACATAAATGCAAACAGTTTTAATCAAAAGCAATACTTTGTCCTTGTATGTATCTGGCAGGGCCTTGGCGATTTCGGTCTCGTCTGGAAGCTCAATGAAGAAGCCCAAGATGTCTCCCTGACCGTAGCCATCAGAGTAATGCTTGCCCATGGACTGATGGAAGCGTGTGCCTTTCTTACTGCGCCATGAGTAGCTGAACTTATCATAACCCAGAGGAGCTTGCAGATTTCCTGAGAGAAGACACACTATCCACATTGTAAAAACATACAAAGCAGCATAGCACAATATTGTTCTTTTTTTGTGGTACATTCTGGAATTTCTGGCGCATTTCCACTGCATCACACGACTCGACTTTGTATGGCGGTGTGTGTTACAGTTCGTGAATGTGAAGCATGTATTGTTCTCTGATGAGTCCACCTTCACAGTCTTTCCCACATCGGGGAGAGTTACAGTGTGGAGAAGCCCCAAAGCAGCGTACCACCCTAACTGTTGATGCCCAGAGTGAAGCATGAGGGGTGGATGAGTGATGGTTCGGGCTGCAATATCATTGTACTCCCTAGTCCCAATACTTGTGCTAGATGGACGCTAGATTGAACTACCGAACCATTCTGGAAGACCCTGTGCAGCCAATGGTTCAAACATTGTATCCTAAAGGCAGGATGATAATGCACCAATACACACAGCAAAACTGGTGACAGAGTGGTGTGATTAACATGAAAGTGAAGTTCCACATCTCCTATGGCCTGCACAGTCACCTGATCTAAATATTATTGAGCCACTTTGGGGTGTTTTGGTAGAGGGATCAGGAAATGTTTTCCTTAACCAGCATTACGTAGTGACCTGGCCCCTATTGTGTAAGAAAAATGGCTTTAAAATCCCTCTGGCCACTGTGCAGGACTTGTATAGGTCATTTCCAAGATGAATTGATGCTGTATTAGCTGCTAAAGGAAGACGCCCTATACCATTCTAATGAATTAGTGTGCTCTAAAACCAGGAGTTTTAGTTTCATTGTCCAACCCCTGTATATGGGCTATATACAGGGTTTCTGCAGGTTTCACAGAGTTAAATATAAGACTTTAAGACCATTATGAAACTTTAGACTCATAAAGCATTAAAGGCTAAGGAATTTTTCAAATGGCCCAGATGAAAAAGATTTTTAATTGACCAATCAAAAAAATTATATAATTATATAATATAAAATTATAATTTAATACATTTAATAATACAATAATACATTAATAATAAATTATAATATTTTAGATTTATTTCTTGGCTAAATATCTTAAATATTGTGTAAAAACAAGCAAGCTCTACTTGTATCCATACATTTTTCCCCCAAGATAAACTTTCTTTGATATAACAAATGACCAAATGTTTTAAAAGTTTAAAAACAATTAAAGCACAGCTGTCAATTCATTTATTTATTATATTTTTATTTCTTTCATAATTTGTTTATTGTATAATGGCTGTTGTGTTTCTGAATTTATGTATTTATTTTTAATTAAGAAGTTTTACCTGTTGTGCCGTGATGGAAGTGGCTGTAAGGTGACCGGAAATTAATATCCCGGAAGGTATATAAAGGGGGTAAAGGGGGATTTTGGGGGTAAAAGTTTGTATAAGAGAGACAATTTGCTCCAATAGTTGTCGGAAAGAGAACTGAAGGGAGATTTATATGTCTATGATTGTGAGGATAGCAATTTCTTCTTTTGGATATCATCAGACTGTTTGGGACAGTGTGTTTACTAAATACAGTGTTAGCCGCGAAGGGGGAGATCTCCGCGGATAATTATCGTCCTTTACATCGACGAACCCGGACATTCCAGATAGCGCCCTGAGAATCCAGGATACCTCAGTGACTCCTCTGGCAGCGTTGGACACGGTATAACACTGCTGACTCCCCTCTATTCCCTACTGAACTGTAGTTCCGGTTCTGACGTGTTCCCTGGGCTCTGGTAAGAGTAAACAGTTGCCCCTTTGCCCTAAGGGCAAATAAATAACAGTGTTTTAATGCCACTATGAACGCCAGCACCGAAACAGGCCTGCAACAGGGTTTAGTTTTTTTCCATTCATTTTATACAATGTGGACTATTTTTGGGGTTTTTCTAAATGAACTGTAGATTTTGCTGATTATTTGAGTTTAAAAAAAGGAGAACAAAAAGCTTTATTTTGAAACCTTTATTTCTTTTGTTTGTATATCTTTGTTTGTTTAACTGTATATAAGTAAATTCAGAAAAGTAATTTTATACCAGATTGGTAGTTTATTATTTATATTAATTTGTATAAGGTCATGGGTTTCTTTTTGGGATTAAATTACAAATTAGAGCGATTAATTTATAAGAATTCAGGGCCATTCCATTGCCAAAGGGAAAGGGCGCTACACTATAATAAATCAAATCCTTGGACAATAATCTGTCCAGACCGGTGTCCTCAGCAGTAAATATGGAGAACTTTTAAACAAAGGTTAATGTCAGGAAAATAATTAAATCATTATGATGGAGTTAAAAATTTGGCCTTTAAATAAAAAGTTTAAAGTTTTATTGAGATGGATTGTTGGTGATTGTATGGGTTTTGGCCAGATTGGGTAGCAATACTTGAACATAGGAAAATTAAGACCCGTTTAAAAAGATTTAATTAATTTTTCAGTAAATTTAAGACTTTTTAAGACCTAAAATTTAGATTTTGAGATTTAAGACATTTTAAGACCGCGCAGAAACCCTGTGTGTAATATTTAGGACACTTGCTAGTGCACAATTTTAGTAGTTATTTAACACATCTTAATGATGGTGTTGGAGTGTAAAGTTGCACTGAGTTTGCGCTGGGCATCCTCCTAAAAGTCAAGCAGCTCAGCATCTGTCAGTTGGTCTGTCCCACCTGGGTGTTTTTGGTTCATTCAGAGGATCTCAGTGTTTTTTTTTTTCTTCTTAGAGATCATGCCTGCTTGCGTTTTCACATTCAACACAAACATAAATGCATGTGTGACAGATGTGGGTGCGGAGAAGATATTGTGAGATATTACTAAAGCCGATTTTCCATGCATATTTTTGACAAATAACCCAGCCCTACTGTACCCAGTTAAAAACATCCCCTAAAGCAAGACCTCCCGAACGGAACTGGTACAAGTTCATGCAGTGGAAAAATGCTCATCTATAACTGCGCTGTTACGGGACAAACCTAAAGGCTGTGACCAGCCCAGTCGAGCCGCAGTGTCCTGAGGCATCTCATCCACGGTCACCTCAAAAAACCACGAGCCCTTTCTGACCCCGTGAGACGCTCGCACCATCGAGTAGCCTTTCTCTCCAGTCACCGTCAGCCGGTCATCAGAAATCTTCAGCTGCGGTGCTACAGAATCACCAATAAGTTAGTATTAGTTACAGTAGATGACAGAAATAGAATAAAAGTAGTAAGTAATAGTATAATCATAGCATAAGATAGTAATTTATTGTATTTTATAAACAGATAGTGTAAAATAGCGCTAGTTAGGGCTGCACAACATATAGTTTCAGCATCAACATCACAATGTGTGCGTCTGCAATAGACACTTCGCAGGAACTGCAATGTCAAGCATGGATTATTGTTGACTAGCTTGTAGATTAACGGTAAATAAATTGTAACGATTTAAAGTTTATCAATTGCATTTGTTTGTTGATTTTCTATTTAACATATCCAGTGAGTTTAAAGCATTCAGGTACAGGAAACAATAGCATTTGTAGCTTTACCGAGATTAAATAAATTACATTTTTATAGTGAAGGTTGCCAAGTGCCGTTTTACATTAGATTTTAAACTATTAGGGCTCTATTTTAACAGTCTAGGCGCAAAGTCAAAAGCAAAAAAGCATTAAGAGCATGTCCGAATCCACTGCTATTTTAAGTGCTGGGAAAATACGCCCTGCGGCTCATGGTCTAACAGGGTTGAGCTTATTCTCTTAATGAGTTATGGGTGTGTTTTGAGAATAAACTAATCAGAGTCTCATCTCCCATTCCCTTTAAGAGTCAGTTTCGTCGCTCCGTGGCGCATTTGCTATTTACATGGCAGACTTTGTAAGTGGAAAAACTGAACACTTCAAAACAGTTAAACAGCATCTGCAGTAAGAGGATAATGAGACTCCTCAATTTGCCCTTTATTTTCACTTTCTTTCGTGGATTAGGAACCGGTGTTGTACGCTCTCCACTGAAGACATGAATTTGCCTACATATTTAATTTCGTTTGTTAAGCGCAAAGATTGTTTCAAAACTATTTCTAAATTCAGTTCTAATTACCAGCAATTGAATAAATGAACAATAATAAAGAAGTGTGGTCAAAACACTGAGTTATATCCAAAGACGTCCTACACGCCATATGGTCCGACAGGTGGACAAATCTAAGCTTGTTTTTAATAAAACAGATATAAATATGCATATAATAATACTAATGATAATAATAACATTACACAATAGCAAAATGATGAGTACAAACTGAAAAAAGCCCCCGAGGTGAAGGCATGGAGGCAGTGGTTTTTATATTGATGTAGAAAATATAAATTTTTGTAATATTTTAATCCTTTAATTCTTGTTCACCTGCAAAGATATCCGTGTATTTCTGTACATCCTGCGTGTTTTAAGCAATGTGCGAGCGAGGCGCACAGCGGACACACTCTGTGCTGGACTTTAGTCATTTTAGTTCCACAAAATAGCACTGCGCCAACAATGCGCCTTCACACACCTCTTTTTTTCCAGACCGAAACACCCACGAGTCCACAAAATGGCGCAAATAAATGTACTATTCAAACGACATGGTGGAAAATGGGAAAATTAGGGTTGCGTTGGTCTAAAAATAGCAACACATCGTGGAAACACGTCTTGTGCCTAATTGCGCCAGGTGTATGATAGGGCCCTTAATGTCCGACAAATATTAAGCACTTTTTTAGTTTTCCCCTCTAAAAATCTAGTTTAAAGTGCACTTGAATAATTAATGTCCTGTAAAACCACCCCAGCCATTCTGAAATAGTGAATTATTGTGGTGCAGTGTATTTCATTTCATAAGGTACATTGCTGAAAAACTCAAAGTCTAATTTATTCCAATATGGTGCAGCCCCAGTACTAGTTACAGTATAAGACAAAAATAGTATAAAAGTAGTAATAGTATAAGGTAACAGTGTAATCATAGGTAGTAATTCATTTATTGTATTTTCTAAATATTGTAATGTTGTGGATTTCCAGTGTACCTCTGTCATGCAGGGCCAGCAGGACTCGCTCATATAGACATGCCCTGTACAGGTCTCCAGGAATGGGCTTCCCGGCCCAGCAGTCCAGCTCCAGTTTTTCAGGGTCGGGAGCATGAGGATCCGGCTCTGCTAGGATGTAGCGATAGCCATCTTTGTTGAAGGGATGTTCAAGAGGATAACCGTGAGGCGGCAGACGCTGAGCTGAGAACAGCGGGTCACTGGAACAGAGGAAAACACATCTAGATGCTGACGTTTGTAACATGTACAACTATTCAAAAGTGCTGGGAGGGTGGGCATTTGTGCATCTTTACGGAGATTTGTCTGTTTAGGCTCGTTTTCTACTGAGTGGTTCGGTTCGGTACGCTTTTATGTCCGTTTCCACTGTCAAAATGTACCAATTCAATTCAATTCCCCTTTATTTGTATAGCGCTTATACAATGTAGATTGTGTCAAAGCAGCTTCACATAAAAGGTCACAGTAAATAGGAACAGTGTAGTTCAGTTTGTAGTGTTTAAGTTCAGTTCAGTTGAGCTCAGTTCAGTGTGGTTTAATAATCACTACTGAGAGTCCAAATATTGAAGAGCAAATCCAACGATGCACAGCTCTACAGATCCTGAACCATGCAAGCCAGTGGCGACAGCGACAACCAAAAAGCGAACTGTACCGTACTGTACCACTTTTTGGGTACCCTTTCCAAAGGGTACCTAGCACAACAAAAGGATACCAAAAGTTGGAGCTAGACGCACAGCTGAGTGCTATTGGTTCACAGAGAAACTGCACTTGTGCATGCAACAAGCAGGAGAATGAAAACAAAAGGAAGCACCATTTTTAAATACATAGCCTTGACATTACACCCTAATAATATACACGTATAATACCAACCCATGGTCAACCCAAACTCAAACAAACCTTGGCATTGTCTTGATGAACAGCCACAAAGCCAAGAAAAAAAACCTGCGCATGTCCTGTTGTTGTTTATGCGGTCATCTAAAGCGCAAGTGGTTTCACTTCCTCTAGAGATTTGCGTGTGCTCGCCGCACATCTATGTATTTAAAATAACGAATTTGAGCTGATGATAATAACGTGCACGTGATTACTGCAGTGCTTCTGACATCCTTTCAGAAACGGACAAATGCAACAGTGACGCGCAATTGATTTCCCAATAATTTCCTATGGTGGTCATTTTTGACCACTAAGACCAAAGGTGTGACTATTTTTTTACAACCACTTAGCATGCTCGAATCATGGCCCAATGCCAAAAAGTCCTAGAATATTAGGCCATTTCGATGATTTTGTGATTAAAAAAAAAATCCAAAATGAAGGAAGACTACCAGAGTGTTAAATACGTAACATTTGAGCACTTTTTCCACATTTGTCCTGAAGAGTTTATAAACACTTTTTGGTCGGCGCCAATGGTGTAGTGGTTAGTGCACATAAATCCAATTCAAATCTTTGGTTGGAAACATGGCGATTGCATTATAAAACAGTCACTGTTTATATATTGACACACAAGGGTTTAAAAAATAATGACCTTTTTCAGCTAGGATGCATTAAACTGATTAAGAGACACTTAAAACATTTATGTTACAAATGCTTTTAATCTTAGAGCGTTTGCTGTCGTACCTGCGTGTTCTCTTGGCTGCTCCAGCGGCGGCACCATCCTGTTGCTGCTGCTGTTTGCGTTTGGCTCCTCTGCCTTTTCCTGTAGCAGCTGAAGGAAGCCCACCTGAGACATAAAACACAGCCTCACTACAAAAATGTAGATGCACGATCAACCTCAGCATGATCATCCAAAGCGCACTTAAAGGTGCAGTATGTAGGATTGAATTGCAGTCCAAATTCCAAATGTCAGATTTTATTTTTCTACACCTGAACCTTCAAATGACGACTGACACAAACGTAGTTTGCCAGATTGACGACACCAACAGAAGCAAGCCAATTGCAACCCTGCAATAATGAATGTATTTAATACTTAATATAAAGGGCTTTTTTGGTGATGGCAGCTTAAAGACGCCTCTCATATGGAGAATGAAGCCTCATGCATTGCTCAGGTGTGAGTTTCTTACAGACTTCAACAGAGTGTCAAAATTTTGATGGTTTTGTGGGTCTCATCTATCAAATCTGAGCTTTATTTTGTATTCTCTATTGGATTCAGATCAGGTGATTGGCTGGGCCATTCTACAGCTTGATTTTCTTTCTCTGAAAGCATTTGAGAGTTTCCTTGGCTGTGTTTTGGATCATTGTCTTGCTGAAATGTCCACCCTGGTTTCATCTTCATCCTCCTGTTAATGTAGATGTTGAACTGAAGCAGCTGATATTCATTAACAATGTCAAAGGGCAGAGGGTTGCTGAAGAATACTGAGAGATTTCACTGATATTCTACACCTCCCTATCTTCATGTGTTCAATACTTTTTCCCTGCGTAATTTCATTTTATTACACAGAACTTCATGTGTAAACTAATTAGATTTGTTTTCTTTGCATGCATGGATTTATTTGGTGGTTGTTAACATCCGGTGATCAAGTCAACAGCACCTTTAGAAATGTTTTCTGAGAAAAATGGTAGCGTGTTCAATACTTATTTTCCCCGCTGTACATTTCTATGTTACATAAATACATTTCTGCAAAAGCAGTTGCCGCAAACGAGTACAATTAAACTCAATCATTTAATTTAATCTAATTATTCAACATGAGCGCAAAATTAGCTTGAGGTGAAATACTACATAGTTGCGTGAACCCAGTTTTACACGTTAAACTGCTCAGCTAATGTTTATTTATGTAATATTTATATTATTTGCCAATTAAAAACCCAGACAGGTAGATTTTATAACTCTGAATCTGTATCTCATTTTGAAGGCTGCTACTGTCCCCGGAGTTTGCATTTTTTTGCTGCAGACACACACACACACTGTTAAGAAAAAAGTGACTGGAAAGCCTATGGCAGTGTTTCCCAACCCTGTTCCTGAAGGCACACCAACAGTCCACATTATCAACATCTCCCTAATCAAACACACCTGAATCATCTTATCATAACATCAGAAGAGACTCCAACACCTGAAATGAATGGGTCAGATAATGGAGACATCCAAAATATGTACTGTTGGTGTGCCTCCAGGAACAGGGTTGGGAAACAATGCCCTATGGGATACTGATTGGCCTGAGTGAATAGTTACTTTCAGCATCATTGGATTTGCTATAAGACACATAAATAAACAGTAAAATAAGCTACAGTCACTATAAAATTATTATATATTATTACATATTAATATTATTTTTAAAAATGTAATGTTCACATGACTGAAATTAAATGCACAGTTTTCCACCAAGGCAACTTAGGGTGCTGAAATATAATTGGATAAGATGGCAGTGGGTGGGTTACAGAGGCCAAACCAAAGACAGACATCCTGACGCAAAACACACATCTTCAAAGCAGAATATCTGACTTCAGCATTGTTTTTCAGATAAACAAGCATGTCTACTTGGCATGTTTCTTAAATATCTGCAAGCATATCATGGTATTTTTATGCTTTAGAAGAGTCAAAAACGTACATACAGCACCTTTAAAGCTCAAACGCTTGCAGAGATTAAAGTGTTGATTGGGGATTGAGTTCAACCGAATGACCATGGCTTTCGAAGGACACAACAATAAAGCACGTAAAAACCTCAGTACATTCAATGCCAAAAGCCATGACGGTTATATAGAGTCTAAAAGGGAAAAGACAGGGTGCAAGCACACAGAAACGAACATTAGTGCCAACATCTGGCTGCAGATTGAGGGAAAGTGACCAAGAGGAGCAAGCAAATCAACCAAGAGCGCACAAGATCAATGCAAAGCGAGGGAAAGTTAAAGGAGCACCAAACACCAGCCTCCCATTTCAAAAGCCACATGTAAAACACTATATATAGTCACCTGAAAAGGTTGATCCACCTGGAATACAACGCAGAGCTTTACAGGAACTGTCTTTACAATGACAATCAAATATGCAACTGGAAGCATTTCAATGGGGGAGTCGTCAGTCTTACCGTTCAATCCTCCAGCACCTGTGACTGTGGTCATCTGCTTCTGGTTGTCATACGACGGTCCGATGTTGCCCAGATCCTAGGTAAAACCAAACACAGAATATTGTAAACAATAAAGGCTAGTACACAACAAGATGCTTTTCACTTGTGCCATTTAACGCCTTATGACTAGGCTCACAAGGAATCTGCACACGCATTTTTAGCCCATCATTGATTCTGTTTATTTACTTGTGTAAATTTATATTTGTTCAGTTTTTTAATTAATTTCAGTAATATTATTGACTAATGTGAAAATATTATTTTGATTTAGTTACAATACAGTGTGTAAAGTCGTATGTTATGACTTGTTTATCAATATGTTATATGAGCGACTTGCTTCGATTACCAAATAAGTAGTTCTAATTGGATTTGCATTGTAAACAAGTTAAAAAGATATATTTTTTTAATTTCATATATTAAGTTTTTAGTCACAATCATCCCAAAATCATTCCACATAAATCTGCAGATTTATTTGTACAAATTCTGCGCAGAAATAGTAAAAAATATCCACAGATTCTGTCTGGCCCTACTTATGACTAGGCCAGGGGTGGGCAAACTCGATCCTGGAGGGCCGGTGTCCCTGCATAGTTTTGCACCAACCCTAATCAAACACACCTGCTTGTAGCTTTCTAGTGATCTTGAAGACACTAATTAGGGTGTTCAGGTGTGTTTGATTAGTGTTGGAGCAAAACTCTGCAGGGACACCGGCCCTCGAGGATCGAGTTTGCCCATGCCCGGACTAGGCCCACACGGAAATACCTCCTGAATAAAATTGTTCTGTTTATTATTAGTAGCTTACTTTTATTTGTTATATTGTTGGCTTTTAAGTTAAGTATTTATTTTGTTACTTTCATTAGATAGTTCTCCCAAATATTTGCTAAGGAACTTTGTAATCATTTAATCAATCAATTGTTTTCATTCTTCAATTTTTTTTACATGAGATTTAGTTTCATTTCAGCTTTAATTAAATTTCCTAACATTTTTTTAAATTAATTTTTGTTTAATTATATGCTATTCAACTCATCCTAACTCAATATGAAAGCAGAATACAAAACAATAAATATATAAAAGTATATTTTTAATATTTCATAAGACAGTGTATTTAATAGATATTAAAATACTTAAATAGTTTTAAAATCAACACAATCATGAGAAAACGCAGTATGAACTGAACATCACGCAAATATACAGTATCTTTTTTCAATAAAAACAACGGTGTCTCCAAAGTATATGAAACATTTAAATCCGGTTGAATAGGGTTAAAGGTCAAACCTGATCAAGCAAACCAAACTTAGGATAGTCCTCTTCAGGGTCTTTGCTGCCAGGATCAGGATGTTCTTTCACCAGGAAAACATCGCGCTCTTTGCTCTGAGGTCAAACAACAGAAGACAGCATTCATAATAAACATTATTAACCAAATTATTGACCAAAAATAACATCATAAAAGACTCAAATAGCTCACCATGGTCTTGACGATGTTATTTGGCCAAGTCAGTTTGCCGGGCCTCTGGCGGGTCGTCATACACTCCCAGTATTTGTCAATGAAAGGTATGATGTCCTTTACAACAAACCAAAGAATATGATTTAGTTCAGTTATATTTTATTTTCTGAATATTTGTATTGCGTCTCACAGCACATATGATCCTGCAAATTCACATCAATACTCCTTAATCTTTATATATGCACAATGCCCTCAATAATAGACATAATAGACAACAAAGTTTGTATGTACAGTTGCGGTCAGAATTATTAGCCTCCCAGTAAATTTCCCCCTCAATTTCTGTTTAACAGAACGAAGATTTTTTACATAACACGTTTCTAACCATAATAGTTTTAATAACTCATCTCTAATAACTGGTTTCTTTTATCTTTGTCATGATGACAGTAAATAATATTAGACTAGATATTTTTAAAGATACTAGTGTTCAGCTTAAAGTGACATTTAAAGGCTTAACTGGGTTAACTAGGGTAATTAGGCACGTAATTGTATAATGATGGTTTGCTCTGTAGACAATCGAAGAAAAAATAGCTTAAGGGAGCTAAAAATATTGAATTAAAATGGTTTATAAAATTAAAAACTGCTTTTATTCTAGCTAAAAATAAAACGATTAAGACTTTCCCCAGAAGCTAAAATATTATAGGAAATAATACTGTGAAAAATTCCTGAGTCTGTTAAATATAATTTGGGAAATATTTGAAGAAAACTATTCACAGGGGGACGAATCATTTTGACTTGTTTGGTAGGTATTGGGAGTATCTTAACAGTTTTGGATCAATTCTCAAAAGTTCATAATCAATTCTGTATTCAAATTAAATGGTAATGATTTAGGATTGTGCAGCCACGAGCTCATAACAGAAAAAAAGTGCTGCTAGAACACACGCATGCTGCAGAATTCTCTTCATTTGGATAATAAGGCATAAAATGCTCATTTTAATTCTGGTTAAAATGTAAGATGTAAATGTAAAGATGTAAATGTAGAGCAGAATATGATGTAATGTATTTTTTATTTAATGCCATGTCAGCAAACAAGGCTATTTTCATGGCAACTTTCAACTTTTCAATAATAAATATAGAATTAAAAACAACAAACAGATGACTACATCAATTAAATCAGATTTTTAGCATTAATACATGATAAAAATGTCCTGGCGGCACTTTTCTGTCTTTAAGAGAGTTCATTAATAAAAAAGCCTCCTGGAATCATTAAAAGCAGGACAGTCCAGTAGAATGTGTTTCACTGTAAGGGGATTTGTGCAGTACAAACATTGGTAAAAATCACTTGATCAAATCTAGTCTTAAAACGTATTAAAACTCAGTTTGAGATTTCAGGTTGTATTTCATTCAATTTATTCTTTTCCAATGCATCCCTGTAGAGCAGAAGAAATAAGAAAAACGTGAGTTAGGAATCACTTTAAAATCAGATTATGACTGCCAGAATCGGATCTTGAAAATGCCTAGAGTCCTCTCTCCTGTTTCTAATGAATTAATTTATACTTCCTTTTTCTTTTTTTTTAAATGAGAGAATAATATAAGAGAGGGTTTGGAGTGTATTGCCACACTGCAAAGATGTATTTCTTACTTAGGGTTTTTGTCTTGTTTCTAGCCAAAACCAAGCTCAAGAAGCCTTTTCTAGACAGTCAAAAATATTGTCGCTTTCAAAAATAATCTGCCAACGAAGAAAACTAATCTTGCTTCAAAGCAAAAATAAGACAATTTTGCTTACCCCCTTTTAATTATGTAGCTTGTTTTAAGGAAAAACTGACTCAATTTTGACTTCGTATTTCTTAAAAAAAAAGACAATACTTCTTGTTTCTCTAGAAAATGTTTCTCGATTTCAGAATATGTATATATTTGGACAAAAACAAAACAAAAAAACAAGTAAGAAAAACTGGTTGTGGTGCACGTCAGCTTCTCTGGCTTTGTCATGGTAAAAACAGATAAAACTGTACAAACTAAGGCTGGGAGATTCATCCAAAAAGTAATCGAAATCGGCATTTAGAACCAATAATCGATTAAATGTTTAGGTTTTTTCAATTACTTTCCCTCCTGCGTGTGGAGTCACGTTAAGCGACCCGGCTCTGTTCAGGCTGATTTAAACTTCTGCATTGAACATTCGGGTATGGTCTGGCGCAGCCTTGGTACGAGCACCCCTTAAAAAGTATCTACACGTCGCACGTTTGCACTACACCGACGACGATTGGAAGCTGCACCAGAGATGCGTTGTGACGGCATATTTTCCATTACATTAAAATTATTTACATTAAAATATTTGTTTACAGAAGATGCAAGAAATGCACAGTTTAAAATATTAGTTACAGAATATACATATTTTATATTATATAATTGCATTTGACATGTTATTTTGTGTAGGAGAGACGCTGCTTATTTTCTACTTTTAACATGAAAACATTGAAAAGAATTTATTTTGTTTCCAAAAGTGTGAGTTATTTATTTTCCCTTTGTTATAAGTCAAAAGTGACTGTTGGTTTCAGGCAATGTGTGTTTTAATTTGAGTTGTTCAACATTGATGTTCAATGAATAATCAGAGATAGTAGACAGTGTGTGTCTCCTTCAATTATTTTAAAATCAAGTAATGCACGCTTCACTCAGAAATCTCTCACTTGTAATATGCGAGCGTATTTACTGTGCATCAGTGAACTATGAAGGCAAAAATAAATAAATCACTAAAATAATCGTTCATTGATAGTAATCAAGATGAAATGTTCAATTAATCGAGGTTTTGATTTTAGGCCAAATCGCCCAGTACAAACATTTTCTCAATATCTCTTTTCTATAATAATAAACAACAAATAATACATAAAATAAGATCCAAATCTAAAGTTTCTAAAAAAGATTTACTTATTCTACCATTTAAAAAGAAATCCTTTTAATAAGTCTCTTCAGATAAAAATCGTCTGATAACAGTAGAGCACACGTTGGGTTGCTATTTGAAAAAGCACAATAACACATGCCTCTGCAAACAATCTCCGCTGAAAGTGTACCTTATCTTTAGAAAACATAGTTTTAGGATGCTCCTCTTGAGTCCTGGACCTCCATGTCAGATTTGCCAAAGCAGTGAGACACATTTCCTTCAGATCTGGGGAAATAAAGCCAATCCACAATAAAGATGACAAAAAAGGGTCTTGTCCATGTGTCTGTGTCCTTTCTGAAAGCAGTGTTGAACCAGTAAATAATAGTTTTAGTAAACAGATGCACTCACTGGCTTGTTTCCTCAGAAAGTAAGTGTTTCCACTGTGGTGACACACGTTGCAGTGAAACACATAATTGGTCATGAATGGCAGGCAAGTTCTGCAGGAAGGAGAAAGCAGAGTAAGTGTATGTGCACGTGGGACACCCATACATCCAAGCAAAGTCCAGTGAAAGAAAAGTCAGTCAACACAACCATATTTCGGGCATTTAACACCAATTTCACACCAAAAAATGGTATTTACAGAAGGGATTCGAGATTTTTGCCATGTCAACCAACGCGTAAGAATGAACAAGTTTTAAAAAATACAATTAAAAAAGTATTATTCCACTTTATTCTATCTGCTTGTGGATGAACCGCACATGCTCACCATGTCAATATCAAGATCTGATATTCCAGTTTTGCTCTTGTAACACATTTCAAAAAAAGTTGGGTTAGTAAAGCATTTCCCACATTGTAATGTTGCCATTACTATTCACGGCACATTAAAGGGCCCATAGTTGACCTCTTTTTTATGATTTAATATTAATATTATGGTTGTTCTGAGTGTGTCAGTTCAGGTTCAGTTTAAAACACAATTCAGATTTGTTTATTATAATGTGTTAAAAAGTGTCATGTTGGGGGCGTGTCCACAGTTCGCTGATTTATGGGTGTGTTGCTTCACATGTAGATTAGTTTCGGCTTCCCGCCAACGTAACAAGGGGGCGGGGCCATGAGCTCACCCGCTCTGCGTTTGCAACAGAGTCTGACAGGCAGACAAAGAAGGAGTGAGAGGTTCAGCATTCAGTCGTACATGTACGACTCGGACACAGACCAAGCAGAGAGTACAAAATCATTTGTGTCTTTGTACAGTTTTACAGCCAACTGTGTGCTAGTTTCAAGTGCCGAGCTTGTACACAGAAACTAATAACCACGCACACTGAATTAACTTTGACTGAGGCACCGGATGCGCCGCTCGAAGCCGCGACACGGCACACCAGACACTCTCTGTGGCGCGGCAGAGACATGAAGTGTCCTGAATCGTCACGCCACACATTTTTGAATTCTAAACATAGGTTTCTGCAGCGGTCCGCGGCGCCCAGCCGTCGACTTGAGTGTACCCTGATAGAAACCGATGTTTAGCATTGTAAAACGCATGCTAGTTAAGATCACAGGGAGCTTCTGGGATCGCGAGAAATGCAAACGGCTGAAGTATAAGGTAGACTCAATGAGAAGTAAACCTGTTTGCAAACCTACCTAAAGATACAACCAATAATTCCGATTAGAGCGATAATGTGGAGAATATTGATCTTGTGTTGAGCCCAATGAGCCTTGCATCTAAAAATAGAGCTAGCGTGTTCCTTTAGAGATATCGCTTCCACTCACGCTGAAAATGGCGGACGTGAATCAACAAACTGAGGATATGATGACGCGCCTGTCAGTCAATATTGGTGGGCGGGGGGGACCGCTCTCCTACGTAAAGTTGCGGTCGGTCTGAAAACCGCTCCAATTGGTCCACCGTTTTTTATGTTGTTAAATTGAAAAAAAAGCACTGGGTGTGTTTATATCACCCCAATATGACGCTCTATACACCATACATGCACATATGGCTGTCCAAACAGATTGAAAAGTAGATTTTTTACCATAGGTGCCCTTTAAGACATTTAGAGACTGAAGACACCAAGTGATGAAGTGTTTCAGATGTCATTTTGGCCCATTTTTCCTGCAAACAAGTCTTCATGTGTTCAACAGTGCATGGTCTTCATTGTCGCACTTCAAAATGCACTGCACATTCTCAATTGGAGACAGGTCAGGACTGCAGGCAGACCAGTCAAGTACCTGTATCCTCTTCCTCCATAGCCAAGACCTTGTGATGTGTGCTGAATGTGGTTTTGCGTTAGGTTTGGGCGGTAATATGGTATACCGCGGGATCTAAAAATAGCAACGGTGTCAATTTCAAAACCATATCCCGTCATAAAATACAATGCACTTATATGGGAGACAAGTATTAAATATTATTCATTTAGTGCCTAAAAATGCGTATGCATGATTGTCATGACAGGGACACTGTGGAGGAGAGAGAGAGAGAGAGAGAGGTGAGGTAAGATGGCGAGTTGTCACCAAGTGGCCTGGTCACACAACCTCTGCAGTTTGGCAGCATTTCTAGTTTCGACCGAACGAGAAGGGAGACGTGGTAAATACGAACTAGAGGCCTGCATTCCCACTGCTGCACCGCCGGAACAGACCAGATTTCTTGCAGTGCGGGAATAAATTTCCGAATAAAGCCCGGAAGCGGTCGGTAACTCTGGTGTAATTTGAACGGGAGCGGGCGTTCTAACAATAGCTCTCCCGAGCGAGCACGCGCGCATCCGCGTGGATGTTGTTTATGTATGTGTGTGAATGAGAGGGAGCGTGATGCTGTGTCGCTTGTTTGGTGCTCTCTATGTGTGTGTGTGTGTGTGTGCATGTGTATGAATGAGAGAAAGAGCGTGATGCTGTGTGTCACTGGCTTGGTGCTCTCTATGTGTGTGTGTGTGTGCATGTGTATGAATGAGAGAGAGAGCGTGATGCTGTGCGTCGCTGGCTTAGTGCTGTCTATATGGGTGTGTGTGTGTGTGTATGTGTGTGTGCGTGTGTATGAATGAGAGAGAGAGCGTCGCGCTCAGATCTCTAATACGAACAAGACAAACAGGTCACCACGAACCTAAGGTCGCATATCCGGTATTCATTTTCTGAATGGTTTAGGCACAAGCCAACAGTTTGGTGACGCTGTCCGAGCCTTACATCTTAATTTTTTTTATTATGCACGGTAATACCGGATACCAAGGTTAAATTGGGAAGAGGTTTGACAGTATCAAAATTTGGATACCGCCCAAGCCTACTTGGGAACAACTGTGGTCGAAACTAAAGTGCACAGGGCTGTGTTCTCTGGAATCCTCTCAAGCGGTGGACATCTATATTCTGATTGGTTGATGTTAAATTGCATCATAGCTCATTACATGGAGTTGACATGATTTCAACTCTCGTCGACAGCCACACTGGCAAAGATGCGCCGCTCCTGCCTGCTGGCTGTTTTTGAAAATGACCTCCGGCTACTTTGCCGCTCTCGCCATCTGTGAAGGCACCGTATATAAGGGGTTAAGAGAGAGAATCGTACGCCGTGTCGATGCTGAAGGTGTCTGCGGTGAACCACTTCATGCACAGCGCACACTGCAGCTCCACTTCACCCAGCTGACGGCCGTTTTCATCGTCTCCAGAGCCCGTCTGAGCGTCCGCTGCTTCAGAACTGTCCCCAGCCGTGTCCTGAAGACCCAAACAGACTAAGCGTTATTAAACAGAAGTTAAAGGTGATGCAGGAAATTTAATGATATAAAAGGGTGTCTTTTAAAATGTACAACTGATTATTACATCATAATAGCATACAATTAAAGAACGCAACAAGCAATTCTTCTTCAGACAATAGCATAAGTGATAGTACGCAAAGATTTACACAGCAAAAGTAGAGAACAGTACAAGCTAACTACATACAAAATTAATACTCATCCATGCAATAATATCCAGCTGCAGGCCCGCAGAACCACACACGTTTTAGGCACAAACAATCTGGCACACACAATCTAGGCAAGCCATACATGGTTACGACGGATGTTAATGTTATTAACGTCTTCTTGCACATCGTCATCGATATATTTTGATATATGTGGTTAATAGATATTGTACACAATAAACAATAGTGTTTACTTTACTTTATTTCATAAATATTACGATCGAGACGGGCAAATGGGGAACGTTGTTCCAATCGCCATTCAATATAATAGACTGAACAGATTTCTATCAGTCATCACGGATGATCAGTCATTATTATCTGACAGAGTCAATATAGCAGATACTCGTTTGCTGGCCTTGCTGAAAGATCTAAATTGGACATTTTTATTTTATATATTGGATTCATTCATAGTGAAGGAAATAGCAAGTTAATATAGGCAATAATACATTTTACATGTAATAAATGTATAACACTATATTAATATTTCACTCAAGCGATGTAATAGTGTGTATTGGCTTAATTTTCTAATAACTTTTTAATTAATGATTTCCCACATTAAATACTATAGTAGGCCTAATTTATAGTAAGCAATATATTGTTTTTAAACCAAACTTTAGCAATAGAAACAAATTAACTATTAATAATCAATCAAAAAATAATAATAAGTAAATATATATATAACAGCTGTGACAGTTTAGTAAAAGATAGTAGTTATAATCAGATAATCAGTTAAGATAATCAGTTTATAACTATATTATATATTGTTTAAATGATTAACTATAGTAATTCATTTTAATGTGACACATTATTGTTTGCTTTTTATATTTTACAACAAACTTATTTTAACCAAGTATGATAATATTAAGATCCTAAAATTAGTTTATTACACTTAATCCTACAATTAAGACGGTCTGACGGTTTTCTTTGTGTATGTGGACACGTGAATAAAGTCATAAGTGTCTTTAACCAATTATTTTTATTTACATAATTTGGGTTCAGAAACTCCAGAGATGTTAAAATGATCTTTACGATATAATAATGACTGAAATGGGAAATCATATTTGTGAAATTCAATAGGTGGCAATAATGCTAAGGAGTTAAGTTACCATATATGGTTTGCCTAAATCGTGTGTGCTGGATTGTGTGTGCCTGAAACGTGTGTGGTTCTGCGGTTCTGCAGCTGGAATTTAGAATTTATTAGCAATGTGATTAATCTGAACTAATAAACTATTAAAACAGTTATGCTAATTGAAATAACACCGTAATTTGAAACAAAATGATTGAAAATACTGCACTGGAAATAAACTGAAATGAGTTTAAACTTGAGTATTAAAACTACTAAAATTGACAATAAAAAACAAATACTATCTAGAAATTAGGGCTGTGCAATACAGATCACAAGTGTTAGTATTAAATAATTAATTTAATAGAAAAATAACAATGCATGCTGAAGAATTTTGGAAACATTGTGCAAATTGTAGAAAGTTCAACTCCTCATGTGTCAAATATCGTACAGTACCATAGTCTCTTTTCCACTGGACGACTCGGTCTCCATGTTTGTGGTCAGATCTCCAAAAGAGGCATCTCTGCAAACCACACAAAAAATGAGACCCAGAAACTGACCGAAAATTCATTATAAATCCATCCTAAACACCAGCTCATTATGTGCTCACATTTACATTTCAACACCCCTGACCAAATAAATATTAAGTTAATTATAAATATATCATCAATTCATTCCTTTAGCTTAGTCTGTTGTTGCGACTCCTGAAATAGAGGGTCGCAACAACAGTGAAATGAACCGCCAACTATTCCAGCATATGCTTCATTCACACACACACACTCATACTCTACGGCCAACTAAGTTTATTTAATTCACCTATAGAGCGTGTCTTTGGACTGTGGGGAAAACCGGAGCTATATCATCAATTTTCATCAATAATTTTACAGCTCTGAGACAAAATGAGGTAGAGTTGGTTTAATATTCGCACATACTGCCTCTGCCTGAATTTAAAAGGCCAATACAGGTTAATTATCATGACATACTGTTATGAACATAACATACATTATATTTGTAACTGCTACTTAAAAAAAGCTGATAAACATGCTAATCTCTATTGAATGTGCTTATATTGTTTACCACGCTACTTATTATAATATTATGTCTGAATTAATGTTCGGTCTTAAATAGCATATATGGCTTCACAACATCATTAGCGCTATTTGACTATATTAGATCTATATTGACTGTCAACAATGTTGTTTTTTGATAATCATTAGCTGTGCTAATATGACTTCACTCTTTATTATTTGTAAATTACCCTTTTCTGAAATTATTTTAAAAAGGTGAAAAGTCTAAATGTGCGAAAACAAAAACAACTTTACACCCAATTTCCGAAACGTGACAGCAACCTACCTACACTACCTGACCAAAGTCTTATCGCCTATCCAAGTTTTAGGATCAGCAAATAATAACTTGACTTCTAGTTGATCATTTGGTATCAGAAGTGGCTTATATGAAAGGCCTCTAGATTACGCTTACTTTACCACAATAAAATATGATCATGCCTTGATTTTTAATGATTTCATTAGGACAGTAAGGTCTGACTCTGCTTAGACTAAAGTCTGCTCACTGAACCTTCAATAATGTCCAGTATAGAATATGTGCTCATGCTGCAGTGGAAACAGAATGAATATTGTGTCTGACTCCATCATGAGCTTGGAGGACTGCATCCATACATCTCTGCAATGACTCAAATCACTGATTAATAAAGTCATCTGGAATGGCAAAGAAAGCCTTCTTGCAGGACTTCCAGAGTTCATCAAGACTCTTTGTGTTCATCTTCAACGCCTCCCCCTTCATCTTACCCCAGACGTGCTCAATAATGTTCATGTCTGGTGACTGGGCTGGCCAATCCTGGAGCACCTTGATCTTCTTTGCTTTCAGGAGCTTTGATGTGGAGGCTGAAGTATGAGAAGGAGCGCTATCCTGCTGGAGAATTCCCCCTCTCCTGTGGTTTGTAATGTAATGGGCAGCACAAATGTCTTGATACCTCAGGCTGTTGATGTTGATCATCCACTCTGCAGATCTCTCGCACGCCCCCATACTGAATGTAACCCCAAACCATGATTTTTCCTTCACCAAACTTGACTGATATAGAATCTTGGGTCCATGCGGCTTCCAGTAGGTCTTCTGCAGTATTTGTGATGATTGGGATGCAGTTCAACAGATGATTAATCATAAATATCGACCTTCTGACACTTTTCCAAATGATCAACTAGATGTCAAGTTATTATATGTTGCTCTTACAACTGGGATCGACCACAACACTTTTGTCAGGAAGTGTACACTATCCCAAAAGAAAGCTTGAAAAAAGTATAGTTACACACAGATATTAATATTTGTATTATTATTAAAAATTATATTACACCTTATTTTAAAAGCAAAATGAAACTGATATCCAGAATAACGTTAACGTTAATCCTTAGTTTTGGCAAGGACTTTTAAGGTAACGTTAAACCATCTTAATACTTAAATACCGCTAATGCAGTTTCAGTATGTTAATAATATAAACATCACATTCATAAAGCAAATATTATTTTGATGAATAAAAAAGAGAGTGTAAATGAGAATAAACAATGGTGATAGCAGCATCCGTTCATTTTAACGTCTGACATGATAGCGCTGTGGTGTTTACGCGTTAAAAAAGCCATACTGACAGTACGGCTGTGCAAAGCAGCCCTTCTTATGACTGTAATATTAAAATTAGACTTGTTGTTTATTGAATGTTTATTTATGTTGACTCTCACCCGTCCGCAGTGTCTCTCTCAGTCACAGAACGCGCCTCAGCAGCCATCTTTCAAATAGTAGCCAAAGACGCAAATCTCGCGATGACACGGAGCTTCTTCGCTGGAGTACTGCGAGATTCCCGTAGTGCGGTGACGCACATTGACATCTGCCGGAAAACTGTATAATTCTCCAATATAAATATGTAATCCCAAACAAAGGAAAGGAAATTAGTTTTAAAATTCTACATAAAATATACCCGGTCAATGCATTTGTGTCAAAATGTATTGATATTGCTGTTCTTTTTGTCAGGAAAGTGAGGAAACTTTGACCCACATGTTTTTACATGTAAAATCTCACAAAAGTTTTGGTCAGATTTATATCATTTTTTAATAAATCAAAATCAACAAAACAAATCTTTAAATTGAAACATGTTATTTGTTATTATTCTAGTCAAAAAATTAAAAATAAAGAATATATATAACTTTTCATTCATTCATTTTCTTGTCGGCTTAGTTCATTTATTAATCTGGAGTCGCCACAATGGAATGAACCACCAACTTATCCGGAATTTTTGTTTTATGCAGCTGATGCCCTTCTAGCCACAACCCATCTCTGGGGAACAATCCACACACCACAGACAATTTAGCCTACCCAATTCCCCTATACCACATGTGTTTGGACTGTGGGGGAAACCGGAGCACCCGGAGGAAACCCACACCAACACGGGGAGAACATGCAAACTCCACACAGAAACACACACTGACCCAGCCGGGGCTCAAACTAGTGACCTTCTTGCTGTGAAGCGATAAATGTTTATCTGACAACCAAACATTAAAAAACACGATTAAAAAAAAACCCTAAGACTCCTGAAGTATTATGCAGATGTATTTAAAGAAGCTTCTCGATTTTAGTTGCTTTCCTTATGGTTATTTGTTTAAGTCTCATTGTAATTTAATTTGCTTATTTAATTTAGTTTGTTTAATTTAGTATTTCTTGTATTATTATTATTAAATCTTTATCAATACTGTAATTCTATTATTTTTTCCCTTTCTGTCTAATGGTATTATTTGTATTTGTATGTGATTTTATATTTTTTCTTATAGCTATGTATATGACGACGCAGCGGCGCAGTAGGTAGTGCTGTCGCCTCACAGCAAGAAGGTCGCTGGGTTGCTGGTTCTACACTCTGTGTAGAGTTTTCTCTGGGTGCTCCGGTTTCCCAAACACAGTCCAAAGGCATGTGGTACAGGTGAATTGGGTAGGCTAAATTGTCTGTAGTGTATGAGTGTGTGTGGATGTTTCCCAGAGATGGGTTGCAGCTGGAAGGGCATCCCCTGCGTAAAAACGTGCTGGATAAGTTGGTGGTTCATTCTGCTGTGGTGACCCTGGATTAATAAAGGGACTAAGGCAGAAAAAAAATGAATGAACTATGTATATTATTGAACTTTTTTAAAGATCTGTCTGTGATCCCCTGGACCTTGTTATGATGTCAGTTCAAGCATTTATAAATATATATATACAAATATACATGTGTGTGTGTATTAACTTTGACTAATATTTAAATTAGTTTAACCTGAAATATTTAAGTGTGACAAACGTGCAAAAAGAAAATCAGAGAAAGACAGAGTAAGGGGGCAAACACTTTTTCACACCACTGTATGTATAATATTTTACATTCACAAGGTTTCTTAAACATTTTAAAAATAAATAGCTTGTGCCTTATTATGTCTTAAATTATGAATAACCTCTCATTCTCAGCTCTCTCTCTCTCTAATAAATAAATAATGCTGTTTTAATTTAACATTTTAGTATGATTTATATAGTAATGAGCATTAAAGCAACATGATTGCTCACAGTAAAGTCACAAAATTGCAAATATATGTTATTATGAAGAAATATGATTGAAAGAAAAGCTACAGTAGGTCTTGAAATTTAGATTAAAAGACAACTGTAATCTTGAAAATATGTAATAGGTCATTTTAGAGTCATGCCACAGCATCTCAATTGGATTCAGGTCAGGACTTTGACTAGGCCACTAGAAGTCTTCATTTTGTTTTCCTTCAGCCATTCAGAAGTGGATTTGCTTTTTAACACAGGACTATGTCGTTTTGGATTAACTTTTCTCTTAATAACAACCTTCATTTCAAAACTGGATGATGTGTTTACTTGTGTTATTTTAATAAATATTAACATTTATTTGATTTGAAACGTTAAAGTCTGTTGTTCTCTCTCTTGTCCAAATGTCCTCTCCTTCTTCCTGTAGGACCAGATGCTTAAACGTGACACAAACTCCTTTCACAAATTGAAGTGCTTCTCAATACACATCACATCCATCGTAAACCTGTAAAACACGGTTTAAACATCTATTACCGCTAAAACAGCCTTTGTCTGAGTGAAACTGCTGGACAATGCTGTGTTTTACTGTTGTTACGCAGAGGCCGGACACCTGCTGAGAGAATTGCATTGCTGATGGGATGTAAAAGAGGAAAGTGCTGAAGTACATGTCGTTTTTTTTGTGTGTGTCCCGTCTCGTTGATGAATTGTTGACCATCTGTGACGTACAGACAGAATGACCACTCACATGTTTATTCTACATTAAATATATTTATATTTCACTAAATATAATCATTAGGTTTGCTAGCATGGAGTCAAAATTGCTATCCCTGCTGCTAAATTGTAATACTTTTTAAATATTTTTCCTAAGTGATGTTTAACAGAGCAAGAAAATGTTGACAGTATTTCCTATAATGTTTATTATTCTGGAGAATGTCTTATCTTCGTTAGACTGGAATACAAGAATTCAAATATATAAAAATATATATATTTTAGATCTACGTTTTTAACATAAGAATAACATTATATCGAATCTGTAATACGCAGGAAAAAGCTGATGTAATTGCTGATTTTCTAAGGGAAAAAAATAGCTTACTTAAAGTAGTGTGAAAAAGTGTTTGCCCCCCTCACTCATTTTTAATTTATCTGAATGCTCGTCACACTTTAATGCCTCAGATTATCAAACAAATTCAAACATTAGTCAAAGATAACACAAGTAAACACATCATGCAGTTTTGAAATTAAGGTTTTTATTATTAACGTAAAGCTAAATACATAGCCCTATGTGAAAAAAAGTGTTCCTAAATCTAATAGCTGGTTTGGCACCCCCTTAGCAGCAATCACTGCAATCAAGGGTTTCCGATAACTTGGTGTGTCTGTCACATTGCTGTGGAGGAATTTTGGCCCGCTCATCTCTGCAGAATTGTTGCAATTCCGACACATTGGAGGGTTTTCGAGCATAAACTGCCTTTTTAAGGTCATGCCACAGCATCTCAATTGGATTCAGGTCAGGACTTTGACTAGGCCACTCCAAAGTCTTCAGTTTGTTTTTCTTCAGACGTTCAGCAGTGGACTTGCTGGTGTGTTTTGGACTTTTTTCGCACAGGGATATGGTTACATCCCCCCCTCCTTTATTTTTTATGAGTCTGTTTATGCTTGTTTTGTTTTATTTACTAATTAACATATACATTTATATGACCCTGTTATTTCCCTGTTAACATTTTTTAACTCAAAAAATTTTGCTGCTTGTTCAAACTCCTTATCTAAAATAAGTTAATACAACACAATTCTTAAGTTTTTTGTTTTTTTATGGGTGGGACTTAATTGTTTCATGTTCAATCCACTTAAATTAGCAAAAAACGATCAAGTTAACTTAATGGATTGTGTGGAACCATGCATTTTTAACAGTGTACGTCCCATTTATAAACGCCCCGTTAACCAAAGCTGGTGGTCAATAATTGATAAGAGAGAGAGCGTAAGAAAGCAGAGCAGGTTAATAAGGTTAATCTGTTTGCTACAATACTGGTGATGTGTAATTGATCTGTAAAGCGGCAGAGCTGCAGGCACACTCCTCCTGCAGCCGCAGGACAAAGACTCGGGTCAATCCGGGTCAGAGACCCGGGTGACATCTGCTAATTGTCCCGGTGGGCCGGATGAGCCCCGCGCTCTGAATACTAGCAGCATTGCGGACGGCAGCTGCCACCACTGACCACCTCTGGAGACTCACACATTATTTACAACCAGAAAACCTTTGTCTGAAGCACCTGCTGTGCACACACTTACAGTAACACACACACACACACACACACACTAAGGCAGCACAATATATAGTTTCAGCATCGATATCACAATGTGTGCATCCGCAATAGTCACATCGCAGCCAACTTTCACTCATTCATTCTCTTTTCAGCTTAGTCCTTTTATCAATCTGGGGTCTCCACAGCGGAATGAACCGCCAACTTATCCTGCATATGTTTTACGCAGCGGATGCCCTTCCAACTGCAACCTATCACTGGGAAACATCCACACACACTTATTCACACACAGATATATGGACAATTTAGCTTCCCAAATTCCCCTATACCACATGTCTTTGGACTTGTGGAAGGAAACTGGAGCACCCTTAGGAAACAAACACAGGGACAACAAGCAATTTCCACACAGATTGTAATTTTTAATGATGTAATTTTTGAATGTAAAAATGTGCTGGGTAAAAATGTAATATATTAGACACAATCATTTTATAATGAATATTGATATATGATGAATATCAAACATAGAGCATAACATAAAAACAGAACAATACAAAATAAATAAATAAACGACATCATATAAATGTATATGAAATAATAAATGTGAGTGACGTTAGTAAGTAAACCAAACCAAATCACATAGAAAAAAAGAGGGTTCCAATATCATAGCCATATTTATTATTTTGTCTCGTTACATATTAATATTAGACACAATCTTAAAGAGGTAACTATGACTGTAATAATCGTTATAGTTCACACAAAAATTTAAGTTCCATCATCGTTTACACTTCTTAACTTGTTTCAAATCTCTATTAGTTTCATTATTTTGTTGAACACAAAGGGAGATCTTTCGAAGAAAGCTGAAAACCTGTAACCATTGACTAGTAATTGATTTTTTCTACTATGGAAGTCAATGGTTACAGGTTTTCATGTTTTTCCCCAAAAATATCTTCTGTTGTGTTCAACGGGAGAACTACAACTCATAAAAGTTTTAAAACCACATGAAGGTGAGTAAACAGTATTTTTATTTTAATTTTAGACGGAACTATCCCTTTAAGCCTCTGTTAATTTAAAATATAGAAACGCAAAAGACAACACAACACATCTACTTTCACGTTAGTAGTCTGAGAATGTGTTATTTTTGCTTTAAAAAGAGGTTAAGAAAGGCTTAAGCCTAATATATTACTTATTTATACCCAACACTGGATCTCAACCACGCTATTCTCCACTTCTTGAAGACTTCAGTCGATTAATTAGCATCACAACAGCTCCTCTCGCGCTCGAGCACCGTAAAATCACACAATTGCAAATAACGACAAGCTCTAATACAAAAAACTACACGGCTCTTCAGAAAAGGGCACATTTTAACCAGATGCAGGGCAATAAATAGCAAAGGAAGCGTGTCACCCACTGAGACACATTCACATGGTAAATTGTGTAAAGGAGGAGCTCGAGGGTTTGGTTTTACCTCACTGAGCTGCTTTACCATGTTAATTTTACACGCGTCTGTTTGAGGTGTATATAAGGTGAGGAAGTGATGGATGCTGGCACATATAACAGCACTCTGAGAGTTATACGGTCTTATTTACTTACTGCTCTCAGAACTCACCGTAAGGATGCACGAAGAAACGAGCAGTTCTGCACTGCAGGGGAAAACTTCCTTCTCTATCGCAGACATTTTGGATCCCGCCAAATTCAACGGGACTAGAGAAACGCGGGAAATCTCCAGTGAGTTTTAGCGTTTTTATATCGCTTTATTGAAGGGAAATTTCGTTTTAAAAAGTGTTATACTAGTATTGTTTGGTATAGCATATGACTGTGGTACAGTACGTTTTTTGCAAGCTAGCTATTCAGGAAAAGAAAAGAAATATAGGTTTTTCTTTGACAACATCTTGTAGAAAACAAATTTGTGAGGACTTTACGGGATATTTACAAAATAATTAACATTTATTTTATGAACTTCTGCAAAAATGTTGATAACATAATGACTTATTTATATAATAAGAGATTTTTGGACTCTTCAAAATAAAAACACAACAGGTGTTTTTCCAGAAGAGGGCAGCATTTGAATGTATTTGTATATAACAAAATGTATACTGTAGCCTACTATAGAGGCCTAAATATTGTTTTCAGTTATCAAAAGATTTATTAGTTCATACCAGTGGTGAAGTCGGGGCTATACGCACGTATACTCAGTATGCCTTTCCACTAGCTGTTTGGGTATTATGACTTCTGAGGATCAATAATTGCGTATACCCTCAGCATACTCACCTGTTTTGCTGATTAGACTTCCCTAATTTACGTGTATTCGCATCCCCTTTAACTGTATACCAAATTATTTTTTAACTCTCATCTTAATTTGTTTTTCGAAGTCAACTGAATGATGTCTCGCTGAAACGTTCCGGTAAAATTATAATTCAGCATGGGCGGGTTGGGTGGGTAATAGTACACCACCTTTTTTTTTTTAGGACTACACCACTGGTTCATACCATATTAAAAAATACAGCTATTTAATATTATAGAACAGTAGCAAGTTGCATGAAGCGCGTAGACTAGGCTTAAAATGTTAGACAGGTCAATTTTGAGATTCAGTTAACAAACGGTGGATTAGGTTAACTTTCATCTGAAAAATAAAAGTGATTGTCCTGTTACTTTAACTGTTAGTTGGTGAAACCAGTGCTTAAACTGATAGTTCACGCACAATCAACAAATGTTGTCATTATGTACTCACCGTTCAGTGGCAGCAGTCCTGTTTGGGATTCTCTCTTCTGTTGACATCATAGTAGCAGCAGGAAGTCAATGAGTCTTAATACAGTGATGAGTCTTAACACAATGACTGTTTATGTTTCCATTAACCAATGATTTCTATAGCAAAAATATTCGACATATCTGAATTATTATTTACCCTTTTATGAAATTTGTATACATTTTCATAATTTGTTTAACAGACCAAAATAAATTTTCACAGTATTTCATATAATATTTTTTCTTCTGGGAAAAGTCTTATTTATTTTAGTTTGACTGGAATAAAAGCAGTTTTTAAAACAATTTTAAGGTCAATATTAATAATATTGTCTACCGAACAAACCACTGCTATCCAATAACTTGCCTATTTATTCTAACTTGCCTTGTTAACTTAATTAATCAAGTTAAATCTTTTAAATCGCACTTGAATACTAAAATTTTTTTTTTTCAAAAATAATTAGAAAAATATGATGCACTGTCACCATGTCAAAAACGTTTAATTATCAGTTATACTTTATTTATTTTTTTAAATATTGAAAAATAAATATATTCTTCATTAAGCAACACTTGCGAAATATTATTAAAATAATTTAAATTTCACTGGAGTGCAAATATTTTTGACGTCAGTTGTATATTTGGTCTAGTTGAGGGTTTGTTCACATACTACAGTTAACAAAATAATGCACGCATCATTTTTTAATTGCACCTTCATTTCAGATAACAAAGAATCACTGAAGATGACTTCTCCAACTCCAGACCCATCGGGTTCAAACATCGCTAATGCTTCTGTTCCAAAAGCAAAGTCGAAGCGCATCCGCACTGCATTCACACTGGATCAGCTGCGCATACTGGAGCGAAGCTTTCAGAGCAGCCGCTATCTGTCAGTGTTCGAGCGCCACTGCATCGCTGCAGCCCTTGGCCTCTCAGAAACGCAGGTCAAGATTTGGTTTCAGAACCGACGCACCAAATGGAAGAAGGAGCTGGACGGTCATGGAGGAGATGAGCAGAGCCACTGCGCACCCGCAGCACTCACACAACACTCCTTCATGTACGCTCTGCCTGGACATCACGCTAATCATCATGTGCATTATTACCCACAACAAACACATTACCTGAATACATCTTTCCATCCTCAGACGCTTATGATGTTCTGATGTACTTTTGAACCTATAGAAATCTGATGAAAATATATGCAATTTACACAAATGAAAAGTTTATATTTGGATGCAGTTTCATATCCAGCTGGAAGGGCTTCCGCTGCGTAAAACATATGCCAGAGTAGTTGGTGGTTCATTCCGCTGTGGATAAATCAGGCACTATGAATGGAAGGAAAATGAATGAATATTTGGATTTAACATGTCTAAAATATGTTAAATATGCAACATATATTTCAAAATATTGCAAAAAAAATGGCTGTTTATATATTTTCTAGCATTGGAATTACAAAAATGTACATTTATGGTAAAATATACATATATTTATATATGTTCATCTAAAAAAAAAGCCCATCTGATTAAATTTATTGCACTTCTCTGTGATATAGATATTGCATATAATGATATATTGCATATTATAATATATTCGATATATCGTGCAGCCCTAATATATATCTACATACATGTAATTCCAATTGCAAAGAACGCTTGTTCACATATATTTTTCTTTCAGCCATTAGAGTTACATGTATGTAGATATATGTTAGGGCTGCGCAAGATACCGAAAAATTATCTTTATCACGATAATAGTATATGCAATATCCATATTGCAGAGAAGTGCAATAAATTGAATCGTGAGACAGATGTGGCCAATGAGATGCGCATTTGTAGATGTAATTAGCTTAGAAAAAGATCTATTACCTGTTTATTTTAGTATGATCATTATATACAATTATAATAATTAAATATATTATTGCTGATAAAAAAGTGCTAGTTTTATCGTATATAATATATAAGAAACCGTGTATCGTATATGAGGAATATGATTATCGCAACACTCAACAACAATATCCCATATCGCTGATTTTCCCATCGTGCAGCCCTAATATATTTTCAATTATATTAGCTATAATTTTATATATGTGTTCATTTATGGCCATGTATATATAGTCAGGTTTATTTAAAATAAATATAGTACACGATTATTAAACATAAATATAGTCAAATTATTCATATCCCTGGCAAATTCTGACTTAAAGTTCCTTTTATTCCACCAGCAAGTTTGTTTTTGAGTGGAAATGACACGGGCTTTTCCTAAAAGATAATAAGACGGCATTATTAGGGAACAAAATAATTATATTAATTGTATATTTGTATTTCCAATAGTAGGGACAAACATATTTAAGTGGCCATTTTTGCAATATTTCAAAGTACATGTTGCATATATGACATATGTTTTATATATGTGAAATCCAAATATCAACTTGAATGTCTAGTGAATGTTAACTATATGTACTGTAATTTGCATATATTGCTATATATATATATATATATATATATATATATATATATATATATATATATATATATATATATATATATATATATATATATATCAGATTTCTATGTGGGATGTGGGATTTATTTTTTTGCATAGACACTGAAATGAAGATCTTATGACGAAATGTCAACTTTTTTATATGTAAATAATCATATTTTTGCTCTAATGTGCTCCAGAGTTCCTTTAAAGAGAGTTTATTTTAAAGAGTGAACGAGGGCCAGCAAGATATTTAATGTATTTAATTTTTTACAACGCTGTCATAATATTAATGTCTTTACCAATTATATTTATACCACAGTTTAAATGAAACTATTTGTAAAATTCTAAAATACAAACAATAAAGATGATATTTTTACACATTATATTACTTTGTTATTTCAGAGAGCTGAACTCTCTCGTAAATTCTTGCTTAACTTAAAATGTATTTTCTATAGAATTTTTGTACCTCCGACAAAATACAGCACAAAACTAGTCCCTCAGTTTTTGTCTCAGACACTTGAAAGTGGGCTTTAATTATGCGAGTTATTCAAGAATGCTCTGCTTTGACTTTTCTAAGGTGTTGGGTTTTTTGCCCGCCAAAAATTCCACTGACTTAATCTATATAAGCCCAACGGCAACTATAGTTGCAGAGGTTCACATTTGCCATTTTCCATTTATAAGCAATTTTCTACATGTTTAATTTCTGAATAAATTCTCATGCAAGCAATCAACCAAATAAAAGATTTCAAGAAATAAAAAAGAAATTGAAATTCCTGTCACATGAGGCTTTCAACGTCCTACCCCTAATTCCAGAACGCAGAATGGAAGCAAGTCCTCCCTAACAAAGGCAATTTTGTGTTACTATAAAGGATTTTTGTTGTACAGACATGATCATGAAGCTCTCTAGAATCATCCAAACAAAACAATTCTCATAAGAGATTGTTTTTTCTGTACTTTGTCAGAAGTCCAGGTAGTGGGCAAATGTCTTGTAAGTAAACTGACAATAATGTCAACACTATCCTGGTGTCTATATATTAGTCACTGGTGTTTAATTAAGGATTTGACTCAGTAAGGACTCTGTTCATTGTAGTTAACACGTCTTAAGAGATAATCAAACTTATAAATACAGAGGTAACAATCTAGTGTGGGGCTAATAGGGGCTTGCTGTGGGCTAGGTAAGGGCCAACGTTTTCCATGAGGCCCTGCACTGGCTACTCTGAGTGAACCGGCAGACGTGCAACAACTTTAATCACGACGTAAACAAAACAAAAGACTTGTGCTCGAACAATTTCGAGCTCCTCCACGGGTCTTGACACTTTTAAATACTCGCGCCAATGGCCCGCTCCTCTCCCACAGCTCTCGGCCCCGCCCACACTGATGGGTCACTGCTAAGTCGACCAATCACATTTCAATCACATTTAAATTTTTTACTGAACACTACAAGTAGCTCAAACGGCAAGGGCAATGAAACCGTGCAAAGGCTGCGCCGGACCATACGCATACACTCGATGCAGAAGTATAAATCTAAGATACAATCTAAGTATAAATCCAAGACTTTAGTCTGCACCGGGCCTGTTTAGATTTGGTGTGGGCTGGCCGTAGCCCTCACTGTCTGCAAATAGCCAGCATGGGCCCTGCACAACCATGTTTGCTGGTCTAATATAGTTAATCACAAACTCTGGGTTAAACTCTGAGTTAACAAAATCAAGTGTTGTGAGTCAAATTAACCTGATCTTATCCTGGGGTGCGTTTCCCAAACAACAACGCTGTAACTCGCGGCTGAACTATCATAGTACGATACATCCTTTAGGAAAAGAACAATGTAGTGACGAGCGTTTCCCAAAAGCTGTAGTTTCTCTGTCGCAGATCCATCGTTTGAACCACGTTAGTTATAACGTAAAACGCCCATAATGACGCTCTAAATGGAGTGGAGTAACTACTTCTTTAGAGAAAAACCCCAGAATTTCTTTGTGCAAAGGGAGCGCAATTAAACATGAAGATCGCTAACACCGAACTGTAAAGATACTTTAAAAGCAAATTAAACGTATGAGTGATGACTTTAATGCTTTTTTAGTTTTTAATCATTCCAAGTTTAAATCAGAATGTTCTAAATGAATAGGGCATAGGGGGGATAAGTGGGAATAGAACACAGCCAGGAACTGTTTCTAACTACAGCTCCAGAGGTGTAGTTGCAAGGGCACAAGTTTGCGACCCAGTTTGCGAATGTTTATTGAAATGATGCATTTGGGAAACGACAAATCGATGAACTATGTTTGTAACAACGGAACTTGCAACCTTAGTTGGCTAACGATGGTTATGGGAAACGCACCCCAGGTTGGATTTCTTTGGTTTTGTCAACCCAAAAACTTACTCTGACCCGGAGTTTGTTTGCAGACCTCCTTTGTTTTTAGTTTTGTAATCAGCACATTGCCTCTGTTGCTCCCATCTCCCAGTTTATTACATTTATTTTAATAAGCATATTTCCACTGACAAAATATTGATGCTGCCAGTGAGAGTCAAATGGACTGGACTTGATGATTTCAGTTCATTTGTGCGCTGGAAAAAATAACATATAGAGTCAATTAAATCCAGTAGCAGATTCATTTACAGCTGGACGGCAGAAAGAGGCGACAGACAGGAAATCAGAAGATAAGAAGCGACTCCTGGCTCACGATGGTGAACGTAAGCAAACGTCTGAAATGCCTCCAAATGAGTCAAACAGAAACACATGTGTTTGATTAACGTCAGATGTCCGCTGGCACCATCAATAAATAGCTGCTTTTGCATGGCTGCCAGAGAAGCCTCCGCTATTTTTCACATTCTGAATCAACGCAAACCAGGAATGGAGTCATAAATGTGGTGGTGTCAATAAAAAGTATATTAGCTCTACAAGGCAAAGTTGAGAGCCAACATGGTTGAGACCAAGCGAAGGTTAAAGTTCTGTTATTGATAGATTTCATGCAACGTCACACATTCGCAAGAGAAATTTGAGATCTGAAAAAGGCCCAATCCCAATTCTATTTTTATACCCCTTCGCCCTTAAAACCAAGTGTGAAGGGGAAGGGCTTCAAAATTTCCCCCTAGGAATTGGGACAGCACTACAGCACCTGCACACGTCATCAGATGTCATCATAACGATATAATGTGGCAATAAGATCGTAACTATACTGCGCATTTACACTGTGGCCATGTAAACATGCAAGAACCAACATTAAGATTACAGCAGACACTGTAAAAGCTCAATCCCAGCCACTGGACTTTTCTGACAGGGTATTTCAGTGTCATCGAGTGTCAGAATGTTGTAGGACTGCTGTCCAGGAGTTATTGTTATGGATGATAGATCGCGAAATTCAGCGTTTTTTATTTTAGCTGAGTTTTTTTTTCAAAAGCATGACGGTAAAACATGAACGCAGTGATGAATATATTAAAACATGTGCTTGTTTGTTGTAAAAATTCATAATAATGACAAAAAAATACTAATTTGTGGATCTCCTTACTTCCGGGTGTAGCTGGTGTATTCTGGGAGCTTTTCTTACCCCTTGGTTTCGAGTGTGGTGCTGAAAAATCTTCGTTCAAAAGGCCACTCACCCCTTCCCCTTAGCCCTACGCCTTCAAGCTAAAGAGAATTGGGAAACCCCTTCCCTTAAGGGGAACACCCAAAACTGCTTATGCTGCTTATGGGTTAAATTTGGGCGCTGAAGTGACCGAGATATCGTTTAGGATAATTACGGTGGCCGAGAGAGCTTAACGTGCTGCAATTTAAGAAAGCACATGCAATTACAGAAAACAGCAGCAAATAAAGAAACGATCCTGGTCAAATCGGTCACAACACAAACAACTGATGAAACGCTGCAAATCGGTCACAACCCCAAAAACATGACGGACCCTGCTGAGATATGGATGTGTTATGTCATTTAATCAGAATATTAAAATAAACGAAAAACAACTCGCCTTTCGAAGACCACCAATCACTTCACTGAGCAACAGTGATAACACATCCATATCTCAGCAGGGTCCGTCATGGTCCTCATGCATTTCCGTTGTGTTACGTGGATTTATGCAAGTGTTGTGACCAATTTGCAGTGTGTTTCTTAAGTTCTTTGTGTTATGAGAATTTGCAACACGCGTGCTGTAAAATTGATGAAGATCGTTTCTTTATTTGCTGGTGTTTTTCTTAAACTGCAGCACGTTAAGCTCTCTCGGCCACCGTAGATAATAAATAAAACAGAAATAATTCATGGTTTCTTGCGCAGCCCGTACTAATTGATCCACGGACCGATACTGATCCACAGCCTGGTGGTTGAGGACCACGGTAGTAGACTATGTAACCCTGCCGGTCCTACTCCACCCAACCCGCTCCGGGCTGGGATCAAACCGGCGACCTTCTGCATGGAAGTCGGTTGCTCTAAAAAGGATGCTAAAGACCATAGCCTCTGATTACTGGGGGAATGAAACCGATTTTCACTGAGGTGTTCATTCAGTTATTTAATTGGATCCTTACATCTTCCTACAGTATAAAAAAGGTTGACTCAACCTATAAAAATGTGAAGCAAATCGCTGCAGAGCTTTTTTGAGTCGACTCAAATTACATCAAGTCAAGTGTATCAAGTCAAGTCCGTATACCCCATCTCAATCATTAAGATCTTATGATCTCACTTTACTCACCAGGCCCAGAACATGCCTTGAAAAATGAGGTGATCCAGCGTTTGCTGTTGCTGGTCCTAAACTCTGGAACACCCGACCAATTCACATTAGACTTTCCCCCCTCCATTTCTGTGTTTAAGTCTGTTTTAAAGACCTACTGTGTCTATTTTCTCTCGCTTTTAATACTCCTTGATCACTGTTTTATTGCTCCTATTTGTTAAATGTTTCTGTTATATTCTGCTTCTCTGTCTTTAGTACTCTTATGTACAGCACTTTGGTCAACCTTGGTTGTTTTTAAATGTGCTTTATAAATAAATATTTTATAGTATTGTATTGTATTGTATTGAAGTGCAGTACTTGGGTTAAAAGTTGAGTCAACTCAAAGCTGTGCAGGAAGTTATCTTTCGATTTTAAGCTGAGTCAACTTTTTTCTTAAAGTGTAGAATGGATGTTGGCGACACGGTGGCTCAGTGGTTAGCACTGTGCCCTCACAGCAAGAAGGTTGCTGATTCGAGTCCCGGCTGGGTCAGTTGGCATTTCTGTGTGGAGTTTGCATGTTCTCCCTGTGTTGGCGTGGTTTCCTCCTGTGCTCCCCTACAGTCCAATCACATGTGCTATAGGGGAATTGAGTACTCAATTAGCTGTAGTGTGTGTGTGTGTGAATGTGAGAGTGTATGGGTGTTTCCCAGTAATGGGTTGTGGCAGGAAGGGCATCCGCTGCATAAAACATATGCCGAAATAGCTGGCGGTTCATTCCGCTGTGGTGACCTCTGAAATAGAAAGTAGAGCATGTCTATAGTGCCGGTTTGGATTAGTCAATTATCTTATGTTGCATGTTTTTGGACGGTGGGAGGAAACCGGGGAACCCAGGGGAAACCCGCGTGAGCACGGAGAGAAATGCCTGGTTTGGTAAAGCCTGGAACCAGAGACGTTCTTGCTGTGAGGCAACAGTGCTAAGCACTGGGCCACCGGGTCACCCATCTAGGAAGAAGGAGGAGTAGGGGTGGATGGGGGGATTCTTCAAAACGAATATAGCGGTGATACGTAACCCATTTGTAGTAGCTTAGGAGTCATCTGATTGGTGCATTGAGAATTGGATAATGCGGATCTAGCCGCTAGTAATCATAAGCACGTGATCCTCTCGAAATTAGTTTATAAATAAACTTCACTTCATAACTCTCTGAAACTGCCCCTTTTTAGGCTTTGATCCTAATTTTGGCCATTTTGGTGGTCGCTTTAAATTCAAATGAGATTGTTCAGAAGAGGGCGGAGCTACAAATGCCTGTGTGTCAGCATAGTGGCAGAAAAAAAACATGACTAACGTTCTATGCTAATGAGGGAGAGATGCTCACTAATGAACTATACTACAGACTGAACTACTGTACCTATTTACTGTGACCTTTTATGTGAAGCTGCTTTGACACAATCTACATTGTAAAAGCGCTATACAAATAAAGGTGAATTGAGTTAAATTGAATTAATGGGCGGGGCTTTCCTCTTCTGATGACACATACAAATAGAGAATGTCAATCTAAGTGTTTCTGGATCAAGCCTGATTATAAAAAATGAAATTAATACATTATTACCATTAGCATCTGGTTATATTAACACTCTGTTCCCACACATCTGTGTTTAAACCCCTTATAAAAGTGATTTTTGCATAATAGCTCCCTTTTAAAGTACTTGTTAAACCTCCCTCTCTCTTTCTCTCAGTCTCCTCCTCTTTTTTCGGTGTGTTTTGTCCTCCTCCTCCTCCTCACTCACTCAGAGGGGGATGTCAGAGGAATTCCTTTCCACTACAACAGCGGAAAACAGCCACAATCCCCCTTACATCTGACCTCCACACCAGCTTCATTTCTTCCATCTCCAGCGCAGCCCAAGAGTCCGCAAACATTCGGATCAACAACTTTTCATAGACTAGAGTCCTAGCCGACCGGTTTACGCACACACCTACCATCTCTAAACTGTAGCACTGGTGCAGAAGAAGATCCTAGAAGACCATGAGGGTTTCAATATGTGCAGCCTTATTTGCTCTATGCTGGATTTTGACATTTGCTATCAATGAAGGGTTGGCTGATGCTCCCAACCAGAGAACCAGAAGCGTCCAAATGAGACAAAGCAATGGCGTTAAATCCAAAAGAGAAGATCTGCAGGAAGGGTTTTCAGATGACGCTCAGATGGACGAGCCTGAAGAAGACATGGCTGAAAAGGGAAAACCAAAGGGTAAAAAGACACCTGAGGAGATTTTAGCTGGTAAGTTGCCTTTATAAAGTGCTCAACAGTTAGTAATAAGGCGTTTAGGCTTTATGTAATGAGGTTTTCGGTGGCTGCAGCCCAGTTTTATGTAGGAGAGGAAAGACGTGCTTTGTCAAAATGACAGATTACTGGCTACGCCGAAAGCTTTTACTGGCTCTTCATGAGGTTATGCAACAATTCTAGAAAAGCCATGACTAGTCTGTAGACTGACACACTTTCTGCTGCTCTTTTCTTCTGCTTCGTTTTGGTCTTTCATCTGGAAAAAGAAACGTGAAGCAGGAGGCATGTGGGAATGAAATTACAGTTGTGGGCTGGACGAAAATCACAGATGGTTTGTGAAAACATTACGGGGTCTTGACTGCAAAAACAAACTCCTCCGTTTGCTCGAGTCCTGTGAGGTTTGGGAAACAGACAGGAAGAGAGGCAGAGGCCACATTTGGTTTGAGTTGAAACACGTGGAGTTATCTGATCTGTTTGAGATAGCCATGTGTGTGTGTAACCAAGGTGCTCGCTGTGACCCGAGTTCGATTCCTGGCTCGGGGTCCTTTGCCGATCCCTCCCCTATCTCTGCTCCCCACACTTTCCTGTCTGTTTGGCATGCTGTCCCGGGAGAGAGCCCTGAACTCATAAGATCCTCGAGCTCGGGGCTCCCTCCTGTTGCAAGGCGAGAGGGGAGTTTGAGCTGAGGTAGATCCTGAGAACTCCCCTGCTGTAATAACCAATGAACAGCCAGTGATTGCTCTTGAGAGATAACCATTTACTAGGAGCATGTCTATAGTGCCGGTTTGGATTAGTCAATTAACTTATGTTGCATGTTTTTGGATGGTGGGAGGAAACCGGGGAACTCGGGGGAAACCCACGTGAGCACAGGGAGAAATGCAAACTCCGCACAGAAACGTCTGCTGGTTTGGTAAAGCCTGGAACCAGAGACATTCTTGCTGTGAGGCAACAGTGCTAAGCACTGGGCCACCGTGTCACCCATCTAGGAAGAAGGAGGAGTAGGGGTGGAAGGGGGGATTCTTCAAAACGAAGATAGCGGTGATACGTAACCCATTTGTAGTAGCTTAGGAGTCATCTGATTGGTGCATTGAGAATTGGATAATGCGGATCCAATTGTAAAATGTAAAATCTCCACTGTCCTATCCCAATAAAAATTATCCTAAAGACTCCCAAATGATTTGTTCAGGGACTGATTTGTTCCCAACCTTTCCTTTGCTTGAGGCTAATCTCCGCTGATTAGTCCAATGACCCAGTCTGTTATGATTGGTCAACTGCGTTCAGCGCAACCATTGTTATGAAGTAGCCAGAGTTCAGAGTATATGCGTGAGCCCAATGCAGGAATGCATTAAAGCAATGCAGTTAAACACCAACATATTGCTCTGTTCTTAACCACAACCGTAATAACAGCAACACACATTCAGTATTAATCCACAGTGCCAAAAGTTGAACTATTTTGAAAACTGACCACGTCATGCGTGTGAGGAACAGCTGATGGTGGCCATGGCAAAGACAATTGTCAGAGGATCGCAAGTTCAGGAATGCATTTAACCGTACAGAGATACAGTACAAGCACTGATCTATAGTAGGTACGTGATTACAAGCCACGCGGAGCGATTACAACTCATAATACACAATTAAACACATATTTATCTTCCCAAAACCCAACCAACAATTTACAAAAGCCGTCCAGAAAAAGAAAAGCCCTCGTCTGATTATTTTAACCACGTTTTCGAATTTTACCACATTCTCGCCTTGTTATGAACTTGTTCCCGGACTCGAACCCGGTCGTCATCATGGTCAGCTCCTCTCTGTGTGTCAAGTCCACCGACGTACAGGACGAGCTAACCGGACAAACTGGTTGCGGCAGGAAAGCCCTCCACACGAAGGTAAGCGGTCAGCCGGTAAGCACTAAAAGGAACGGCGTCACACCGCCCAGTAGCGTTCGCTTAAATAAATGAAATGCAGCCATACGTACCTCCGGCTACATAATTCGCCGTCTCCAGAAACGTCCGCAGGACTACGTTTTCAGAATGAGCCTGGGTTGCAACACTCCCCAAGTCTTTGCAAATAAGTTCCAAACATTTGTTGGTGCCGTGACCCGGACGGCTATATTGAAAATCGCCCCTATACCCTCATTCACTACTTTCTACTTTAGTTCACTAAAATATACTCCACGTATAGGTGTGATAGAAAACAAATGATCTCCTCAGAAACTCTAGAAGAGGCAACATGAGAATACTGCCATTTATAAACATATTTTTCATAAGAAGATTATTGGAGTTCATTTTACAAGAAATTATTATTTTGGTCATTTAATGCTTCATTCTTTTAACTACCAACTATCAATTTCCTGTAACAGCCTGCAAATGTTTATTTCTAAACAGTAAAAAGCAGCAAATACCTCAGTTTCCACTGTTTATTTACATTAAATCTCATTGTTCCTCTTATTAAAGTGATTGTTATTAAGTGATCTCTTCATAAGCCTTTAAACACAAGCGTGAGTGGTAATTCACATCTGATGAGATGTTTGGTGTGTGAGATAGATGGCTTTCACCCATGGACAGTGATTTATTTATGTTCTCCACAGTCTGGATTTAATCTGGCAGGATTTCAAGCGCCGCTTCCACCGTCAGAGTGGTTTCAGCAGTTTATGACGGCTGTAAAAGTTTATAAAAGCTTCTCTTTGATTTGTTAAATGTGGACAATTAAGAGTTTGACATACATCCACCATCTAAACGGGCCGTTCCAGCATGTCAGTGTGACATCTTCATCCTCGTCTGTAGAAAGGAAAAGGCTAGTTACATCTCTCCTGCATGGTAGTTGTAGTTTTTTCAATTTATTTGATCCTAAGGAACTTTAGGGAAAATGTCTGAGCAAACTTTTCCTCTGGGTTTTTAACAGAAATGGACATGACGGATGTTCCTTTTTTTGCATCCTTAAAGGGATAGTCCATCCAGAAATAAGAGCTGAACTACTGAAATGTATTAATACTTTATATAAAAGGCTTTATTGGTGATGGCAGCCTAAAGACGGCACTCATATGAAGAATTTGACTTTCACAGTGTCAAAATCTTGATGTTTCTGTGGGTCTCGTCTATCAAATCTGAGCTTTATTTTGTATTCTCTATTGGATTCAGCTCAGGTGATTGGCTGGGCCATTCTACAGCTTGATTTTCTTTCTCTGAAAGCATTTGAGAGTCTCCTTGGCTGTGTTTTGGATCATTGTCTTGCTGAAATGTCCACCCTGGTTTCATCTTCATCCTCCTGCTAATGTAGATGTTGAACTGAAGCAGCTGATATTCATTTACACTGATGAAGGGCAGAGGGTTGCTGAAGAGCTACTGAGAGATTTCAGCTGCTGTCTGGGCTTTCACTGCCTTTCTACTCCTCCCTTTCTTCATGTGTTTAATACTTTTTCCCTGCCTCATTTCATTTTATAACAACATAAGTTCATGTGTAATCTAATTAGTTTTGTTTTCTTTGCATGTGTGGATTTCTTTGTTTGCTGTCAACATCCGGTGATAATTTCAAGTCAACAGCACCTTTAGAAATATATATTTTATAGACAAATGGTGACGTGTTCAAAATGAATTTTCCTCGCTGTATATAACTTCAAAGCAGAACATATATGTCAGCCGTGCTCTCTCATTTTGTTGTCTAGCCAAGGCTAAGAAGGCGGCTGAGAGGGAAGCCAAAGCCAAGAAACCGAAGCCCACAAAAAAACCCAAACCAACAAAGAAATCCAAACCTCCAAAGGCCACCAAGAAGCCAAAGCCTCCTAAAGCCACCAAAAAGCCGAAAGCAGCGAAGCCAACAACACCAGCTAGAGAAACTAAACCAACCAAGAAGCCAACAATGGAGGAAGAGGAGGAGAAACTGCTGCTGGAGTTGGGATGGGACACGTGTACGTACAGTAAATACATAATATATCAGCACATTGTTGTTTTAAAAGGGAGCTATTATGCGAAAATCACTTTTATTAGGGGTTTAAACACGATTGTGTGGCAAGAGTGTGTGAATATAGCCAGCTTCTAATGGTAAAGATTTATTAACTGTATTATTTTGTAATCAGACTTGATGAAATCAGTCTGCAGAAACACTTTGATTGACATGCTCACATTGTACGCATCATCAGAGGGGGAAAGCCCCGCCCACTAGTGACCATCTCTCCCTCATTAGCATAGGATGTTAGTCTTGTTTTTGAATCTGGCACTATGCTGACACACAGGCATTTGTAGCTCCGCCCTCTTCTGAAAAGAGCACAATCTCATTTCAATTTAAAGCAACAGTCACCAAAATGGCACAAACAGTCTAAAAGGGTCAGTTTCAAAGAGTTATAAAACATTATTAGTGTGGGATTTTGAGCTGAAACTTCACATGCACACTCATACTAGACTTTTTTTTTTAATCTTGTAAAAAGGGTCCCCTTTAAACGGAATGCTCATGTGGTTTTCTTTGCTCAATATTTCCAACAGTGTCACCAAAGGAGACAGAGATGGAGAAACCCATTGGCCCAGATCACGGTATGACAACATGTACAGTACGACACAGAAAATCAACCATGTTGCAAAACATGATAGAGCTGAAACGCATGAATAATTGCTCCAGTCATAATTCAACCAATCCATTAGGTTCATTTGAGTATGCAGAATTTCTGGACTATGAGTGGGTGTAATTATAGAGCAAGTCAATGGTAGATCGACTCCTTGAGGAGTGTAAACACTGGCAGAAAACTCCTGTAGATTTACATTGAAGAAGAGCAGAGGGAGATCTGAGTGTGGAGAAAACACCACCCAGAAATAATGGTTCTACCGATGGGAGAAAATACAGTCTTCATCTTTAATCCCATATGAACTCAATGAGATGTAAAACCAAATTAGCAGTATGGGTTTACTGTTGATTATTATAATGGGTTGATACTGTTGAAAGTTGAGCAATTTCATGGAAAATTGCATGTAATGTTCAGATTCGACCCACTACAAAACACACTGAGTGGGTTGCACCAGTAAGGATTAAATTATATCTGTGTTTTAAATTATTTTATTAAAATATTTTAAATGCTGGGTTGTTTTAACCCAATGTTGGGTCAAATATGAACAAACCCAACCATTAAGTTAAAATTTGGTACTTACATCAATGTACTTATGGCCCCTTTCCATTGAGTGGTACAGTACGGTACGGTTCGGTACGGTACGCATTTATGACCGTTGCACTGTCAAAAGGCGTACCGAACCGAACAGTACCGTACCACTTTTTCGGCACCCTTTCATAATGTATTTCAGAACACTTCTAGTGGATATGCGTAGGGTTAGGGACAGGTTTGGTGATATGAGTAGGTTTAAGGGTGGGTTATGGTGTAAGGGATGGTCAACAGTTTAATTACAGATGTTATTACATGCAGGCATTTAATCAAGGTACAATGTAAAAACATGTATTTACACAATAAGTACACTGTAAACCCCAACAGTCAACTTTATCAAATGAAATGAGTGTAGTTAACTCAAAAATTGACTGAAAGTTAATTCTACTGATTTGAAAAGAGTTTTGAACTCAGTGTTGAAGGTAACGAGTTCATTAAATAAGTTCACAGTACTCATTTAGATTAGTTTTTTTTACTCAAATGGTTTGTAGTAATCGGTTCCTCAAACAGTTTGAGTTGCCCTAACTTTTTGGGTTTTACAGTACTCAGTTGGTTTGAGTTCTCTTCGTTTATTGGGCTCATCTGTGCTCAAATTGCTTCGTTTACTCAAATGGATGGAGTTCACAGTACTCATTTGGATTCGTTTTTGAACTTAAATGGTTTTTTCAATCGGTTTCCTTAAATGGTTTGAGTTACCTTAACTTTTTGGGTTTTACAGTGTAACAAATGATTAATTTTGGTCCAAGTACATATTGCTTAAGGCCACCGAATATAAAGTGGGACAAAAATGTAAATTTTAATTTAATTGGGTTTGTCCATATATGACCAACACAAGACCAACACAAGAGTGTAAACAATTCTGAAAGATTAAGGAAGAATTAACAATTCAATCTCTGATTGTCTGCAACTTGGGACAAAAAAGTGCATATTATGCAAATCAAGCGGCTGTTTTCTATTCAAATATTGCTAATCACAATATTTATTTACCTTCCAACAGACATGCACAGCAAGAAAGACCCCACAACACCTCCATCAGTCAAAGAGCATGTGCCGGATTACTGGGACAACCGACGTATGTTTACAGCAGCATCCATTACTCTCTTCAAGGAACACTTTTTTTTGGAAAAGTCTCATTTAAAAATTCCCCAGAGTTAAACAGTTTGGTTTTACCATTTTTAAAACATTCAGCCAATCTCTTTTAGCTTAGCATAAATCATTGAATCCAATTGGACCATTAGCATCTCACACACACAAAAAAAGAGTTTTGATAATTTTCCTATGTACAGCAGCAGGCCCAATGATATTACGCAGCACCTGAAAATAGTCCCCAAGGTTTTGTTTTTTTTGAGTAAGATGCTAACGGTCTAATCCGATTTAATAATCTTTGCTAAGCTAAGCTAAAAGTGCTCCACCTGGAGATCTCCTGAATGGATTCAAAAATGCAGTGTAAAAAAAGCAGGGTTTCACACAATCCATTCATGCTGTCCCAACACAAATTGATTGATAATTTAACACTGTTAACACATTTATGTGGGTTGAACACAAAGAAATTAAGTTGCCCCAATGAAATCTCAAGAATTAAGTTATTTCAGCTTATTTTAATTAGGCAGTTTGAACGAGCAGAAAAAAATATTTTTGAGTGTGGTAAAATTCAACAACTCAACTGTTTAACACTGCAAAATGAGCCTATTTTCTGGAAAAAAAGGAGTGTTATTTTAAAAATAAAGCTTTATTATCAGCATTTATACACAATTTAAGAACATTTAACATCCTTAAAATATTTCCATTTCACTAAGGGGATAGTTCAGCCAAAAATGTCAGTTCTGCCACTTCTGTTCATTGGATGTCAATAGCAGCTGATTCCCAACATTTTTCAGAATATCTTCTACTGTGTTCAACAAAAAAACCTATTCATGAAAATTTAGAACCACTTGAGTAAATAATGAGGACATTTACATTTTTGGGTGAACTATCCCTTAAGACATTTTTTATATTGCAAATGGGTTCTTTAGTTTCCCAGCGTGGGTTGCAGCTGGAACGGCATCCGCTGCATAAAACATATGCTGGATAAGTTGGCGGTTCATTCCGCTGTGGCGACCCAAGATTAATAAAGGGACTAAGCCAAAAAAAGAAAATGAATGAAGGAATGGGTTCTTTAGACGATTTCATTAGAATAACCCAAACCTTAATCTAGAATCATTCTAATACTGCTACTAATACATTTTATTTCCTGACAGATGAAATTCAAGAGCCTGACCTCATTCCTAAAGTCAAGCAGCCGTCCTCCACCGATGACCCGAGTATATACTTACCAATCCCAGGTAATCATGTACAAACGCTGACTGACCTTTCTAACCAAAACAAACTTGCTCACTGACTTACAATGGTGAAAAAACTCCCATTCCAAAAACCATAGAGATTTGGGGTGGGCTCATTTAACTCAAGCAACCAATCGGTCTCTCTGGAATATTCTAAAACCGCACACCCTAGCAACCATTTAGAGCACCCAACTGATCTCCTAGACTGCCATTATAAAGATATCTTTATGCTGCAGTATCATAGAGACATCAGGGTTGACTTATATCCTTCATATTGGCGATAATTTGATGTATCATCACTTTAAACTGTCAATTGACTCCATAGCAACAAAACAGACTAACCTAGCAACCATTTAACAACAGCAACATCTCTACATCAGAACATCGTAGGGATTTAGGTATTGGCTCGTTTGACTCGTGCTAGCAAAATGGGGATTCCTGTGTACTATACATGCTAACAGTGATTAGCAAAAGGCTAATAACGGTTAGCTACATCCTAATAACCATTAGCTAAGTGCAATAACATGCAAGAAATATATATGAAAGAGTAATCATATAGCAAAAACACTTATACTCATAGTATTTATTAGTAAATGTTCTAATGTTTCGAACCATACTTTAGGAAAGTATATATTTACAACTTTTTGTTAATGAATGCTACCTCATAATGTAGCATTACCTAATAAACTGTAATAAATACTGTAGTATACTAGTTTTTACTCCATTAAACTGTGATGTATTGTGGTATAATATACCAAATAAGTGTAAAACGCAACTACCGTATCACCACAACAGATTAATTCAAGTACATTACTATAGTATGGTTCAAAAACACTAGTATTTACTATAAATTACTGTGGTATTTTTCATTTGGGCACACACAACACTTTACTATGAGGTTTGAGAGTAAATTAAAAGTGAATTCACATGCAACCACGTTCATGCAAGATTGCAAAACATAAATAACTACAATGATTATACCACATTGTGTCCTCGAATCTTCTTTTCTGTCTAGAGGAAACCACTACCACCCCTCGAACAATCGCCCCTTGGTATGAGGAATATGATTATGCTGACTGTACGTTTGTAAGATCTTTAATATTTGATCATAAATCTGTGCTGTTTTGATTGTATAGTATTTTACATCTATATATTTGCTCTCTCTGAAATATTAGTGGCGGCAAAAAAGCAGGAGGAAGAGCTGGAAAAAGCAAGAAAGGCCAAGGAGGAGAAGGGTCTGTATATCAAATAGATTTTTTATGAAGCTTTTATTGGATGCACTCCGGTGGATCAAATTAAATGTTTCTGCTTAAATTTGTTTAGGAAAATGACAGAAATTAAAGGGATAGTTCATCCAAAATCAAAATTCTGCTATCATCCGCTCACTCTTTGCTAGTTTCAAACCTGTTTGTGTTTATTTCTTCTGTTGAACACAAAAGAAGATATTTGAAAGAATGTTGGAAACCTGTAACCACTGACTTCCATTGTATTTGTTTTTTTCTACTGTGGAAGTCAATGGTTACAGGTTTTCACCTTTCTTTAAAATATCTTCTTTTGTGTTCAACAGAATAAAGAAATGTATAATGGTTTGAAACCACTTGAGAATGAGTAATCTGTCAGTAAATGTTCATTTTTAGGTGAACTGTCTCTTTAATTTGATCATACGCTTATGGATATGTAAATAATGTTGCATTGATAAAACAAACAAAACATTTTTAATGTTTTCTTTGTTTTGATTAAGGTGAAATACAACCCCAAATCAAAAAAAGTTGTGACAGTAAAGCATTTACCACTTTGTAATGTTGTCATTACTTTTCACAACACTTAAAAGACGTTTAGGGACTGAAGACACCAAGTGATGAAGTGTTTCAGGTGTAATGTTGTCCCATTCTTCCTGCAAACAAGTCTTAAGGTGTTCAGCAGTACGGGGTCTTCATTGTCGCATTTTATGCTTGAAAATGCATCACACATTCTCTATTGGAGACAGGTCGGGACTGCAGACAGGCCAGTACCTGTATCCTCTTCCTCTGCAGCCAGGACTTTATAATGTGTGCAGAATGTGGTTTTGCATTGTCTTGTTGAAATATGCATGAGCGCTCCTGGAAAAGAAGGCAGCTTCTCCAAAATCTCTATGTACTTTTCAGCACTAATGGTGCCAACACAGAAGTGAGACTGGCTTTTGGACTTGTTGCTGGTAACAGTCTGGATTATCCTTTCATTCTTTGGTCCAGAGCACACGGCATCCATTTCTCCCAGAAAATACCTGAAATACTAATTCATCTGACCACAGTACACGTTTCCACTGTGTGATGGTCCATCCCAGATGCCTCCGAGCCCAGAGAAGTCGATAGAGCTTCTGGACACTGTTAACATAGGGCTTCCTTTTGGCACAGTACAGTTTTAAATGGCGTTTGTGTATGTAACTCTGCATTGTGGTACTTGACAAAGGTTTGCCAAAGTAGTCCTGAGCCCATGTGGTGATATTGATAATGGTCCGTTTCCACTGAGTGGTACGGTACGATACGGTTCGGTACACTTTTATGGCCGTTTCCACTGTCAAAAAGCGTACCGAACCGAACCGTACCGTACCACTTTTTCGGCACCTTTTCAAAAGGGTACCAAACACGAGAAAGGGTATCCAAAAGGCGGAGCCACACGCGCAGCTGAACGCTATTGGTTTACAGAGATACGTTATTCGCTTACGCAACAAGCCAGAATGAAAACAAAAGAGCCGCCATGTTTGAAAAACACAGCGAGAGATTTTAGCGGAATTATAAATACATATAATAACGAGCCATGGTCGATCTGGGCTCAAACAAACCTTGTCGTCATCTTGATGGACAGCAAGAAGAAGAGCAGATTTACCCTGTGCCCCGTAGTTTTTAACGAGCTAGTCTGAGGCGCGAGCCGTTTCGCTTTCTTGCTAGCGCTCGCCGCGCGTCTAACATTATATCTGAAATAACAAACTTCTTGAGCTGATGATAATAACCTGCGCTTGATTATTGATGTGCTTTTGAAACCCGATCCTGTCAGACACTGACAAACGCGAGAGTGAAGCGCGAAGAAACAAAGGAGAAGCCGGAAAAAAAGGAGCACATTATTTTTTCAACAAACGCGAACAAAATGCCATGTATAACTAACTTATTATCTTCACATTTTGGACTAATATGAACTGAGAATGACGGAATTACTGTCTAACAGAGGCTACATGTGCTGCTGAAGATTACAGACACAGATGAGAGGTTTGCTCTGACTGTAGGCTATATTTTGTGTTGTTTTGAACCTAAATACCAGCGAAATGTCTGCTGTGTGTAGTTCGTTTGTAGTTGGGAACATATCAGAGACTGTAAGGGGCTGTATGTGTTTATATATGTTCATTTATTTAGTTATTTGATATAATTACAGACGTTACAGTAGGCTGTCATTGATCTGCAGTTATAATCAACTCATGTTCATTGAAAAGTTAGTAATAAACATTTATACACAAGTATTTGTGTGCAAAGCATCTGTTTTATGAGATGAGCTTCTCATATGATATGTGAGCGACCCGTACAGCTTTACTGTAGACATTTCCTCCAGCTAAAATGACGTCGAATGAAACTGTCTGTCATACACCACGCCCACCAAAAGGGTACCCTTGTTAGTGGAAACGCAAGCCTGATAAAGGTGACCCGTACTGAACCGTACCGTACCGTACCACTCAGTGGAAATGAGCCATTATAGATGAATGAGGATTCTTGATGCAGTGCCGCCTGAGGGATCGGAGATCACGGTTGTTCAGCTTATGCTTGCGTCCTTGTCTTTCAAGCATTGAAATTCCTCCAGATTCCTTGAATCTTTTACTGTTGAAGGTGAAACATCCAAATCTCTCCCTCTCTTTCTTTGAGGAACATTGTTTTTAAACATTTCAATTATTTTCTCACGCATTCGTTGGTAAACTGGCGATCCTCGGCCCATCTTTGCTCCTAAAGGACTAGACCTTTCTTGGATGCTGATTTTGTACCAAATCATAATTACAATCACCTGTTGACATCACCTGTTTCACATCACATCATCATTTACCAATTTACCTGATTCATGTTGTCTGCAATGAAATAGTCAAAGTAAATTTAGAAATCACTACTGTCTTTTATTAGCGTTTTCCATACTGTCCAAACCTTTTTCTGATTTAGGGTTGAACAACCCAACATGATTTAGTGATGTACACAAAATGTCTTCATATTCACTCTAAAAATTTGCTGGGTTATTTCAACCCAGTGTGTGTAAAATATGGACATTTAGGTCTTTCATAATCCAGCAGGATATATTCCTCAAAAAAAAAAAAATGTGAAAAACTGATTTAAAAAATATGGAGGATAAATAATTTGCACATTTCGCTCTTAAGTTGCGCTGGCAATAATTGAATAGATTTAAAGTGAATTATGCAAAAAAAAACGAAGTAAATGACCTGTTTGAACAAGTCACTCGGTATTACGCTCAGTCTGTCCATTCCCGTACACAGCAGAAAAACTGCGGAAGATGTGGGAAGAAGAGGAGGAGGAAAAGAGGAAGCAGACAGCTCTTCATGCCGAGCCAAAGAGTGAGTATTTCTGGAAAACAGCCACAGATTACTTCATAACCATAAACAGAAGCACACAGTCCCTTTCAGATCAGGCTGTTTAGAAATGCAGAAGAGCTTTTCTGGGAGTTCAGCAGTTTTGGGGAAAGGAATATCGAGTTACTCCTCAAAAAAGTAACTAGTTGCATTACTTGGGTACTTTGTATGGTAAGTAATGCTTTACGTTACTGCATTGCTTTTCCTTGCCTTTGCTAACTTGCAGGGGTTTTTTTTAAATAAAGGAGCTCTGCAATTAACAACACATTGTATTATCCACACATTCACTTACCTTAAAAAACTAAACCTTAAAAAATCACAAGGATAATGTCATGTTTTGAGTGCACTGCAAAATAGCGGAGTTATTTTAACTCCAACAGAGGGAAAATCAACTCAGATGGAGTGAACATATTGTCTCAAACAAGTTAAAACAACACATTTCAGAGTAAAAAACAAACATTTTTAGAGCTAAATGAACACTCTTACGAGATTTACTTGTACGCCTTTATAAATGAGCTATATTTACACTGTACAGAGTTAAAAAAAACAACTCTGGTCTACACTCCTGGGAGTTGATTGTTCCCTGACTCTAATGTAAAGAGTGAAAATATATTGCGATAATATTGGATATAAATTAATAATAATAACAATAATATCCAGCTTGACCAGCCGAGCCAGGCTGGGAGCCCAGCCAAAACCAGCTATGTCCAGCTTAAACCAGGCTGGTCAAGCTAGTTTTAGCTGGTTTTAGCTGGTCATTTTCCAGCCTGACCAGCTAAGACCAGGCTGGAAATGGCTGGAAACCAGCCTGGATGTGGCCAAAACCCCTCTAAAACCAGGCTGGTCAACCAGCTAAAACCAGCCAACCAACCTAGGCTGGTTTAAGCTGCATTTTTCAGCAGGGAAAATGATTGAGGTCATGTCCATGTTTTGTGCGATAAGTATTGATTATTGTGACAGGTCTAATTATTACATAACTGGCGTTACTTGTATTGTGTTAGCTCCAACTTCAGTGAACACACTCTGAGCTGAAGGCAGTAAATGTCGAAGCCCACATGTTTTTTTTTTCCCCCTCAGTGGTTTTGGCTTCCAGCTGGACACAGACGGGGCCAGATCTGCTGCTGGCTCCAGTTTCAGCCTTTGTGCAGGACAAATGGATTTCCTGTGTAAAAAGAAATAAAAATACAGTCGGTGTCTAAAATACAATGTTCAGAGAGAGCTGTCAGCCATCTCACTACGTCACAGTGCAGTGGGCCTCAAAATCGATGTGGTTTTGGTCCTTATTTAACATTAATATATATATATATATATTTAAAAAGGACTTGATGTTTGTGTTTATATCACTTCAATACGACAGTGGACACACTTTACTACACACATCTGTCCAAACAGTTTCCAAAGGTTGATGATGCATGATATGTGCCCTTTAAAAGGAGAGTTCAGCTTCAGAATAACTTCTTTTGTGTTTAGCAGAATAAAATAAACTCAGAAACGTTTGAAACCACATGAATGATCAGGTCATTTTCATTTATTTTAGGGTGAACTGTTCCTTTAAGTGCATTCAACAACTGTGTTTCTCATCTGTCAGAGTGTCCTCCTCTTGGACTGGAGTCCCATCGAGTGGAGGATGATCAGATTCTGGCGTCTTCGTCGTCTAATCATGGATATTCAGCTCTGAGAGGACGGCTCAACATGCAGGTTCATACAATCCTACAAACGCCTATGCGTCACCATAGTGACAGATTCAAAACATCTTTGAGAAACACTGAAAATGTCAGAAGTGTCTCAGAAAAAGGCAGTCTAGTGTTCATTTGTGCTTGCTAAAACTGGATAATCCTCTCAGTCCCTGACGTACATCTTAGTCTTCAGTAATAGCTGATGGCTGCTTCTCACTCAGGGCTGTTTATGCTAATGGGAGAGAGATGGTCACTAATGGGCGGGGCTTTCCCCCTCTTATGACACGTACAAAGAGTGAATATCAATCAAAGTGTTTCTGCAGACTGATTTTATGACGTGTGACTATAAAAAATTACAAATAATTAATTTTTACCATTATAAGCTGGTTATAATCACAGACTGCTGCCACACAACTGTGTTTAAACTCCTTATCAAAGTGATTTTTGCATAATACGTCACCTTTAATATGTGTACTAATGTGTTTAAAAATTAAATGTACATATTTTGGTGCACTTACAGCATTTGCAAAGTTCTGTTGCCTATTTTATTAACATTTTAAATACAGTTCAATATGGACAGAAACAGGAATCTTAAGGTAAGCATCTGTTTTGCAGAATTCGGCTGATGAGGAGGACGTTTACGGTGGAGCGTGGTGTGCTGATACGGAGGAGAAGGAGCACTGGTTTCAGGTGGACGGCCGGCGAGAGGTGGAGTTTACCGGTGTAATCACACAGGGCAGAAACTCAGAATCAAAGTAAGACAACCATCAAAACACTCACGCCGTTTCCTAATGCAACAAGATTCCAGCAAATGCACCAAAAGCGACACGACAAAAACATTTAAATACCAGCCACTGCACTCCCAATGAAATGATACAGGCTTTTAAACTAATCAATATTAAACCTCTTTAGCATTATTAATATGCTACTGAGTGACTGATGTTGGGTTGCACTGAATAACAGTTCTGATTTTCAATTTCAAACCATCTACTAGTTATTTTATTTTCAAGATCTGAGGTGAATCTGCTGCTGCTTTCAGTAGTATGGCAATAAATGTAAGGGAAAATGGTATTTAAACTCACATTGGCAGCATTTAACACTGAATAAAGCCCATAATCAGTACCTGAGGTGATCATTGTCATAGTAGTTTATGCTGTTTGTTATTCTCTCACAACGTAACAGAAAGCATTCCTAAAATAGCCGTTTTGCACTTTGCTGTCGCAGATGGTTAGGTCAAAAACTCCTTTTAACATTGGAGAGATACCTTGTATTGTATGTTACGGTGCCAAGCCGCGTTTAGTTAAGACACGAACAGCACAAAGACAAGGGGGCGCCTGTAACCACAGCTCTTCTTCTCTTCCAGCAATGACTTTGTGTCCTCATTTTTCGTGGCCTTCAGTAACGACAGTCGTGAATGGACGGTGCTTCATGATGGTTATGCTGAATGGGTCAGTATTATACTTTGATAAAACTACACAATGCTGTGAAAATAATACAACACAGCTCTCTTTTCACATTTTTATTATTTCAAATATTTCCCAAGTGCTGTTTAATGAAGAGAAGATGTCTTTGCCATGTGCATAATATCTTACTAGTTATTTTGCTAGGTACTAGTAAACTACTAGTAGTGAAGTTTGTTCCTCGCCGCTGTCGCCACTGGCTTGCTTGTTTTGGGACTTGTGGAGCTGCACGTGGATGGATTTGCTCTTCAGTGTTTGGACTTCCAGCAGTGAAAATTAAACCACACTGAACTGAACTTCAGCTCTGAAAACTGGACTGAATCAGTTTCAGTGATCAAGAACGTCTATGTGAAGCTGCTTCGACACAATCGACACTGTAAAAGCGCTACAGAAATAAAGATGAATTGAATTGAAATAGGATTCAGCTTAAAGTGCCACTGAAATGCTTAACTAGATTAATTAGGTTAACTAGGAAAATCATTGGACAACAGTGTTTTTTCTTAAAGGAACACTCCACCTTTAGTATTTTAGTATTGTTTAGATATTCTAAAGAGATCATAGTGTCCAAAAGAAAGTCCACTTGATCACTGTTACCCTGATGAAGGCAGATATTTGCCGAAACGTGTATGCGCAGTTTTAAGGAATAGCATGTCAATAAAGGATTTTTAATATTTTTTACACATTCCTCGAGTGCCTTGGACTGATTTTTGCAGTTTATTCTGATGAATCCCTTACCCAAATTTCACCGATACATTATTTTAAGCTACCCCTGAGCTTTTTTTGAAGGACGTCACCCAGGGGTAAACGGTTGGGTTTTACCATTTTCGAAAACATTCAGGCGATGTTTTGATAATTGATTTCAGAGATATACTCATTCATTCATTCATTTTCTTCCCTTAATTAATCCGGGGTCGCCACAGCGGAAGGAACCACCAATTTATCCAGCATTTATTTTATGGATGCCCTTCCAGCTGCAACCCAGCACTGGGAAACATCCATACACACTCATACACTACGGACAATTTAACCAACCCAATTCACCTATACCCCATATTCCGCATTGAAGATTAAGGTCAATACCCCATGTCTTTGGACTTGTGGGGGAAACCGGAGCATCAGGAGCAAACCCACGCCAACACAGGCAAAACAAGCAAACTCCACACAGAAACGCCAACTGACCCAGCCAGAGCTTGAACCAGCGACCTTCTTGCTGTGAGGCGATCGTGCTACCCACAGCACCACAGTGCAGCCTTTAGAGATATATAATAGAGAAAATGATAACGGAGTTTTGATAATCCTATACTGACCATTAGCGTGATGCCATTGGGCCATGAACATTTCTTGCTTGTTATCAAACTATTTCATAATTGTAATTATGCAATTCTATCATAACTTATTGTGAAAACAGATATCATAACATTATTTATGAATATGTGGCTTTTTTCTTTTGATTCTCAGAAACTACAGAAATTAAAAATATTAAACAGGAAATACGTTGGGACAGTTGTTTTTGTGCACATCCCTCAAAATGGTCTATAAAGCTTGACTTTTCTGTAGTTACTTCATGTTCTTAAACTGAAAAGTTTCATTTTCTGTTTCTATTTTCTGCGTCGTCATATTGCGTATTAATTTCCTATCGGTCTTAGTGCACAGTGTAACTACAGAATGGAAATGGGAAAATTATTGAAACTCTTTGGTCATTTATGAGTGAGATGCTACTGGTCTAATCCGATTCAATGACTTATGCTAAGCTAAGCTAAAAGTGCGTCCACCAGACCCAAATAAAATACAGCAGGAAATACTGTGCCGATTTTCCATGCTCTTTTAAATAGTGCTTGGGAAATATTTTTTAAAGAATCAAAATGTAGCAGGAAAGCTAATAATATTATGCATCATATATGCTCAGAATTATTCGCCCTCTTGTGAATTTTCATTTCTTTTTTAAATATTTCCCAAATGATGTTTAACAGAGCGAGGAAATTTTCACAGTATGTCTGATAATATTTTTTCTTCTGGAGAAAGCCTTATTTTTTTATTTCGGCTAGAATAAAAGCAGTTTTTAATTTTGTAAAGTCATTTTAAGGTCAAAATTATTAGCCCCCTTAAGCAATATCTGTTTATTCGATTGTCTTCAGAACAAACCACTTGCCTGATTACCTTAACTTGCCTAGTTAAGCCTTTAAATGTCACTTTAAGCTGTCTTGACGAATATCTAGTCTAATATTATTTACTGTCATCATGGCAAAGAGAAAATATATCAGTTATTAGAGATGAGTTATTAAAACTATTATGATTAGAAATGTGCTGAAGAAATCTGCTCTGTTAAACAGAAATTGGAGAATAAATATACAGGAAGGCTAATAATAATGACTTCAACTGTACATGCATGCAGTAAAACATGCAACACTGAGATTTTGACTTGCCCTTTTTCTTTCTCCTACAGCTCTTTTACGGTAATGTGGATAAAGACACTCCAGTAATGACGGAGTTCTCGTATCCGGTGGTTGCACGGTATATCCGTGTGCTGCCGCAGAGCTGGAACGGGAGTTTATGCATGAGGCTGGAGGTGCTCGGCTGCCAGTTACCCAGTAAGCATTGCACAGATTTATCATTATTCCATTTGACTGATTCAGAAGACATGATAGGATCTTTTTTATGCATGAGATTGACTCACTAAAGCTGTGCATTACTGCATTTTTGGAACATTTTGCCATTGAATATCGAAATATGGGTGGTGGCTCAGTGGTTAGCACTTTCACTTCACAGCATGAAGGTTGCTGGTTTGAGTCCCGGCTGAATCAGTTGGCATTTCTGTATGGAGTTTGAATGTTCTCCCCGTGTTGGCGTGGGTTTCCTCCAGGTGCTCCGGTTTCCCCCATAGTCCAAACACATGCGCTAGGGGAATTGGATTAACTAAATTGGCCGTAGTGTATGAGTGTGTGTGTGAATGAGTTTTGGTGTTTCCCAGTACTGGGTTGCAGCTGGAAGGGCATATGTTGTGTAAAACAGATGCTGGATAAGTTGGCGGTTCATTCCGCTGTGGCGCCCCCTGACGAATAAAGGGTCTAAGCCGAAAGAAATTGAATGAATGAAAGAATTAGTTAATCTATCACACCTTTGACATTTAATAATTTGTTTCGGCTTATTCACCTTTTATTCTTGTTATTTCAGCTAATTCTAAATTAAATAAAATTCAATATAATTTTTTGTCTCCAAAATTGTATTAAAAAAAATAAAATTAAACTAATAAAATTTGTAAACTATTTTTTAAAATCCCATAATTATGACTTACCAAAGCATGTTTGTTTTGAGCGTGTGTGGCGGAGCAAGGCCTCCAAATATAAGTCAAATATTAAATACGATAATTATTTTTTGACAATATATCTTTAAAACTTAACTTTTTAAAACTCAATAAATTTATAATAACATTTTTTTACTTAATTGTTTGGTGTCTGATATCCGTGATGTTTTTCAGTACATTTTTTAAGTAACACTTTATTTAAGAGTCCAAAATAATGCATTAATGAACCATTAATTAATGTTTATGTTTTCATTAGTTAAAAACAAGCACTAGTATTTAATGGTTAACTAAACATTTTAAGGGTCCGGAATTATGCATTAGTCAAACTTGTAAATCATAATTAACTTGTTCACAATTATGCATCAGTTAAGCATGAGCAAACACATAATTTATGATTAGCTGAACATAACTATTACTTACAATTTGATAAGCCAATTATAATTTTCTTTTCGGTTTAGTCCCTTTATTAATCCGGGGTGGCCACAGCGGAATGAACCGCCAATATTTATATATTATTGTTGTAATTTATATTATATAGCGACACGGTGGTGCAGTAGGTAGTGCTGTCGCCTCACAGCATGAAGGTTCCTGGTTTGAGCCTCGGCTGGGTCAGCTGGCGTTTCTGTGTGGAGTTTGCATGTTCTCTTTGCGTTCGCGTGGGTTCCCTCCGGGTGCTCCGGTTTTCCCCCACAGTCGAGACATACGTTATAGGTGAATTGGTTGGGCTAAATTGTCTGTAGTGTATGTGTGTGAATGAGTGTGTATGGATGTTTCCCAGAGATGGGTTGCAGCTGGAAGGGCATCCGCTGCATGAAACATATGCTGGATAAGTTGGCGGTTCATTCCGCCGTGGCGACCCCAGATTAATAAAGGAACTAAGCCGAAAAAAAACTAATGAATGAATTATTATTATATATTGCCCAGTTTTCTAAAATATTCACAAACTATGTATAATTACGGTTATATACACTGGTAATGATTTTTGTAAAATACACAGCATTTAACTGTAATATGAACTGTATTTATTTTGCTGTATATGTATTTACAGTATTACATATCTTTAAATATACAGTCATGTTTAATAAATACAGTCAATGCAACTTTAAAATACAGTAACAAACCGCATAACTGTCCTACATAAATGCATTGACTGTATTTATTAAACATGACTGTATATTTAAAGATATATAATATTGTAAATACTTATACAGCAAAATAAATGGTGCTGTAAATGTAAATACAGGATTTTGGCTGTAATTAATTCTACAGGAAAAATGTTAACAGTGTAGCACTTGAAATAATAATTTGCTACATACGTCTCATTATAGCTCATATGATTCTCCTTTTCCAGCTAGTTATGCAACTGAGAATGACGTTCCACCTACAGATGATCTGGATTACAGGCATCACAACTATAAAGAGATGAGACAGGTGAGAGTTTGCAGGTATTCTCTAAAGTTACTGTGGTAAGTAGCGCATCGCAACCCAACAAGCATCACATTTGGACTCAACTTTGTGAATCTTCTACTGTTGAGTTGAGGAGATTTCATGTGTGTGTGTGTGTGTATAATCAGATGATGAAGGTGATCAATGAGGAATGCCCCAACATCACTAGAATATATAACATCGGGAAAAGCTTTCAAGGGCTGAAGATGTATGCCATGGAGATCTCAGACAACCCTGGAGAACACGAGCCAGGTAGACTACAATAGAGTTTGCTCTTGAAATGGATGGAAAGGCAAATCAAACTGTAATTTAAAAACAAGGACTGGGAAAAATGACAAGAAAATCTGGTGATTTTCTAGTGAGGGTATAATAATATTATTATATAGTACAATATATTACTATATACAGCTGAAGTCAGAATGATTCGCACTCCTGTTTATTTTTCCCCCAATTTCTGTTTAATGGAAAGTAGATTTCAACACATTTCTAATCATAATAGTTTTAATAACTCATCTCTGATAGCTGATTTATTTTATCTTTGCCATGATGACAGTAAATAATATTTTTCAAGGCATTTCTATACAGCTTAAAGTGACATTTAAAGGTTTAATTAGGCTATCTAGGCAGGTTAGGGTAAATAGGCAAGTTATTGTATAACGATGGTTTGTTCTGTAGGCTATCTAAAAAAATATAGCTTAAAGGTGCTAATAATATTGACCTTAAAATGGCTCTTAAAAAATTAAAAACTGCTTTTATTCTAGCCGAAATAAAACAAATAAGACTTTCTCCAGAAGAAAAAATATTATCAGACATACTGTGAAAATTTCCTTGCTCTGTTAACATAATTTGGGAAATATTTAAAAAGAAAAGGAAAATTCACAAGAGGGTGAATAATTCTGAGCATATATGATGCATAAAATTATTCAAAGGGGGGCTAATAATTCTGACTTCAACTGTATATTCAGAAATCTCTCCTGGTTTTATAAGGTGAACCAGAATTCAGGTACACAGCAGGGCTTCATGGGAATGAGGTGCTGGGCCGGGAGCTTCTGCTGCTCCTCATGCAGTTCATCTGCAAAGAATACAATGACGACAACCCGAGAGTGCACCGCCTGGTGGAAACAGTGCGAATTCATCTGGTGCCATCACTGAACCCTGATGCTTATGAGCTGGCATACGAGATGGTACGACGCGCTCTCAGACCAATAATACCAACTAAGGCTCATTGGAAATACATGTTCGGCCTACATTTTTGCTAAATGTTTTGCTTCGGATACGTTTTATTGCACGTTTCAGATGCACTAGAGGGCGCTACATTTTTGCGTAATCTAAAAAACTTGAATTAGGGTACGTTTTGTTGTACACTGCATAAAATGCTAGGTTCCACATACCTCCTACATGCTGCCCCAACACAAATAAATCAAGTTACCAATTGTTTTATGTTCAATCGATTGAGTTGTCCCCAAAAAAAACTTAAGCAGTTGCTTCAACTTATTTTAAATAAATAGTTTAAACAAGCAGCGAAAGTCATTTTTTTTGAGTGTGCATTTCAGATACAAATCCTTCATGTACACGCCCATGAGAAGGCGGAGCTTGTAGCGAACCACTGACCTAAACCCAACCTATAGTGTTTCCAAAAACAAACATAAGAGAAAAGTGCTCTGTGACCATATAGATTTACCTTGATCTTACATTGCTTTTATTTATTTTGTGGAACCAGGGCTCTGCATCACAAGCACAACACCCTAGAAAGTGAGCTACGAGTGTGCACGCCACAAATTTTAACCATATGAGACATAGATAGTTGAAGCAAACATATCCGAATTACAAATCATGCAAATAATTCTCTACATGTCAATAATATGTACTTGTAAACATCATTAATGTGAAAAGAAACAACAAATTTTGTCGTCACACTGCCCCCTAGTGTTTACTTTATTTATAAACTGCAGTTAAACACATTTTTAAGTATGTTTTTTTTTTTGCATGTGTACAAAAATATAGGCTAAAGCCGGTAGTAATGGGAGTCGGACCTTTGAGATGAATGAATCTTTTGAGTTTTATTGTTAAATTTGACAAAATATTAATAAAATGTTAGTTCAAAACCTATCTACCACTAGCCTAAACGTTGATTACACTACAAACAGGTCGTAACTAGAATGCTACAGTAAAGAGAAAATAATCATTGTTTACCTGGATATTTTGTCTATGATTGGCTCAGCTAGCCTGATCTCACGAGAAAACGTAAGTATTTTACGTTTTGTCAGTTTAGTGGCTAATTCGTAGGAATTGTACGAGTTCAGTCGTACGAAATTGTACGATTTTAAAAAGGAGGCGTGGCACCTAACCCCACCCCTAAACCCAACCGTCATTGGGGGATGAGCAAATCGTACTAAATTGTACGAATTAGATAGTAGAAATTCATACAAATTAGCCACTAAATCAAAAAGTAACGAATTGCCGTGAGATTGTGTTGGCTCAGCTCTTCTGATGAGTCTTCAAGTTTGAGTTGTTTAGTTTTGTGACACACACAGTCCCATATAAGCTTAACCAATGCAGACGGTCTAAACCAGAAGGATTCGTTCACCTTTCAAGACTTTGAGTCGTTCGTTCATCATGTAAAGAGATGAATGACTCAGAATCAAATCTTTTTCTGGCTCTGACTGCATCATGTGTTTCACATGTGAACGAACCATGCGCGAATGAACAAATCACTCCCTCAGACGACTTATCATTCCTTAGTCACATTAAAGATTCGTTCAAAATGAATTAATCAATCAAGAAAAACCTATCACTAGAAGCAGGTATTTCCAATGAGTCTCTGTTGAATGATCTGTTTTCTATTCTGTTTCATAGGCTGCTTCATGCTTTATCTGACTTTATCTCATTGTTCAGGGATCTGAGATGGGAAACTGGGCTTTGGGACACTGGACAGAGGAGGGATACGATATTTTCCAGAATTTCCCAGACCTGAACAGTGTTCTCTGGGGTGCAGAGGACAGAGGATGGGTGCCGCGGATCATTCCCAATCACCACATCCCCATCCCTGAGAACTTTCTCAATGGCTCTGTGAGTCGAGCTGAAGAGTCCTGTCTGGACACTTTCATTCTGTCTTCTGGATGCATTACTGGATTTGAATTGTGTTACCATGAGTTAGATTGGGATAGTTAGTTGAAAATGTGCTAACGCTCAAGTGGTTCCAAACCTGTTTTTGAAAAATAAAAAGATATTTTGAAGAATGTTGGAAACCAGTAAACACTGATGAAACCAGTAAACACTGACTTTCATAGTTGGAGAAAAAAAAATTATAGAAGTCAATTGAAACTGATTTGCAACATTCTTCAAAATATCCTCTTTTTGAGAAAGAAAGAAAGAAAGAAAGAAAGAAAGCAAGAAAGAAAGAAAGAAAGAAACTCAAACTGGTTTGGAAAAAAAAAAATCGCAAATAAATGATGACAGAATTTTCATTTGTGGGTGAGCTGGGGTACCATGATTTAGTTTGGGACAGTTAGTTAAAAATGTGTTCACATTCAAGAGGTTCCAAACCTGTTTGAGTTTGTTTTTTCTTCTATTCATAACAAAAGATATTTTGAAGAATGTTGGAAATCGGTAAACATTGATAAAACCAGCAGACACTCACATTAAGAGTTAAAAAAACACTTTAGAAATCAATTAAAAGTGGTTTCCAACATTCTTCAAAATATCTTCTTGTTGAGAAAGAAAGATAAATAGGATAATGTGAGCACAAAATTATAATGGAGCACCGCAATACTTTTGCACAAAATCACTACTTTCCTCGGTTGTGAATGCAAATGTTTCACAAACAAATTCAAAAATTTCTCAGGAAACAACAACAGTTTTAGGGAAAATCTAGTACTTTTGTTAGGTTTGTAGGAATATTGCTTTTGTTATAGGATGCAAACGTTTTAAATGTAAAGGTGCTTTGTTTTTATCTTGTTTTAGGATTGCAGCACTTTCAAGTTGTAAAAGTTTCAGGCGAAAACAATAGTTTTTTTTTTTCCTGTTGAAAGCAGATTATCCTTTAGTCTTCAGGAGCATTACTGGATTTAAATTGTGTTACCATGATTTATTTTTCAAAACAGGCTTGGAACCACTTGAGCATTAGCACATTTTTCAACTACTATCACCAATCTCATTTGAAGACAGCTGAAACCCATAATAGAAAAACTATGAAAGTCAATGGTTACTGGTTTCCAGCTTTCTGTTAAATATCTTCTTACATATAAGAAAGAAAACTAGCTTTATTAATTTTTTATATTTTCTACAGTTTTGGTTCTGTATTCGTATATTTTTCACCTTAAGCAAAGCTAAATTTGCAACAAAATAAAGGTCAAAGTACAGGGAAAATAAACCAAAACTGATATCTCGTAAATGTCGTAGGCTAGTTCCTGTTTAGTAGACATGGATGACTTCTTCATGTATGAAGAATTTACTTGTAGTCACAGAAAATCCATACTAATTAATCTATCAGAGTTTAATTTACGAAACAAATCTGCTCTCAGGTGGCGACTGAAACTAAAGCGATTATCAGCTGGATGGAGAGGACGCCGTTTGTTTTAGGCGCGAATCTGCAGGGTGGAGAGAAGATGGTGGCGTACCCGTTCGACATGCAGCGTCCACCACGGGCCACGAGCGCGGAGGGAAGGGTAGGTCAGCCGGCGCAGGAGTACCACAACATGAACGAGGAGACCTGGGCCCGGATTCAGCGGCAGAACGAAGGCGCTCTCCGTGAGACTGCGGATGAAAACCTGTTCCGGTGGCTCGCCACGACGTACGCACACAGTCACCTCACCTTGACGGAAAACCAGCGTGGGTCCTGTCATACCGATGACATCACCGGCGGACAGGGCATCATCAACCGCGCCAGCTGGAAACCGGTCGTGGGCAGTAAGTGATGGCTGAACAAAATCTGCAAAAATTTATTGCTATATCTGTGCAGAATTTTGTAAAATGGATGATTTTGCACTGTAATATAACGCAATGCTGTCCCAACACAAATCGATTAAGTTTAATTGGACTCAGTGTACAAGGTTTGTGTACGTGAGAAATATTTTAGAAATTAATATGGAAAAAAACACAAAGAAAATTTTGGATTTTAGTGTGGAAAGACTCTGCTTTATACTAGCTTGATAATAATAGTTGAATATTTTAACCCATCCATCAACATGGTTTCTGCAGGAGTCCTATAGGATATAATGAGGACCACAATCCCCATGATTCCACACTCAGTCACTCCGTCATCAAAATACACCTTTAGACTCCTTTTTACTGCACACGACAAGTGACAGACCGGAAGTCATTCATTTCCAGTTCCGATTATCTCCGTATGCGGAAAATTCAGATCTGATTTGAGCTGCGGATCCGTTAAACTATTTGAACTCCTGCGACTAGACCGTATGATGTAGTTAAGTGTTGTCCAAGCAGGTCCGTGTGCGCGAGATGAGAAATAGTGTTTTTTCGTTATTTTTTGAATCAGAAAATTTCTATATTAAAACAACATTTACATTCATTAATGAGTAATAAAAAATTATATATTTTTAGGTTGTCTCCATATTCCCTCCAAAATATTTAGAGGTCTATGACTAGTATTCATTCATTCATTCAACTATGGTGAACGCACGGAGAATAAAGGCTCTTGCTTTTGTACTCCTTTATTTCGACCACTGCGAGAATCAGCTTCTCTCCCATGGTCCACGACAGAACTGAACATTCTGTGCTACTGCCACAAGGGGGCGTATTCCGACAGTCGTGTCCAAATGTCATGTGCAGTGGAAGAATGGCTTTTGTTTGTTGAGAATATGCGCCCTCTAGTGGAGACAATTAAATACTGTGACTTTAAGGCATCGTTCCAGTTTGCAAACATGAATTGTTTGTTAAACATTCTGAAAAGTGTGATATTTAAGCTGGAAGGGCATTCGCTGCGTAAAACATGCTGGATAGGTTGGCGGTTCATTCCACTGTGGCGACACCTGATGAATAAAGGGACTAAGCCGAAAAGAAAATGAATGAATGGATGAGTGTATAGGAGCTGAAAACCGAACACAAAATTAAAAAAATAACTTTTTATTTACAGTTTACGATTAAAATCCAATCAGAATCACTTGTTTGGTAAACAGAGACAGCAGATCTCATATAATACATCCACTGAAAGACAAATGCCTTCTTGCTAATCCTTTTTTATATCAAAGTTGGTCTCAAAATGTGTGTATTGGTTTATTATACAGTTGAAGTCAAAATTATTCTGCCTTCTTTGAATTTTTTATTCTTTTTCAGAAAGTATTTCCTCCTATCTTATGCAATTGTATTTGTCTGTGTTGCTTTAGGCATGAACGACTTCAGCTACCTGCACACCAACTGCTTCGAGATTTCCATCTTTCTTGGGTGCGATAAGTTTCCCCATGAGAGTGAATTGGCGTCGGAGTGGGAAAACAACCGCGAGGCGCTGCTGGCTTTCATCGAGCAGGTCACAAAACAAACACAGCACCTATATCTGTCACAGATATGTAATAAATGCACATTGAATCTGTTTATAGTCAGGATGCACAATGATGAATGCCACACAAAAACGTTTCCCTTCTGACCTGCAGGTGCATCGAGGCATTAAAGGGGTTGTGAGAGACATCAATGGGAATCTTCTAGCAAATGCCACAGTGTCAGTGGAGGGAATAAAACATGACGTCAAAACAGGTAACAGATCCTAATATATCCTCAGATAAATCATTTATATTGAAGCCTTTAGATTAAAACACTAAAGAATTACTTGTCTATACAGCTGAAGTCAAAATTATTCACCCTCTTGTGGATTTTTTCAATGATATCCCAAATGATGATTACCAGACTCAGAAATTTTTCACAGTACTTCCTAAATATTTCTTCTTCTGGAGAAAGTCTTATTTGTTTTATTTCGGCTAGAATAAAAGCAGTTTTTAATTCTGTAAAACCATTTTAAGGTTAATATTATTAGCTAGTGATGTGACGTTGTGCGCAGAGGCTTCGAAGCATGTATCTAAAAAACGATACATCTCGCAGTGAAGCAGTGTAGCTTGATTCGTTTTGCCGTCGCCACGTGATCAGTGGCGTCCGAAGCTTCATTTTCGCCTATACCTTCGTGACCCGCTTTGAATTTTGATTCAAAGGTTTAAACACCCCCATGGGTTAGTAAAGTGTATAGAGAGAGATTAGGCGTCGATTACATACATTTCTAATGTTTCAAAGTACTGCAGCGGTCCCGTACACCAGTAATTAAACTAAAATACAATAGTAATTTATAGTAAAAAGGTTTTGAAGCATACTAAAGTGTATAAGCGTATTTTATTACAACTATCTTTAAAGAAAACCACTGCATATCGTAGTATAGTGTTTAATGGGGGCCAGCTGGTGAGTGTAACCTGAAAGCATTACTCACATAGCCTCCTCCTTAGAGCATTCGCCTCCCATGCAGGAATTGCTGGTTCAATCCCTGCTTGGAACGGGACTAGTTGTAATATGTTAAATGTAAATACTTTTGAATACCTTGGATTTAACTACAGTCATCGGTCGTGTAATGTAACAAACCTTATGTGTAAAAACTAGAGTAGTTTGTTTATATTACTGTTGTTGTACTACATGAATGAGTTGGTCAGTTGTGAACATTTGACATTATTGCAACACAGTGCTTTCCCACACTCTAACCAGAAGAGGTCCTCATCGAGCTCTGATTTAGAAAGCTTCGAGTTACGAATCTTTTTCCGATACAATTGACTCGAGCGCTTCACTGGTTCAAAAAGCTTCATTTCATCAACACTATTATTAGCCCCCTTAAGCAGTATTTTTTTGTTGATTGTCTACAGAACAAACCACAGTTATACAATGATTTGCCTAATTAACCTAGTTACGCCTTTAAATTGCACTTTAAGCTGAATACTAGTATCTATAAAATTTCTAATCAAAAGTTACCCAACAGAAGTGTTGTCACGATACTGGAATTCGATGCCAAGTGAAGTTTATTTATAAACTAATTTCGAGAGGATCACGTGCTTATGATTGTTCTCAGCTGTTCCAGCATCAGCTCATGATCGATTATCCAATCAGATGATTCCTAACTCACTAAATAACCAGAGTTTTCTTATCTCAATATCTTCATCTTGAAGAAGCAGGGCTCGAGGATCTCATAAGCTCAGGGCTTTCTCCCGGGACAGCATGCCAAACAAGCTTTTATTATCAATCATCAGCTAAGTGTGAACTCTTGAAATGATACTGATATTTTAAAAACCTCCATTTCCAACATTTGAGCAATGTTGAGTGCGTTCTTAAACACCTTTGATTTGCCATCGTGTTCACATGCTCAACAGAAATGACTGTGATTGGCTGTGAAGGTGATCAGTTTACTGAACTCACCGCCGTTTACTGAGCGAACACAGATACAGGGACACTGGCGCATTTTAAAGCCGCGATTCATCAGCGGATCATGTCCGCTTATAGACAAACCAGCTGATCGACGTGACTTTGAAACGCTCCAGTGTCCCTGTATACGTGGTTACACTCAGTAATCAGAGGTGAGTTTGTTGAACTAATGATCTTCATGGCCAATCACAATCATTTCTGTTGAGCACGTGAGCAGAGTGGAAAATCAGCGCTGTTTCAGTATCGATTGGTACCAAATTCCAGTATCGTGCAACCCTACCCAGCAGGCACAGGACGTCAACATGACTTCATGACTCTGGATTAGTACAGTTCTTGGGGAGTAGGAAGGGTTGTACCAGTGATTCGCTCAGCAGTCCGAACTATTCGACGTAGTCTTTGGAGATCGTATTTAGTAGCTGAGCTAAACCAGACAGTTATTGACGTGCAGATGACTGATTCAATGATATATTACACTACAAAAGCTTAGTAATCAACTGACAGTTCATTTTCTGTCATTTTACAGACTTATTTCTTTCTCTTTATTTTATTTATTGTACATTATATTATTTCAAACTACTAAAATGTTAATAAAAGTCACTTAGTTGAAATGCAGAGTTGAATTTTCAACATCAAAAGTCAACAGAGCAGAGATTAACATCCCGTAATGCAGTTCAGAACCGTAAATAAACAGAAAATGAATCACACAATGATGGTTATCAACATATATTTTTTACACTTTTGTGTATTATTATAATCTAAACCTATTATTTTCCTAAAGCTTCCACCGGTGATTACTGGCGTCTTCTCAACCCGGGCGAGTATCGTGTAACAGCACGAGCGGATGGCTACTCCACTCAGACACGTCTTTGCATTGTTGGTTATGATGCCAACGCAACACCCTGCAGTTTCACCTTGACCAAATCTAACTGGGCTCGTATCCAGCAAATCATGGCTCAAAGCGGAAAGAGACCAAGACTGGTTAACAACATCCCTCGAAACACCAACAACCAGGTCAATGGTGGGAGCACAGGGCCCGCCGGTGGCTCCCAAAACGAACGTTTGCAACGCATACGACTGATGCGCATGAGGAAACTGCGGATGGAGAGGATGAAAAGCAGCACAACCACAGAAATGACCACCTCAACAACAACAACTACACCCGAACCCACCACATCAACAACACTGGGGTCAACAACTGAGTCTTGGTATGACTGGTTTGAACAGGAGAGCTTTAACTTTGAGCACACAATAGATGAAGATTAGAGAAGACTCACATGGATATATTTGGATTATTAAAGACCTTTAACATCTTAAAGGCTCCTAAGGGAATAGTTCACTCAAAAAATGAAAACTCTGCGATCATTTACTCATCTCTACTTGTTTAAAATTAAGTTTCTTTATTCTGTTGAACACAAGATAAGATATTTTGAAGAAATAACCAGTCTGTTGATGGGAAAATATCTTGTTTTGTTAAACAGAAGAAAGAAATTGATAAAAGTTTAGAAAAGCTTCAGTAAATGGTGAGTTTTTTGGGTGAACTATCTAAAAATTGTAGATTTATGCTCTCTGTGGAACAGAGTCTAACAGACGGAAATATTATATTTAATTTAATTCAAGAATCCTGTTCACAAGATTTTGTTTTGTATTAAAAGATGGCAAATGCTGACTATTTCTGTCCTCAAGTTACTTCTTGTGCAAATATTATAATGTGCACTTTTTCTAATAAAATGTCTCAATATCATTCTGTTAGTTTGTTTTCATTCATTACGCAGCGGATGCCCTTGCAGCTGCAACCCATTACTGGGAACACCCATATACACTCAATCACACACACATTCCTACACTACAGCCAATTTAGTTTATTCAGTTCCCCTATAGCGCATGTGTTTGGACTGTGGGGGAAACCAGAGGAAATCCACGTCAAGGAAAAGTCATGGTTTGGGGTTACATTTAGTATAGGGGCGTGCAAGAGATCTGCAGAGTGGATGATCAACATCAACAGCCTGAGGTATCAAGACATTTGTGCTGCCCATTACATTACAAACCACAGGAGAGGGACAATTCTCCAGCAGGATAGCGCTCCTTCTCATACTTCATCCTCCACATCAAAGTTCCTAAAAGCAAAGAAGGTCAAGGTGCTCCAAAATTGGCCAGCCCAGTCACCAGACATGAACATTATTGAGCATGTCTGGGGTAAGATGAAGGAGGAGGCGTTGAAGATGAACACAAAGTATCGTGATGAACTCTGGGAGTCCTGCAAGAAGGCTTTCTTTGCCATTCCAGATGACTTTATTAATCAGTGATTTGAGTCATTGCAGAGATGTATGGATGCAGTCCTCCAAGCTCATGATGGAGTCAGACACGATATTCATTCTGTTTCCACTGCAGCATGACCACATATTCTATACTGGACATTATTGAAGGTTCAGTGACCAGAGTTTAGTCTAAGCAGAGTCAGACCTTACTGTCCTAATGAAATCAATAAAAATCAAGACATGATCATATTTTATATGGAAAAGGCCAAAACCCCTCGAAAGGCTCGCTAACGATGGATTATTCAGCAGGGACATCTCACAATTCTGAGATAAAAAGTCGCAATAACACGTTTTATCATTATTCAATGTTGAAAACGGGCTTCCATATGGTTGGAATTAGCTACGTAAGAAACATGTAGTATAATAAAAACATATTATATATTTTTATGCAAATAAAGGGAACTTATTTGCTCTATGTTGCCTTTCATAGACATGAGTCAGCACAAAAGTAGATGAAATTTCAGCATGGTTGTAGTTAAATTGTCACGTCGAATGAAATGGATTAGGAACTTTTTATTAGAACTTTTATTTCCTCCATCTCCGGTTTCGTCCACATGAACTTGAGACTTTTGTTCTGGGCACGTCATCATACTGTGTGCTTCACATGGGTGTGTTATGAGGAGCTTTTATTTTGAAATGCCGCTTTCTGCCAGCTAGCAAGTTTCTGAAAAAAATCCTCGGATAGTTGTGAGCTGATTAAATACCTTCAGTTGAACGTGGACTCTCCGAAATGCCAGTGAAAATATTATTTATCATACAAAATATTAATTAACAGCGCGGCAGAAACATCGCTGTCGGTTAAAACAAAATAAAAGTTATTCTGATCTGGTTAGATTAGCTGTTAGCGGATTAGCTTCAGTCTTGGCTGTTTTACTCAGAAGCAGGTGAGAATGACATTTGCTCGCTTATGTCTATAATGTTTCATTTAACATTGGTGAATCGGTTAAGTAATGATTAAAATTCCTGAAGATTATTCTGGAGACATCGGGGTGTATAGAGCTAACTTAGCTCGGTGCTAAGCAGCTGTTCTTCATCATCAGCCTGTTGAACTGCATTGAGTCATTGTGACAGAGAAATAACACTTCATTTTAACCTCTTCACGATTTCATCCGATGTTTTCACGTTTTGGGAGTCTTTCCAGAGCCACTTCGTGTGCTCATCTGTTATATAGGTATACATGGGTGTGGTGTAGTGGTTAATTAAATACATGGGCTGGTAACTAAAGGTTGTCAGTTACAAGGTTAGTAGATTAGCATTGGTTGTTCTTTTAGTATAGTTTTCACATGCGCTAGTTTCAGATTAGTTGTGGTTGATTTCATTTTGTTTTTTGTTTTTTTGTGTGAACACATTTTTGTATTTTATATATGTCGTTTCAGTTGTATTTTTAGTAATTATTATAGTTAAACATAGGAATTTCAGCACAATTTGAGCTCTCTTTCATACATGCTATGTCATACAGCATAAGAGTTTGAGATGTAAAAATCCAAATATAACTTATAGGCCATGAACATGAAACAATTTGATAAACTTGCATACGTCTTAAAAATGAATTGTAATATTTTGATATTCTGGCTTTTAGAGTTGGACCGATAAACAATATTATATCGAATCGCGATAATTTATGTCAATAACAAAAACTCTGGACTTTTTTCACTCTATATTGATCTAAGAGCCAATCACACAGCAGAAATGTGCAACAATAGGAATCTAGAAGTGTGTTGATATTAGAGATGGACCGAATATTTGGCCACCGAAAATTTTTCGGCGGAAAATATGTTATGCCATTTGATGGACCCTCTAATTTTCGTGGCTTCAGTGAAGTTTGGGGACTCTTTTAAATCGGGAAGCATTAACAACTGATATCGAAATATATATCATAGTCGTGGAAAATAATTATTGATGTGTTTTTGCCATATGTTGATCTTGTTGCTTTTAGTTTCAGTTTTACTTTGGGAAAACAACTCCGCTCACTTTAAACCTCACAGGCTTTTCGGGACTTAACAAGACTTTAATGGAATCAAATTCGAGCTAAATGACTGATATCTTGTCTTGTATTTTAATAAATCTGACCACATTTGAATGATCAGTTTTTTTTAGCAGTAATACATAATAAAAGTAAAATACAATAAAATAAACAAACAATAAAATAAATAAGACTAAGGTTAGCTCAGGACTTTTCAAATAAGTCGCTCAGGATTATTAATTTGCTAGATGTGAATGATCACTTCGCTTAAAAACAATGCAGAATTACTCACACATTGTGTTTTTTCATTAAAATAAAATGTTTAATTGTAGATTAATTGTGACGACTAAATATAATAAATATATGAGCCTAGAAAAATTCAATAAAGAAATCATACAAATGAAATAAACAGTGCTTTATGGTTTTTCTGAGACATTTAACAGTATACATGTACAGTAACTGAATAAACAAATGTAAAATATTTTCTTCATTTTATAAATTAAAGGAAATTAATCGTTATTAAAGTTGTTACAAACGGTGCAATTTATTAGGCCTGAATGCTTTTAAAGGTCAGGTTTTCACACAGTCACAGGCCTTAAAACCGCATACAAATGTGTATGCCTTTGTTTGTTGTGAATACATGCCCTCTAGTGGTGAAAATTACATACTTTAATTTTTATTGTAGTGGACTGTGGCATAATAAAAGCTCTGCTGCTTTCGTGGTGCGCGCTAGGGCACGATATGATATTGGAATAATATAATTTGCAATATTTTTATTATTCTACGATTAATAAGTAAAATATTAATAAGTAAAATATTGTCTTCTATTATTTTATAAATTAAACCAAATGTATCGTTTTGAAGTCAGTCACAGGCCTTAAAAAACACATGCAAATGATAAATTATAATACAGACTCTACATTGCATATCTTGTCATGTGACTATTGCGAATGATCACATTGCCATATCGATGCTGAAACAATATATATTGTGCAGTCCTACCACGTATGCCTTTGTTTGTTGTGAATACACACCCTCTAGTGGGTAAAATTGACATACTTTAATTATTAATTTTCACAAATGGTGTATTTTATTAGGCCTGAATGCTTTTAAGATCCTCATACAGTCACAAGCCTTAAAAAACACATGCAAATGATAAATTATAATCCAGATTCACCATTGCATATTTTTGTGACTATTGCGAATTATCACGTTGCGAAATTGATGCTGAAATTATATATTGTGCAGTCCTACCGCATACGCCTTTGTTTGTTGTGAATGCGCGCCCTCTAGTGGCGAAAATGACATACTTTAGCACATTTTTTTAGAATAATGGTGAATTTTTAGTAATAATTAAATAAACAGATCTTTAAAAATGTGTCATGCTCATTATAAATGCATTATTGCAGGTCTTGCCCAGAAACACTATGAAGCTCTACAGTCTCAGTGTCTTGCATAAAGGCTCAACGAAGGCCAACCTGCTAAAGGCGGCATACGATCTGTCATCGTTCAGTTTCTTCCAGAGATCCAGGTACAACCTCTAGAATGTCTCTTAGATATTTAACATTAGTCTTATGCAGATACTACGGTTTTAGACAGTGACTGTAATCTGTTTTTGTTTTCCAGTGTACAGGAGTTTATGACATTCACCAGTGCCCTGATCGTTGAGCGTTCAGCATTAGGAAGTCGTGCGTCTGTCAAAGAACAAGGTCTGTGATAACATTATCAAGGGGAAGTCTTAACAAACTCTGGCCTGATTAAAGCTGTTGAGTTTACTTGTTGCTTGTGGAGGATTAAAGACTGGTTATTAGTCTTACTGTGCAATTACTGATCACCACAAAGTCAGCAAATTGCAGAAAAGTACACTTGAGTACACTACTTTTAAAAGGAGCTGTACGTATTTTTGTGTAATAATCACTGTTTTTATTGGCAATGGTTGAAGTGTACTGCAGAATGCACTTACTGAACGCTGAATGCATTGGTTAGCTCACCCAAAAATGACAATTCTAAATTAAGATTTTTTAGGTGAAATCCAAGAGCTCTCTCATCCTCTAAAGACAGCAACATGGTCCGTTTAATGTCCAGAAAAGTAAAGCTGTGGCCAAAAAATTGTTTGAGAAATCAATTCTGATATTTTCTAAAAGCATCACCATTCTTTTTTGAATGGATTCTGAACCAGAGCTGTGGAGTCGTCTGCTATTTCAAAAGTAGTCTAGAGCACCATCTGCTGTATAAAAAAAAAACTAGCCTAGTGACATGTTAAACAAACAAGCCTAGAACGCTGTATTATATTTAAAAACTACCCTAAAGTGCCATCTGCTTTATAAACTAGCCTAGAGCGCCATCTGCTGTTGAAACACTGGCCTAGAGCACCATCTGCTTTTAAAAAAACTAGCCTAGAGTGCCGTCTGCTTTTTAAAAACAAACCTAGAGCGCCGTCTGCTTTTTAAAAACAAACCTAGAACACCGTCTGCTTTTTAAAAACAAACCTAGAGCACCGTCTGCTTTTTAAAACTAGCCTAGAGCACCATCTGCTGTTTAAAACTAGCCTAGAGCACCATCTGCTGTTAAGAAACTAGCCTAGAGCACCATGTGCTTTTTAAAAACAAGCCTAGAGCGCCGTCTGCTTTTTAAAAACAAGCCTAGAGCGCCGTCTGCTTTTTAAAAACAAACCTAGAGCACCTTATGCTGTTTAAAACTAGCCTAGAGCACCATCTGCTGTTAAGAAACAAGCCTAGAGCGCCATCTGCTTTTTAAAAACAAGCCTAGAGCGCCGTCTGCTTTTTAAAAACAAAACTAGAGCACCGTCTGCTTTTTAAAGCTAGCCTAGAGCGCCGTCTGCTGTTTAAAACTAGCCTAGAGCACCATCTGCTGTTAAGAAAGTAGCCTAGAGCACCTTATGCTGTTTAAAACTAGCCTAGAGCACCATCTGCTGTTAAGAAAGTAGCCTAGAGTACCATGTGCTTTTTAAAAACTAGCCTAGAGCGCCGTCTGCTTTTAAATACTAACCTAGAGCGCTCTCTGCTGTTAAAAACTACCGTAGAGTGCTGTTTGCTGTTAAAAACTAGCCTGTAGCACTGTCAGATGTAAACATCTAGCCTAGATGCGCCATATGCTGTTAAGAAATACCATAGAGCGCCATCTGCTGTTAAAAACCATCCTTGAGAGCCATCTGCTGTCAAAGATTAGCCTTGAGCGCAGAGTAGTGTTAAAAACTAGCCTAGAGTGTTGCCTGCTGTTAAACACTAGCCTAAAGCATCATCGGGTGTTTAAACTAACCTAGAGGGCCATCTGCTGTTTAAAAAATAGTCTCCTGTTAAAGACTAACCTGGAGTGCTGTTTGCTGTTAATAACTAGCATGTAGCACTGTCAGATGTAAACAACTAGCCTAGAGTGCTATATGCTGTCAAAAACTAGCCTAGAGCGCCGCCTCCTGTTAAAAACTAGCTATGGGCGGCATCTGGTGTTAAAAAAACTAGCCATGGGCACCGTCAGGTGTTTAAAAACTACCTTAGAGTGCCATCTGTTGTTAAAACTAGCCTAGAACACCAACTGCTGTTAAACACTAGCCTGGAGCGCCGTCAGATGTTAAACTAGCCTAGAATCCCATCTGCTTTTAAAACTAAGCTCAGAATTGATTTAAGAGAGAATATCGATGCATTTTAAATATGTCCGCTCTACAGAAAAGAATTAAAAAACATCGTCAAAACATTTCATGTGTCTTTTGTGTTTAAACTGTAATCAAAATAAAACTTTTGTGCGCAAAAAACACCTAAAAGTAGTTTGTTTGCTGCTTCTCCTGAAACTTGTGTATTTTAATATAATGGTAACTACACTGTTACGATGAAGGTAATAAATTTAAACTATATAATGTAACAATAATATAAAAATTACACGCTAATTAAACATAATTGCACAAGTACTTCGTTCACTTTAGCATGTTAGTCAGCACATCAGTATAAGTGCACTTGTTTTAACCACTACGAAAATCGAAATGTACAATTTTTAAAATTTAACTCTTACAAAATACTCTTTCAAAAAGAGTAGAGTAGATTAAATAATCAATCATGAATATGAGCTCTTAATTATACCGATTCTGCATGTTATTTAGTTAAAATAATATTAGCCCTTTTTTTAATGTACTCAAGAGGTTTGAAGTATTCATACAGTTAAGTGATTGGGTTTGGATCAAATATTCATTGTGTGTGTTTTTTCTCTCTCTCCCTGTTAGAGTACTTGTGTCACGTGTACGTGCGGAATGACAATCTGGGTGGTGTTGTGATTGCAGACAGTGAATATCCCTCCCGAGTCTGCTTCACTTTACTGGACAAGGTGCATCATGTTGACACTATCATTACAGTTTAATACAAATAACACCAGCAAGAGGCATAACAGGCATAACATAACATTCTATATGTAGTTATCATGCTATCATATCTCATCTAGCTATCTACCTTCAGAATTTAAGACTTTCAACGGATGGATTACCCAAAACTGAAAATTCTGCCATTATTTATTCAGTTTTAGCAAACCTCTCTGAGTTTCTTTCTTCTGTTGAACACACAAAAATATTATTAACAATTATTTAACATTATTTTTAGTCTTTTTGTTCATTTATGGATGTACTCTTCTTGTTGAATAACTCTTTTGTCATTTGCTCTCGACAAAAGCGTCTGCTAAATGACTAAATGCCTGTCAGTGGATATTTCAGAATATCTTCTTTTGTGTTCAACAAAATAAAGACGTTCATAAAAGTTTATGTTTTTAATTTTCTTTTCTTTTTAAATGGATTACATGTGTTATCTCTCTGAAACGGGTGTTGTCTGTAGGTGCTGGATGAGTTCTCCAGACAGGTCAACAGTATAGACTGGCCTTCTGGATCACCGGCGACCATTCAGTACACAGCCCTGGACAGTCATCTGGCTCGATACCAGGTGAGTTATCATGACCAGGAAATTAGTGCAGATCAGTCGCTATTGATGTTCAAGGGCCCACAAAACTTTAATTAACCCTTTATAGGACACTGGAGTGTTAATAAGGGCGTTATTACAAGACGTTTATGACTTAAAGGGCCAGTTTACCCAAAAACGAAAATATATTCACCGTTTACTGAGAATTCGCTGTATTTTCAGTTTCTTTCTTCTGTTTAAAACAAAAGAAGATATTTTGAAGAATGCTGAAAACCTGTAACCATTGTACGGAGCCCCTAAAACGATAAATAATAATGAAGACTTTTGTGTGCACACACGATACATACGTGGTGCGCATTTGATATGTGTGTCTTAAGTTGTTCGTACGTGATATGCATGTCTTTGTTGTGCGCACACATGTGACAAACATATTGCGTGTGCAAGACATAGACATAAAAATCATGTGCGCACGACATGTGTATCGAGTGCGCATGACAGACACACATTGTCATGCGCACGCGATACATGTCTTGCACATGCGATATGTTTGCCGTGCACATAATACGTATGTCATGCGCACATATGTATATCTATGTCGTGTGCACATTATACGCATGTCGTGTGCACGTGATGCACATATCGTGCACACGCGATATGTATGTCTATGTTGTGCGTACGCAATATGTATGTCTATGTATGCACGTGATATGCATGTCTTTGTTGCGTGCACACATGTGACAAACATATCACACGTGAAAGACATAGATATAAAAATCGGGTGCGCACGACATGTATCTATGCATATGTTGTGCGCACGCAATATCTATCTATGCATGTATGTTGTACGCATGCAATATGTATGTCTATGCCATACGCATGTGATATGTATGTCTATGTTGTGCGCACGCAATATGTATGTTGTACGCATGCAATATGGATGTCTATGCCGTACGCACATGATATGTGTGTCTATGTTGTGTGCACGCAATATGTATGTATGTATGTTGTACGCATGCAATATGTATGTCTATGCCGTACGCATGTGATATGTATGTCTATGTTGTGCGCACGCAATATGTATGTGTGTTGTGCGCACGCAATATGTATGTGTGTTGTGCGCACGCAATATGTATGTCTATGTTGTACGCATGCAATATGTATATCCATGTCATCCACAGATACTTAAGTCATGCACATGCGATATGTATGTCTTTGTTGTGCATATGCAATATGCAAGTCTTCATTATTATTATTTTTGCACGTCACTTTAGGGGCTTCGTACCATTGATTTAGATTGTAGGAAAAACAAATACTGTGGATGTCAATGGTTACAGGTTTTCAGCATTTTTCAAAATATCTTCCTTTGCGTTCAAAAGAAGAAAAAAGGTTTGGAAGAAGTGAAGGAGAGTAAATAATGGCCGGATTTTCATTTTTGGGTGAACTATCCCTTTAAAAGAATACAAATTTATATGGTAACCAAAGTCAATGAAGTTGACAAGTTGAATGAGTTTACTTCCTGTCCTGCAGAATCCACGTGAGGCTGACGCCATGACCAAAGTGCAGGCAGAACTGGATGAAACCAAAATTATTTTGGTGAGCAAACGATGAAGTGAACTCAAGACTTTTTGTAGCTAAAATCAGTGGTGCTCTGTGTGAATGAGTGTGCTGTTGTAGATTCTTGGAGTAGATTTCCATTTGTATTTGATTTGTTCCTCCAGCACAACACAATGGAGTCACTGCTGGAGAGAGGAGAGAAACTGGATGATTTAGTTCAGAAATCCGAGCATCTGGGAAACCAGTCTAAAGCCTTTTATAAAACGGTCAGTCCATTTACATGCTTCACATTATAATATATTGTGTCATATATTCATAAACCTATATAGAGAGTAAAAAGGCATGTTAAGACTTGCCCTGAATTTACTGAAGTGGCTGATGGATGGATTTTAAAGGCACCATCACTTATTTTTTAAAACTGAGCCTTCATATATGTCAACATGCACTTTTTAATCTGATGCAGTGTTTGTTTACGTTCTAGGCAAGAAAGCAGAACTCGTGCTGCGAGATCATGTGATCATGACGAAGAATCTGATTGGACAGGACTTTTTCAGCCACCCTTTCCTCTCCGGTTTCCTCTATATTCCCTCTCTTTCTCTCTCTCTCTCTCTCTGTCCTGGTGCGGGCTGGTGCTTTCATCACGCAAGCTGTCGTGCACAGCCCAAACCAGCGGCATACAGTTAAACAGGCTCAGAGGGGGGGCTGATTTCCCATCATGCACCACATTTATCCGCCGTCAGTTTATTTTGTTTGTTGTGTGAGAACTCGGTTTTCTATTAGGCATTCCTAGACGGTTCCTCAGGGTCTTGCACAAGCTCAAAACAGATGCGGATAAAAGCATAGAGGGGCTCGAGTCAAACGTCCCTGCTGTGCCTTACTCTAAATATATGTTGATTTCAGTGTTTCCCAATCATGTTCCTGAAGGCACACCAACAGTACATATTGTGGATGTCTCCCTTATCAGACGCATTAACTTCAGGTTTTGGAGTCTCTTCTGATGTTCTGATGAGTTGATTTAGGTGTGTTTGATTAGGGAGAGGTTAAAAATGTACTGTTGGTGTGCCTTCAGGAACAGGGTTGGGAAACACTGCTTTATTTAGCCTTATCAACGGAGGACATGCGAGCGCTAATGCTGCGGTCTGTGTGTCTAGACTCATTATTCGTCTTTTCGGCAGTTTTGAAGCGCCTTGTAGAGTGAACATGTAGCGTGGAGTCTTTTTAAAATGTGAAATATTGATGTGCTCATAATGTGACTGACCAAATTTAATGTTTGTGTACACATATAATGCTTTTTTTTTCTCTTGGAAATGTAAATAAATAATTGAATATGCTTTTGGGTTCACTAGGTTTTTAATTTATTTGGGTTTGAAAAGACACTGCCAGTCAAAAGTTTGGATTTTTTTTATTCGGCTCACCACGGCTACATTTGTTTAATGAGAAAAATATCGTTAAAAATAATGAAATATTATCACAATATTAAATAATTGCTTTCTTATTGAATGTAGTTTGAAATGTAATTTATTTCTGTGATTGAAAACTGAATTTTCATCATGACTCCAGTTTTTAGTGTCACACGATCCTTCAAAAATGATTATAATTTGATGACTTCACTATGATCAATTGTTATTGGTGCAAAATCACTAAAAATGATTCATACGATCACTGACTCGAGTATCAGAGCTGTCTTGTTTCATAGGATCATGGAAACTGGAATACATATTAAATTTAAGATTTAAAAAAAAATAAAAAGCTCAACATAATAGCTTATTTAACATTATAAATGTAATTATTTTCACTCTTAAAATTTATTAGTATTAGTACTTTATTAGTACGTTTCCCAAACTGACAACAACAATAATACATTTCTTCACGAGCAGATCATGATACTAAATATTTGACACTGAAGACTAATCATGCTTAAAAATTCAGCCTTAAACCTCAATATTTAAATTTAAAGATAATAAAACAACAGTTCTTTATTTAATATTGCAATAACATTTCACACATTTTACTGTATTTTTTTTAGTCAATAAATACTTTGTCAAAAATATGCGATGTTAAGTACTGCGATAACGATATAACATTTCCCTAGATAAAATGCTATTTTTAAATCATTTATTTAATATTTTTCAGATCTAAGTCAGACTCTGATTGGCTGTTGTCATTTTTCCTCTATCGTCTCAACTCCACCCATTAGTGTTTATTTTCAGCTATGGGTTTAAGTTTGGGTTGCTTCAGCCAATAGCAGAACAGCAACTACTGGGGAGGCGGGGCTAAAGATAGTATAGCACTATCTGATTGGTCACATTTATAAAAACAATCAATGCATTAAAGAAATGTAATTTATCACACGTCTGTGATGCGTATATTGCATATATCATCATTGCGATAACACTAATTATCGTGATGAGGATATATCTTGTGATATTCTTTAGCTATTTTATTAACTATGTATTTAAATAATTTATTTATTTAATATTATTACAATAAACAGGTAAAAGATATTTTTCAGATATAATTCAGACTAAAATACATTTTTATTCTCAGACTCTGATTGGCTGTTATCGTTTTCTGTCTCGACTCCGCCCATTACTGTTTATTTTCAGCTCTGAGTTCACCTTTGGGCTCCAGCCAATAGCAGAACAGCAACTACTGGGGAGGTGGGGCTACAGATAGTACAGCCCCATCTGATTGGTCGCATTTGTATAAACTACCAATGCATAAATGTACTTTATCACATGAGTCTCCGATACGTATATTGCATATATCATTATCGCGATATATCGTCCAGCCCTAAAATGAATACGCAATAATGCTTCCGAAACGCTACCTGGCAGTAGGTTTTTATGTTACTCCGGGTTTCGTTCTCGTTTTGTTTTTTCTGAACGCTACCTTAATGTACAAGTAACTAAAACTCATTCAGAGGCGGGAACCAGCGAACGTGCAACAATATTAATCATAAGATAAACACAAAACAATAGTTTCCATGTAACGTTTCTTCACGGTACTCCACACTTCTAAAAACTCGCTCCATTGTTCCCGCACTCATCGCCGCTACCAAGTCAACCAACCAGAGAGCTTGCACTATGTGTCATTGCAATGCGTAGTTATATTTTTTTGACAGGTGCACGTCAGAGAGAGCTATGCGACCACGCGAAGGCTGTGCCGGACCATATGCTTAAGATAGCTATATGTTAAAGATAGCAACGCTCCATCTGATTGGTCGCATTTATATAAATAACCAATGCATTAAATAAAAATAATTTATCACAAATCTGCGACACGTATATTGTATATACCATTATTGCGATAACGATAATTATTGCGATATTTTGTGCAGCCTGAAATTAAATGCAGCCTTATTGTAAAACCTGCTTTTTCCATTAGTGTTTATTGTCCATTAGTGTTTATTTTCAGCTTTGGGTCGCTCCCGCTAATAGCAGAACTACTGGGGAGGCGGGGCTAAAGGTAGCAACGCCCCATCTGATCGGTCAGATTTATATAAACAACCAATGCATAAAATAAATACTTTATCACGCGAGTCTGCGATATGTAAATTGCATATACCATTATCGCATTTACGATAATTATCGCGATATATTGTCAATCCCTAAAATAAATGCAGCGTTATTGTAAAACCTACTGTTTCCATTATTGTTTATTGTCTATTTTTTCTCAGCTTTGGGCCACTCCAGCCAATAGCAGAACTACTGGGGAGGCGAGGCTTAAGATAGCAACACCCCATCTGATTGGTCCGATTTATATAAACAACCAATGCATAACATAGATGTACTTTATTACACTAATCTGCGATGCGTATATTGAATATACCATTATCGCGATGGTATATCGTCCAACCAGCCCTAAAATAAGGGCAGCCATGTAAAACCTGCTGTTTCCATTAGTGTTTATTTTCAGCTTTGGGCCACTCCGGTCAATAGCGGAACTACTGGGGAGGCGGGGCTAAAAAGAGCAAGGCTCCATCTGATTGGTCGCGTTTGTATAAACAACCAATGCAAAAAATAAATGTAATATTTGACACATCAGCGATACGTATATTGCATATACCATTATCGGATAATGATATTTATTGCAAATGCAGCCTCATTGTAAACGTTTCTAAACGTTTGACTGGTAGCGTATGCGAAACATTCCAGCAATATTTTCATCTGATTCGAAGTAAAGCAGTCGGACATTTTTGTGTCGTGATTTTTGAGTTAATAATAAAGCCTTAAAGTGTGTTTTCTGGTGAAATCAGCCCCCATGATCCTCGTGTGACGGAGTTTGTGGCGTGTTGGTGATTGTGTTTGGTCATATCGTGACCTTTCAAATGCTGTATTCAGTCTAATGATGCTTTTGCTGCTAACAGCCTGAAGGTGGTTATAATTCGATGTGCTTCATCTCTTTCTGTAAAGCTGAAATACACACATGCACAGATTTTTCGGGGGTAAAACCAGCATTTATCTGAGTGATCCTGTGGAGAAACACGTCTCGGTCATGTTTCAACCCCAAATCAAGAAATCCTCAAGTTATTAAATCCCCAAATTAAGATTCATTTTTTTATTTATCATTCATTTAAATAGTTTTTAAAAATGGTTTTCACAATGTCAATGCTACTAATAAAATTCTCGCCGAATTCTCATTAAATATAAAAAAAAAATTCGATTTTTATTTTTTTAAATTTTTTTTTTATTTAATTTTTTTTGGTGTGAAAATTTCATACATTACCATTTATTTGCATTTAAACAATGATTTATCCCCAATTTCACACAAATATCATCAATGCAAGGTAAATAATCCTAAAATTGACATGTACTGCAAAAAATAAGCACTTCAGATGAAGTATTATTACTTCATATACTGTATTATTAATTGGTAACAATTTACAGTGAAGTCCACTCGTTAACGTCCATGTGAAATCCAAATTTACAATGTTTATTTGGCTAGCTCACGTTGTTATTCTTAAGATCGACTGAAGAAAATGGTTTGTTTTGGTAATCTTCGATCAAAACTTATCATTTACTTCCACGTCTGGAGTGGCGCTCGTTCTGTTGACGTCAACTCAATGGTTTCCATAGCAACTGTATATTAATACCCTCTCTTACCGTTAGTTTGCTATTAGGGAATGATGCGCAAAAAGAAAGCCCCGCCTCCTACTAAATATTCAATGGTTTTATGACGGTGTATAACAGTAATTAATATTTGTACAGTAGTCTGACAGTTGGGGTTGGGGTGGGAGTAGGCGTTAAAAAAAAACAATTTATTGGATAATTTAATAGATAACATAAATAATACTTGATACAACTACTGTTTTTAAGTTACTGTGACGATTGGGTTTAGGGTTGTGGTGGGGGTAGACGTAAATAAAATACAATAAATGGGAAATTTAACAAATAATAGAAATAATTCTCATCAACTTCCGGCCGTAATTTAATCCAATCTAGCAACAACCATAGTCCATTTTAGTTGGAAGTACATCAACATACTGAAATAAGTCTCCGCAACTTCCTGTTCACTCAAACTTTAAGATTTGTCTTCGCATTATCTGACAATAAGCAATACATTTACAGTATGTATTAATTATATTTGTTGATATTAGTTAATAAACATACATGGTATGTTCATGGTAGCTTCGTTCTGTTTAATGAGAGTATCTAAAATATTTTAATAATATTACCGGAAATATTTTCGTTTACTAACACGTGGTTATATTCAAAAGTTGTGTTTGTTAAGGTTAACATCGCTCTTACTGGTGAGTGTTGCCAGTTTCATTTACCATAAAGACACCATTATCCAGCAAACAATATTAATGTGATGATGATAAAGGAATTCTGGAAAAATATCTTAGGAGTAAAATGGTAATAATGTCAAAATGCAGTCTTAGGGGCCGTTCACACAGAACATGGTACTTTTCTATTGTTTTTCAATGTGAACGCACTTGATGGATGTGTGTGACCGTTACGCTCACATCTTCAATTATATGAAGCGCCGCGCACATGAGCACGATGTTTTTAGACGCTGTGTCAAGTTAAAAGATCGACTTTCTCATGCGGCGGTGCTCATCACTGTCAGTTCCACAGCAGTGAGCCAATCACAAGAGCTCGGATGTGGGACGACAATTTGCAAGTTTCCGTTTTGAGCTCTGTGTCCAGCAGAATAAACGCACTACACATCAGTAGCGTATTTTAGATTCTTCAATCAAATGAAAGCAGAAGCAGGGTTTCCGATGAGGTGACAAACACAGCAGTGTTTGTGTTGTCAAGACAACTACAGAGACTTTCGAAGATGGAGGAGAGACTAGCGCTCGCTGTCGAGTTATCCAGAGCTGTAAGACTTCACAAATCGTGAATATCCTAATATTATTAAATATTACAATTAAACCAATATCAACAGTAGCGCTCACACGCAATACACAGCTGATTCAGTGGTTGCCTAGCAACATAAATAGTGCAGCACACTTCTTTTTTCTCGTCGACAAAAAAAGGCAGTGTGGTGCACCTTGCGTTATCGAAACGGAAAAGTACATTCAATTCAAATCAATTAAACATTTTATGCAATTGCCCCCTTATGCTGTGCTTCAAATTAATCCGAACTGTTGCGTTTTGCATCTTTAGAAGCAAAGATGTGTTGTTGTCTTTGTGTGAATGAGCCCTTAAATGTATCCTGTTTTTTTGGAGGTGAAATATGACCGAAAGGTTTTTTGAGGGATTCACTCATCTGTTTTTCAGTGTGTTTATATTTATATATATATATATATATATATATATATATATATATATATATATATATATATATATATAATGTTATACATATATTAGGGCTGCACGGTATTGGAAAACTTGCGATATTTTATTTTTCTACCATAATTATTTCACAAGATGGTTTGAATATCTCTATATTGACTATAGCAGTATTCAGGTCCAGCAATTGAATACTCAAAATGCTAAACATGATTTTCTTACTTCGCTTTGTCTTGTACGAATATCAAACCATTCTTCACGTAAAAGATCATGTAAAAATATAGTTTTGTTTTCAATTAAGAGTTTTTCCTTAAAACAAGCTAAATTATCTGCCAATAGGCTTAGTAAAGCGATCTTATTTGATCTCTTTAACATGTAGATAGTTGGACTAGAAACAAGACAAAAATCGAAGTAAGAAAAGCATATATTTTTTGCATAAATAGTATAAATAATTAAATATAATTAATCCTCGCTACACCTCTAAACATCATTTTTTGCGTCCAAAGGTTTAAATTTTCCTGAAATGGACGGTCACAGGCCTTAAAAACACATGCAAATGATGAACTCTCACTCAATTATGGGTAAACTTAGCAGTGACTCTTAGGGCTGGGCCAATAAACAATATTATATCGAATCGTATAAAAATGTATGCCAATAACAATAAGCTCTGGACTTCTGTTACTCTATATTGATCTAAGAGCCACCGAAAATGTTATATAATTTTTGTGGCTTTAATCATTGTTGGGGTACTCTTAAATCTGGAAGCATCAACAACTTATATCTATGTCTATATATATATATATATATATATATATATATATATATATATATATATATATATATATATATATAGTGATATCGATGACCCTATATTGTGCAGCCCTAATATATATATATATATATATGATCATTTGGCGCTAGAGGAAAGTTTTGTATGGTTGACGTGTTAAACTACCCACTTTAAACACTAATGTTGTGCTTTTTACATGTCCGTAGAGGTGGATTGAGATTTCTTCAGTGTGTGTAGATGTTTCTGTTCTGTAAATGTTTGTTTTGCATTTGCTTTTTGAATGGTTGAGGTTTTTCAGCACAGGAAACATGACAGTGTTATATTCACATCTATACGAGTGTGTGTGTTCAATCTGCCCTCAGCAGTGTACAGCTTACACTTCATGTGTACGACGACACAACTGATGATCGAGTCAAAAATCTGTTTAGGTGCCTTTTCTGGTATTGCCAAAATCATTGCTGGCTCATTTTAGAACAAATCGGGCATTTAGCGATGTCTAAAAGTAGATGTTCCCCTTCACATACTCCTTATTTGTATTAAAATTGATCATTAATAAATATTTGTTGGTTAGAAAAAAAACCTCCTTTTAATATGGAAAATATTTCTTCTATCGCGTACCGTTGCTTTTAGTTAGAACACGACTTAAAACAGTATTAAATCCACCTTTACACTTGATAGTCAGGCACACTCACGTCAATCTGACAACCTGCGGTTGCGTGGACTCATCAGAGGAGCCCTGTGAAAATGTGTTTTGATCCAGGAGTGCAATACCTAGTTCAACCACTGAGTGTCACACTTACTGCACCTTTAAGATCAAAGTCAACACACAAGACGTCTGAAGTAGAGCTTTTAGTATTAACAAAACATACAATATTATACGTTCAATATTCAGAAGGAACATTTCTAACAGTCGCTTAATCAAAAGCAGTCGACTGAATGTTTATGTTGTGTCCAGACGGTGATTCTCAACCCACTTACCAGTGACACACACATCCAATTGAAGTCCTGCAGTCTTTACTTGAGAGCTGAAGTCTTGAATTGTGTGTAAAATGAGTGTGAGACACACTATACACTGTTCAGTGAGCTCCAGGACAGCTCAATGTCCTCAAAATCCCAAATCCATAAAGTCTCCATTAGGGTTTGCCAGCCTTCTTCCCCCCTTGCCTCTTCTTTGTGTAGCGGAAACTCTTTAGTGGATTTCTGCCTCTGTAATTCTTCTGCAAATACAACACACATGCGCAATATATATATATATATATATTATACAATGTATATTTCAACAAGGATAAAAGCAGTTTTTAATTTTGTCTGTGTGTGTGTGTGTGTGTGTGTGTGTGTGTGTGTGTGTGTGTGAAGTTTCAGCTCAAAATACCACACAAATAATGTTTTATAACCCTTTGAAACTGCCCCTTTTAGACGTTGATCCCAACTGTGCGGTTTTGGTGACTGTCGCTTTAAATTCAAATGAGATTGAGCTCTTTTCAAAAGAGGGTGGAGCTATAAATGCCTGTGTGTGAACATAGTGGCAGATTCAAAAACAAGACTAGCGTCCTATGCTAATGAGGGAGAGATGGTCACTAGTGGGCGGGGCTTTCCCCCTCTGATGACACGTACAAATGGAGAATGTCAATCAAAGTGTTTCTGCATTTTAAATATTAAATAAAAGTTAAAAGAGATTATTTTTTTGTTCACATATTAAGGTTTTAGTTATGAAACTCCCAAAATAATTTGCAGAAATCTGCAGATTCTGCGAATGTTTTTTGCCATTTCTGCTGAGAATTTTGGTAAAAATCTGCGGATTTTTGCTGAATTATTTTGGGAGTATCACAACTAAAACCTTAATATGTGAACTAAAAAATAATCTCTTTTTAACTTTTATTTAATTTTTAAAATGCAAATCCAATTAGATTCACTTTATTTGGTAAACAGAGCAAGTCTCTCATATAATATCTCTACTAAAAGACAGAAAATATTACTGTACACACTGCACTGTACATAAATCAGATGAACATTTTCATATTAGTCAATAATATTACTGTAATTAATTTAAAAACTGAATAAATATAGATTTACACACATTTACACAGGTAAATAAACAGAAATAATGATGGGCTGAAAATCTGCGCGTGCAGATTCCGTGTGGGCCTACTGATGAGGAAACATGCATGGACAGAGCTTCTACATAATTCATTCACAGAAAGAACAGCCAGAAAGGGGAAATGGATGGATTTGTGTTGAATATTAGCATCATTGACCCATAATGTACAGCACCTGTGTGTTTGTGTGCTTTATATACCGTTTCTATTCTAATTTGCAGTTAAGTGGACAAAAATAAATCAATTGAAATGCAAATCAAAGTATCAATCGCAGAAGTGAACAAATAGATTTTCCCTCCCAGCAAATATTAATGCCATCACCAATGACTAAACCTCCAAAAGACGGATGAAAACATCAGTGAACTGTAGCTTTGACATGGACATGAGGGTTATAAATGACTGAAAAGCAGCTGCGGGTGAAGTATATAATGAACGCAAGTGCTCAGTTTGTGATCAGATCTCTGTTTTGTTCTGTTGATATGTAATCCGAATATTCGTAGCTTGGAACAGATGGAAATATGACTGGATCACGCTCGCCCCTACAGCTATGGCGAGGGTTTAAATGGAGCGGTGCTCTTAATATTGAAGGAAAAAGAAAAAGAGCGCTGTGAAACAGAACCTGCTTTGTATTTTTGTAGGAAACACAGTTTAGATCTGTTTAGGGTAAGATGTGTGGGAGTTATTGCCGTCGGTCTATCTCTGAATGTGTCAGGAATATCAAAACTAACTTAACTCCGCTCCTTTAGCAACTCCGCTCCTTTAGCGCAGGAGCTTGATCCACGCTAGCATTTCTCCTCCTGGGTTTTAGGTATTGAAAAGGGAAAATTCCACCACCCTGTCCAAACTTTTAGGATACCGGGTATCAGATTTGCACAATCTATATGCACAACGCATCTGTTTCCCTCAAAGCTTGACAGACATCCTGCCCGTAGCTACGGTTCCAAACCCACGATTGGTGTGTGGCGGTTTTCGGGTGTGGCTTAACGAAGGGTCAATTTAAACTACACACAGCGTCGATCATCACTGTCAGTTTCAAAGAATAGGACCAATCAGAAGAACATGGGGGCGGAGCAAGCATTGTGCATGGTTTCTGTTTACGGTAGCAAGTTGGCATGACAACTTGGCAATATTGGCGGAGGAGGAACTAAAAATTGTTCCTGAGCGCCATGAGTTTTAACACAGAGCTGCATTGTGTGTGAATGATGAATTATTCCTGTAAACTAGATATAAAAGAGTGAACAAAGACTGTTTAAATAAAGGAAAGGTTTGTATTCGGACCTTAAAGCTGCTCAGCATCACACCGCTGGATTTAACCTTCTTCCTTTTCCTCCGTTGGTTCAGAGGGTTGACGAGACTTTTCAGTGCAGTCGGGACTGAAACAGAGATGACACATGCACTTTCATTTTGTCTGTGTATTCAATATATAAATTCACCGGCCACTTTATTAGGTACACCTTGCTAGTATCGGGTCGGACCCTCTTTTGCCTTCAGAACTGCCTTAATGCTTCGTGGTATAGATTCAACAAGCTACTGGAAATATTCCTCAGAGATTTTGCTCCATATTGACATGATAGCATCACACAGTTGCTGCAGATTTGTCGGCTGCACATCCATGATGCCAATCTGCCGTTCCACCACATCCCAAAGGTGCTCTATTGGATTGAGCTCTGGTGACTGTGGAAGCCATTTGAGAACAGTGAACTCATTGTCATGTTCAAGAAACCAGTTTGAGATGATTCACGCTTTATGACATATTGCGTTATCCTGCTGGAACAGTTTTGGAGAATTTGATGTTTTCCCATTTAAACAAAATGCCTGAGCGGCGCTTCAAAGATGGACGTCAAGTGAAATGACATGCTTTAAAGGGATTTGGTCTATGCTTAAGTTAGTCAGTCTGTCTCTCCCTTATCCCGAGGGTGAGAATTGAGGACGTTTTATCTTTCAGATGACAATTTTCAGAGGCAGACAATTCAGTGCATCCACAGTCAACCTAACACTAGCAATGTGTAGCTAATAAAGTGACTTGTACATAGGCAATGACTCCCTACTCAGGTATTCTGGCACGTTTTTCATGTGAGGTTTGATGACGGCGGGATGCAGGTCTTTGTCGTGTCGGAGCAGCTGCAGGTCTCTGGGATTGTCTTCAAAGTACGTCTGTCACACATAAACAGATTCGCTTACAGCTCTTATTCAACTGTGGGGATTAACTGGTTGAAATGAACTTGGTTTAAAAAAAAAAAATAAGCACAAACTTTGAGTTTCTCTGAATTGAGCAGCTCCTGCTTGATCTCCTTCAATCTGGCCTCCTTCACCGCCTGTTTCGTCACCGATCTCATTCCATCCTGACGAAATGAATAACAATTAAGAAACTTTTACATCGACAAAAAAATCACAAACTAAATCATACACACATACCCGACATCTGTATCTGAAGCCCTCGATTTCCTCCATTTTGAATCCATATGGCTTTAAAACACAATTGTTGCTGTCTGAAATTAAAGAATACATTTTTTTCTTGTGTAAAAATATATTTTGAAATACAACTTCTCCTTTAACTTGCAGAAAATATAATTAAGTTCAACATTTAAAGGAACGCTCCACATTTTTTCTATTTTTAATCCAATTAGCAGATCCAAAAGCCTGGCAGGAGCACTTTTAGCTTAGCTTAGCATAGATCATTGAATCAGATTAGACCATTAGCATCTCATTTAAAAATAGAAAAATTATTTTGCTATTTAAAGCTTGACTCTTCTGTAGTTATATCGTGTACTAACACAATGGTTGCTTTCTGAAATGAAAGAACAAATATTTCTTGTGAAAAAAAATATCTTAAAATACAACTGCTCTTTTCACTTGCAGAAAATAGAAATATATTAAATATTTAAAGGAACTCTCCACACTTTAAGAAAAAGGTTCATTTTACAGCTCCCCTAGTGTTAAACAGTTGAGTTTGACCATTTTTAAATCCAAATAGCAGATCCAGAAGTCTGACGGGAGCACTTTTAGCTTAGCATAAATCATTGAATCAGATTAGACCGTTAGCATCTCACTTAAAAATTGAAGAAAAAAAAAAAAACTCACTATACTCACATTCAGGCATAATAATCAAGAAACTTTTCTGCTGTACCATGACTGCAGCAGTTCTTAGCCATATCAACCTACAAAATAGCAACTTTTCATTTTCTGTCAGTCTATAATATTTATTTACAGAAGAGTCCAGCTTTAAACTATTGAAACTCTATAGCCACTTTTAAACGAGATGCTAATGGTCTAATCCGCCTCAATGATTTATGCTAAGCTAAGCTAAAAGTGCTTCTGTCAGACCTGTATCCGTTAAATAGATTACAAGATGGTAAAAGTTGTAAAACGACAATATTTCCAATAAATAAGGAGAGTTCCTTTACAAATGGCCACTTCTTATTATAAATTTTAAAGATATACAGTAAGCTGAAAGGATTTAGCTTTCTGTGATCATTTTTAAATTAATATCATATTAAATCAGTGACTTTTACCTCCAGTAAGAGCGTTTTCAACCTCTGAGAGCATTGAGAGTTCTGCATGAGAAATAAAGGACAGCGCCGTGCCAGGATTATCTGCACGAGCCGTTCTAAAGGGAAGCAGAAATAGTAAGCACACATCAGACTTGCTTTATTCATTCATTCATTTTCTTTTCGGCTTGGTCTCTTTTTTTAATCCGGGGTCGCCACAGCGGAATGAACCGCCAACTTATCCAGCCGAGGCTCGAACCAGTGACTACCTACTTTTATTTGAATGGAATTTTGCAAAAAATATGGATTTTTTCTATTTGAAATAAAAATTAAACAAATAATTTATTTAGCATATAGCAATTTACAATAGCTATTGTGGTAACACGTTATTTAAAAGGGTGTTCATAATACTGTCACCAAAACCTTTATAACCCTGACATCACGAATGTTAATGAGATTTTACACATGCTCATAACAACTGTGAAGTGTAATCTGCTCAGTTATGTCATTTTAAATGCAAAGATGACATTGTTTGTTATGACAACTTGACATAAACGTATATCACAACCTGTTTTAGTCTTGATGTTACCAAGACAACAAAACTGGTCCTAAATCTGTCATAAACATGACTGTCATGAGACATTATAATTGTGTCATGAATATTTTTTCAGTTTTTCCAATGGACAAAAAAAACACATTTGTCATTAAAATGTCTTATTAAAAGTGTCATTAAATCATTTTTAAGCGCGTCATTAATATTGAATTAAATTTTAATGACAAATACAGCTTGTATCACTGTAGTTGGGGGCAAAATACAAATTATGCTGTAATAAAATACATGACATGATTATGACTTCATTACAATCATGTTTATGACAGATTTATGACAAGTTGTGCATCTTGGTAACGTCAAGTTGTCATGACAAAGACACAAGCAGGTTGTGATGTTTTTGTTTATATCAAGTTGTCAACAAAAACATACATGATGTAAAGGTTTCTTATGAACGGCCCCTTCAAGTAAAGTGTTCCCTCGCTGACACAAGGTGTTTAGCATATGCAATCTACAGTAATAATTCGGGAAGATTTCTCTGCTCACCTGCCGACGCGGTGGATGTAGGACTCGACCGAAGTGGGAAAGTCAAAGTTGATCACATTGGAAACATTGTGAAAGTCGATTCCTCTGGAAACACCATATTCCTTGTCTTTGCCTCTGAGGGACAAAACAACAACATCAGTGTACATGATTAACAGAAAAATACAATATAATTTGAGCATTTCAGCTAGGCGCCCATACTTTTTCCCAGTGTTCTTCTTCCTCTTCCCTTTCTCCTGTGAGCTTCCAGCGGGACTCTCCAATCCCTGCTCATCTGAGGCGATGATGTAATTGTAGAAGCCTTGATTGAACTGGGTGATGATGTGACACCTGCAAAACAAACATTTAATAATTAACATTTCCATTTAAGTGTACAATATATACATATACACTACCTGACAAAAGTCTTGACACGTAATTAGAGCTGTAAAGCTTGACTTTTTGATTGTAGATGAAAAATTGAATCTGTGGGAGACGTCCAATAGGTTAATAGGTAACGAAAAAGTCCACAGAGGGGGGTAATCACCAGAATGGGGAAGTCCCAAAGTGAGAGAGAAACTTTACGCTATTTTAATCAGTTTTATTATTATTAAGATGCTAACTGTTATCTGCTTCTATTTTATTTAAGCTTGTCTCTTTTAATCCTGTGTATGTTAAGCACTTTGAATTGCTATTGTGTATGAAATGTGCTATAGAAATAAACTTGCCTACCAAAGTTTTAGGAACACCAAATAATAACTTGATAAGAAAGCGTTCTTGCAGGACTCCCAGAGTTCATCAAGATTCTTTGGATTCATCTTCAGTGCCTCCTCCTCCATTTTACCCCAGACATGCTCAATAATGTTCATCTCTGGTGACTGGGCTGGCCAATCCTGGATCACCTTGACCTTCTTTGCTTTCAGGAGCTTTGATGTGGAGGCTGAAGTATGAGAAGGAGCGCTCTCCTGCTGGAGAATTCCCCCTCTCCTGTGGTTTGTAATGTAATGGGCAGCACAAATGTCTTGATACCTCAGGCTGTTGATGTTGATCATCCACTCTGCAGATCTCTCGCACGCCCCCATACTGAATTTGACCCCAAACCATGATTTTCCCTTCACCAAACTTGACTGATATCTGTGGGAATCTTGGGTTCATGCAGGTTCCAGTAGGTCTTCTGCAGTATTTGTATTGATTGGGATGCAGTTCAACAGATGATTCATGGGAAAAATCCACCTTCTGCCACTTTTCCAAATGATCAACCAGAAGTCAAGTTATTATTTGTTTCTCTTACAACTGGGATCGACCACAAGAATTTGTCAGGTAGTGTGTATGAAGAGAGTGTGGGACATGCTGTAGCTCCTCCCTTTAAAAAAAAACAGCCAATAGCGTTTTGTTTTCTCACAGCTCTTCCAGTTAGAATGATGGAGCTCAATCTCATCAAATGAGAAGAGTCTTGCAGGGCCGGGACATGTCAGACACTAGAGAGCATTTGATTGGTCAAAAGATTAGATGAGAAACTGAAGTATGAGGTGACGTGAAATAAAACCTGGATTAATTTAGGCGGAAGTGACAAACTACAAGCTTTACATGTCTGTATCAGATTTAGATCTTCTAAACATGAATTTTGTCACTGTTTTAGAGCACACTAGCTTATAGACATCCTACAAACCAACAACACTGGCACTAACATCTAAAAAACGGTATTTTAATTCCCTTTAATCACTCTTTGTTGTCATTACGGATAAGCTGAGCTACTTTCATGGCATGTATAACCCAGAATTGGTGCAAACTAAATTGAAACTTAACTGGCCAAACCCCATGTCTTACCTGGAGTGAACCGGCAGCTCAGAGTTCAGGACACAAGCAGGAATGCTGAACTGCTCCAAAAACAGCTTGAGGCGGTACGATCGGTCCACGTCGCTGACAAAGAGGAGCGTCTTCCCCTGGACTAGGCCGAGCTTCAGCAGCGTGTAGATGAGCAGGAACTTGTCCTCCTCCTCACATTTGATGCTGTACTGCTGGAGCTGTGAGCTGTCAGGCAGCTGAGAGCCCTGGAGCTTCAGCGTCACCTACCACAGGAGGAAAACTGTCAGATCCAGCCAAAACACAGCAGCTGAGGACTGGGCATGGGACGATAACCAGTTTAACACGATTTGGAACCAATTTTCTCAGAAAACATATTGATAAAGGTGCTGTTGACTTGAAATTTGTTGGTAACAACCAAAGAAATCAATATATGCAAAGAAAACAAAACAAATTAATTTACACATGAATTTATGTGTAATAAAATGAAATGACTCAGGGAAAACATATTCAACACATGAAGGCAGGTGTAGTTCAACTGTGAAAGCCCAGACAGCAGCTGAAATCTCTCAGTAGCTCTTCAGCAACCCTCTGCCCTTCATCAGTGTAAATGAATATCAGCTGCTTCAGTCCAACATCTACATTAGCAGGAGGATGAAGATGAAATCAGGGTGGACATTTCAGCAAGACAATGATCCAAAACACAGCCAAGGAGACTCTCAAATGCTTTCAGAGAAAGAAAATCAAGCTGTAGAATGGCCCAGCCAATCACCTGATCTGAATCCAATAGAGAATACAACGTCAAGCTCAGATTTGATAGACGAGACCCACAGAAACATCAAGATTTTGACACTGTTGAAGTCTGTGAGAAACTCACACCTGAGCAACGCATGTGACTTCATACTTCTGCATCAAGTGATCAGCATGACCCACGGCGCCTGGCTTGCGCATAGTCGTGCATTAATAGTTCTGCGTGCTGTTTGTGTTGCTCTGCGATAACACCTCCGAAACGCTAACTAGCAGTAGGTTATGTTCCTCTGTGTCATTCTTCGGGGGTGTTTTGATTTGTCTGAACGCTAGAAGTTGCTAAAACTCGCTCATTCAGAGGCGGGAACCCGCGGACGTGCAACAACTTTAATTCATAAGGTAAACACAAAACAAAAGTCTCCATCTGGAGCTCCTTCACAGGACTTCACACTTGTAAACACTTGCTTCATCTGGCTCGCAGCTCTTAGCACCGCCCACTCTCGTCACCACTACCAAGCCAACCAAATCACAGAGCTTGCGCTACGTGTCGTTGCAACATGTAGTTGAATTTTTTAAGAGGTGTGCATCACCGTTAGCCACGACAAGGGCTATGCGACCGCGTGAAGGCTGCGCCGGACCATACGCATGTGCTTGAGTATAAATCAGCCTCAGTGATTTATCTGAATTATTTAGCCTGACATGTTTACTGCTCCACAATATTATAAATGTTTCTTAAAATAAAATATATTGTGTTCAATGGAAATAAAAGATTTCACATTTCAAGATAAAGATAAGACATTTAAAATTAACATAGCTTAGAGAAGTCATCGCAATACCTTAAACCCGTGATATTTTTTGATCAAAGGATCTCATACTGTCAGAATCTCATACCAGCCCATGTGGCTCTGCTTCTGCACTCACCGGATTGTGGAGGACCAGCTCCTTCAGGGCCTGAACATCATCATTCAGTGTGGCCGACATCAGAAACGCCTGGTAGATCTTGGGTAAGTGACTGCATGGGTGGACACAGATAGAAATGTCATATAATACATATAGTGTGTAAAACAGGGGTCATGTTTCCATTCAAAACTGCATCCAAACATTTAATGCAGAATTTAGCATTTTATACAAAATAATTTAGAAAATATAGCAACTTAAAAATCATGACCTGCAATCAAAAACAATGTTTTCTCATTTTATTTAAAGGCCACCTCTTATGCAAAAATCACTTTTATAAGGGGTTCAAACACAGTTGTGTGGCAGCAGTCTGTGAATATAACCAGATACTAATGGTAATAATGTATTAATGCCCACAAAAACACTTTGATTGACATTCTCCTGTTATATCAGAGGGGGAAAGCCCCGCCCACTATTGAAGATCTCTCCCTCATTAGCATAGGACGTTAGTCCTGTTTATGAATCTGCCACTATGCTGACACACACGCATATAAAAAAAGAACACGACCTCATTTGAATTTAAAGTGACAGTCACCAAAACGGGACAATTAGGATCAAAGCCTAAAAGGGTCAGTTTCAGCGAGTTATAAAACATTATTAGTGTGGTATTTCGAGCTGAAACTTCACATACACACTCTAGAGACATCTCATGAAAAGAGATATTATAAGTACCCTTTAAGGTTTACAATGCAAATCCAACTAGAACCAATTACTAGTTAAAGTAAGTTTCTCATATAATAATATTTACTTATAATATAATTATTATATACTTCTGAAATAGACAAATGATTACTTTATGAACAGTATTGTACAGAAATCATATAAATATTTGAATAATATCCAATTATATTAAATAAACAACAAAAAAAGAATCATTTACACAGATTTACGCAAGTAAATAACTAGACTCAATAATGGACTAAAAAAACCTGCTGATTTTGTGTGGACCCAGGAGGAGCCCATACTGCTGAAGTCAAAATTATTCACCCATAAAATATTCCTCAAATAATGTTTAACAGACTCAAGACTTTTTCCACAGTATTTGCTTTAATATTTTTTCTTCTGGGCAAAGTCTTGTTTTATTTCGGCTAGAATGAAAGCGGTTTTATATTTTTAAAACCATTTTAAGGTCAAGAATATTAGCCCCCTTAAGAAATATAAAACCCCTGTTATACAATGACCTGCCTAATTACCCTAGCCTGCCTAAAAACCCTAATTAACCTAGTTAAGCCTTTAAATGTCACTTTAAGCTGAATACTAGTATCCTGAAATAGATCTAGTCAAATATGAAACGAGTTATTAAAACTATTATGTTTAGAAATGTGTTGAAAAGAATCTCTCTGTTAAACAGAAATTGGGGGGGGATAAAGGAGGGCTAATAATTCAGTAGGGCTAATAAATCTGAGTTCAACTGTATATGCAAATTGATAATATTGTTCTTTTATCTACCAGTATCTTAAGCTTTTCTGATTGTAATAATAAAGTGACATATGTCCTTTTCTGTATCTCTCTACAATGCAACTTTGAGAGAATCTGACTACAGTACAGAAAATACAGTAGCTAACAAAACAGACTATTCACTCATGCTATTGATAGCACAATCTGTTCAGAAACGCACCACAGCAGGTTTTTCAGATCCGCTTCAAAGCCGAACGAGAAGAGAAGATCGGCCTCATCGATGACCAGCATCTCCAATGAAGAGTGAAGCTGCAGGTTCTGAGCGTTAATATGAGCCTGAATACGAGACGGGGTGCTCACCACTATATCCGGCTTCTCCATTAAAATGGGCCTGCGAACCAATGAAGATGAATTAGAAGTGTTAGTGGAATTAAAACACATTTATTTGAACTTAATGACAAAAACGAGTCTGAACAAATGACAATAGAAGCTCTCCTATTATGCTTGACACTTCCCTATTATCCCTTCTCTTTTGATTTATTTTATTTTTAAAGAGAACCTATTATGTAAAGATCACTTTTATAAGGGGATTAAGCACAGTTGTGTGACAGCAGTGTGTGAATATTGTCAGCATCTAAAGCTAAAAATGAAATAACTCTCTATTTTATAATCACACTTGATAAAATCAGTCTGCAGAAACACTTTGATTGACATTCTCCCTTTGTACGTGTCATCAGAGGGAGAAAGCCCCGCCCACTAGTGACCATCTCTCCCTCATTAGCATAGACAGCCCTGAGTGAGAAGCAGCCATCTGCCATTAAGCTGCGGTCACACTGCACTTTTCTCCCCATCGACTTCCATTCATACACATGCAAATGTTTCAGACTGGACACGCAAGCTCGTGTGACAAGTTTCACAGTTTGCTGCTTTGGAAAGTTCAAGCTTGGTGAACTCGCATCACAGTGCGGAATTGCATCACATGATTGAGTGAGACCAATCGAAGATCAAAACATGACCTCTCTGGACAGAAATTTAAAATATGGACCAATCGCTCGCTTTTTAAATGTCTGATCATCTTGTTTAATCCCGCCCCTTTTCGCAGCGCTGTACAACATATATCCGCAAGCTAAAACTCTAGTGTGACTACAGCATTAGAGTTTTGAATCTGCCACTATGCTGACACACAGGCATTTGTAGCTCCGCCCCTTTTTAGAAAAAGATGACAATCTCATTTGAATTTAAAGCGACAGTCACCAAAATGGCACAATCTGAATCAAAGCCTAAAAAGAGAAAATTTACTTATGAAACAGTATCGAAATGATCTTTGGGAACAGACTGGACTGTTGCTAGATGGGCATTGCTAACAAAATGAAGGAAGAATCACAAACGGATGAATTCTGAGCAGAAACGAAACACGCCCTGATAGCCCCACCCTAAATGACTGATAGCCCCGCCCCAAAGTCATTCCATGTGACCAGGATGTAATGAAATGTCTTTCAAGAGGGAAGGAAGCTTATGATGTTTCTAACAACCACTACTATATACATTTATAAGCAGTGTTGAGCAGTAGCGTCGCTACAAGTACTACGGTAATTACTATTATTTCATGATAGTTATTAATGACACTACAATATGCAAGTTAGTGTAATTTGATGCTTATTTATAAATATTCCCCTTTACTATACATTACTATAGTATTTTAAATGCGTAACACCTGGTTTTATTGGATTTTTAGTTTTTGCTGTTATATACTATAATTTGTTTCTGTTTGGTACAATATTAATTACAGTAAATAACTGAACAATTCTGCCTCATATGAGTCCTTGACAGTTTTAGTGATCAGTAAGATACGATTGATAATTTAAGTTGCGTCGATTTAAAAATGAAAATTGCAAAAATAGCTTAAATGTAGCTAAGCTACTTTTGCAAAGTAGATTTTAGCTTAGCTTGCTACGTTTCCCAGGGTGTAACTTTTAGTGTAGTTAAGCTACATTTTAAGTAGTGCAGCTGATTTCAAGTAGCTTTCCCAACACTAATTCTTGTATTATATATTTGACCTATCATAGACTTCAATGACTGTTTCACAAATAAATAAAAAACAGCACATTTAGAGTAAATGCATTACATACATTTTCAAATAAAACTAATTTCCCTTATATATATATATATATATATATATATATATATATATATATAGATTGAATTCCTTTAGCTTAAATGATAATAAATGATGATATTACAGCTATTTAAAGCTCTTTCGTTTGTTTTAAATAATGCATTTTGCATGAGGTAGCTCTTATGTACAAAACAAACATATTTTCAGTCCAGTATGCAGTCTTTGTGTGAGGATTTGCTGTATCACTGACTTCTGAGCAGACAGATCAGCTTTTCCAGAGATGTCTGCGACTCGGACGTCTCTGCTGCAGTATGCTGTCAGCTGCCGGATCATGGTTTGGACCTGCTGGCCAAGTTCTTTGGTGGGGACCAGAACTACAGCTCTGACAGCCTGCTCTCGTACAGTCTGGACACAGAAATGAAGCATTAGTAAACATCTTGCTGTTTATCTGAATATCCTTTATGGTAGGACTAAACAATAAATTGGTATTATTCCGATTCGCAAATTGGCGAAAGCTGCGATGGCCATGCACATCATGTGATGTGATCAGTGGTAAATCTCCTCCTGAAGGCCAGATGGTGCTCTGTCTCTCTTGAGATGCACAAAATAACCAATAGTGATGTTCAATACCATCCGATACGGAGTAAAATTCAGGCTGGCATTCTCAGCCCAATTTAGTATGAATGAATGAGACCCAGGCATCACCTGTTTTGACGTGAGGACTCTCTGGATCAGCGGAACTGCGTAGGCGGCTGTTTTTCCGGATCCGGTTCGAGCTCGGGCCAGCAGATCTTTCCCCTCCAGTGCCAGAGGGATGGCTTTCTCCTGGATGAGGGTTGGCTGAGACCACCCTAAATCCGCCAGAGCCTGAGAAACAAACTCAGCACTGAATAACTCAGAAAACAGACTGAAGTATCTAAATCAGAGTATTTACACTGCTGACACATTTAGACTGTGATGCATTTGACTGAATAATATTCTGAAGATAACAATAATTATAATTTACCAATATAATAATGTGTTTTAACAGAAATCTGACTCCTGGAACAATGTTAATATAACTTGCAAACACAAAACATTTTTATTTGCAGTATTAGCCAAACGAGCCACTTTAAACTATGTTAATTCACAGGTAAAAATCATCAATATTTTAGCCAAATTAACTGGATTTGTCTATTTTTGAATAATAATTTGAATTTACGAATTTAATTTACGCATTTCTGAATCCTGTTTTGAATGTAGGAATTGAATTTGTGTATTTGTTAATCGTGTTTTGAACTTACATTTTTTGTAAATATTAATCGTGTTGTGGATGTATGAATCTTATTTTGTAAATGTATTTTCAGACTGATTTGGCTCCATAGCAAAGCACTTCATTTAAAGGCAAATTTCTTAATATTTAGATTTATTCAAATCCTCAGATCCCAGATTTTCCAAATACTTGCATCTTTCAATTCAATTCATTTTTATTTATATTGCGCTTTTACAATGTGGATTTTGTCAAAGCAGTTCAACATAGAAGTTCCAATAAAATCCGGTTTTCAGAGTTGAAGTTCAGTTCAGTGTGGTTTAAATTTCATTGCTGAATGAAGAGCAAATCCATCGATGCGCATCTCTGCCAAATATCATCTGTCAGATGATGTAGAAATGTCAATTAAAAAATGTACACTTTGTGACTGCTTTTATAGTCCATGGTCGCAAATGATCATGATTCAATATTGATATTGTTTATTTGCCGAGCTCTATTTAATAGGCTAAAAACTTGTAAATAAGCAAAAACAACAAAAACCCTAAAACTGTCATTTACATAGGATAAAATCATGCACGTATCTTGAATTCTGTGATTGTTTTGTATTCATTTGCAGCATTAATAAAAGATAAAGCAGTCATTGGGTTTTCTTTTTTGGGTAATCTCCTTTTATTTATGTTTTTGTTTATTTCATGAATTTAATATCTGTATAGTTTTTATATTGTATCTATCTATCTATCTATCTATCTATCTATCTATCTATATATATATATATATATATATATATATATATATATATATATATATATATATATATATATATATATATGATTACAATAGCAGTAAAGAAAAAGATGTTTTAAGTTGACTAAGTTATGATTTTTAAATATTATAAAAACTAAATTTCTTTACAATAATACACCCACACAACCAGTCCAAAAGTTTTAGAACAGTAGAACTCTTTATGCTTTTTAAAGAAATCTGTCAAATCTCTTCCAAAGTACAAACAATAAAATGCAGAAATATTTTAAAATAACTTTTCTATTTGAATAAATTTAATTGCTGTGATTTCAAAGATTTATTAGCATAATTATCATTCACATGGTCCTATAAAAGCATTCTAATATGCTGACTTTCAGTGTAAAAACATTTTATTTTGAACACCTATTATTTATAATTATTTTGCTGACAGCTGCTGAGTAAAATTTGTTCAGCTTTCTTTGATGAACATCAAGTCAAAAACAGTATTCACATCTGAAATAGAACCATTTTGTGACATTATGAATATCTTTATTGTCACTTTTGATGAATTCAAAGCTTTTATTGCTAAATATTCTATCATTTCTTTACTGAAAAAATATAATGACAGTGCATAATGTTACAAAAACCTCTAATTTCATATAAACGCTGATCTTTCTAGTCATCACAGAATCCTGAAAAGCAATTACTCAACTGTTAATAAATACTGATGATAATAAATTATGTTTTAAGCAGCAAATCCAATGATCAGAAATGATTTCTAATTAATTAATTATTGAATACATTACATTATAAAAAATATGTAAACAGAAAAAGCTCATTTTAAATATTAGAAATACTTAATAAACAGGACTTTGTGTATACCTGTACATGTTTTTCAGGAACTTTTGTAAACACATTCATCAGTTAACTTACAACTTAAATAAACTAATTTTAACGAGGAAGAAAGCTGCTTGAATACGTCCCGATGCAAAGTATAATGACAATAACAATACAACATATTAACTAATCAACAATATATACAATTTCCTCCATTTCAGAAATGACAGCGTGATGTTCGCGTGTCAATAAAAAGACACGATGAACATTTAAAAACGTACAAATCGAACTTGCTATCCTGCTATAAGACATTCCGAAGCAGATGGAGGTTATATTATCAGTAAGAATATAATATACTACCTTTAACAGCCGATCATCTAAGCCCATCTCATGAAAGCGTACACTGTCCTCCTCCATCTTCACACGTGTGTTTGCGCACAGGAGAGAGAAATCCTGAAAAGCGCCGCTCCTCAGCGCCACAATACGTCCTGGAAGAGAACTGCAGGTCAAACCGAACGACCTTTTTATCACAAACACGAGCGTTTACGATGAGTAACACAGCATATAAATCAAACAATGAATATTTACGTCACATTAATAAACGTTTTTGTCATTTTCCTACGTTTAGGTTACAATAAATCGCAGTTGAAAACGTTTCACATGCAGTTACACGGACTGACCTTCTGAGGCCGCTAATGCCGAACCGCCTGTTCGATGAGCTGACACACGAAACAAACAAAAGCATCAACGTAGATTAAAAAAACAACTACGAATACAAAATACACGTAAGTTTGACCTTTTAAATATCGCCTTATGTCCATTAATACCCCCCCTATTAGTTACGTCTTAAATAAAGGTCTGTGGATACGCGAAATCAGTGTCACTGTAATGCTAATGCTGCAGGAAGTGAATATCACACACACATTGACCAAAACAGCTAGCATAACAAATCATCAATCCTTTAATTGTAATATTTTTTAATTTATGCGTTTATTTCTGTTGTGTATGCATGTTTCCCAGAAGCACTCAGTATACTTTCTTTTGCATGCAAAGGAGAAACGAAAATCTGATATGGAGACTCAGGTATACAAATAATGGGAATTCGTTCATTATTATCTATTATTGATGTTATTTTTTTGATGTATTATTGTCTAAACACTGAATTGTTATCTGTGTTCAGATGAGGCAGCGTGTGTTTACTGGGGTGGTCACTCAGATGCAGGAGCATCATGGGATTGTGGATCAGGATGTTCATTTTCCAATGAGGTTTGTATGACTGAGTTATTAATCATGAAATGAGTATCTAGTTGTAGTCATGGAGGGTTTATGCATTGTCCCGCAGTGTTGTGGTTGGTCGTATGCCTGTCGTGGGTGAAAAAGTGTTGGTGAAAGCAATCCAGGACTCTCAGAAGCCCATCAGCTGGACCGCACAGAAAGTTCAGACCCTGAACGGACAGGTGAGCAGTGATGTGATGTACATCTTAAAGGGACAGTTCACCAAAACATTTCAATTCTGCAAACATATACTTGTCATTTAAAGTTTTGCCAGTTTTGAATCCATTCAGCCAATCACCAGGTCTGTCAGGAACACTTTTAGCTTAGCTTAGCATAAATCATTGAATCGGATTGGACCATTAGCATCTGGACAGGTGAGCAGTGATGTGATGTACATCTTAAAGGGACAGTTCACCAAAAATTAAATTCTGTAATCATATACTTGTCGTTTAACGTTGAGTTTTACCATTTTTGAATCCATTCTATGAATGAATGGGTTTCATTCAATCTTCGAGTCTAAGCCGAAAAAGAAAATGAATGATTGAATGAATGAATATCTAACTGTTGTGTTTTGTGAAAACGTTCAAATAATGAAAACGAACCTAATATTGCAAATAAAAAAGTCAATATGTGGTGTTCCCCTATAATTGCTAGTGTTTAATTAACAGGTTATTTGTATGTCTGATCTCCAGAACATCTGAACTATCTTGTTTTTTTTCCTTCAGCCCTTTAAATCTCCCCCTCCGCTGCTGCCTTCCATGTCATCCAGTCTGAAGCCGGGAATTTTAGGGTCCAAACCACAACCTCTGCTGAAATCCCCCAAAATACCACCCCTGATTCCTAGTATGCAGCCAAATTCTGGTACTTATTATTATTATTTTTTTGTATTTAGATTTTTATTAATAAAGCATAAACATTTACAGTTAAAGTCAGAATTATTAGCCCTCCTAAAAAGCCCTCCTTCCGGCAGGCGCTTCAGGCTCCCCCGGACAAAAACCAGCAGACTGAGGAACAGCTTTTTCCCCAGAGCTGTCTCCCTTTTGAACTCTGCCCCTCACTGACTCTTTTGCCCCCCCCAATACACCCCCCACACTCCTCTAACTTATACTCCTCACAATCACTGCACTATTTAACATTTGCACATTTAAATTTGCACATATTCATTGCACTACTTTGCACTGATTCACTTATCTGAACTGGACATACCCACAGCACATGGACATTTGTAATTATGTTATCTATCTGCCACTCCTGATTATTAATAGCATCCTGTACATATATTCATTTACTGTAAATCTGTCATAGCTAATACAACCTGTATATAATGTTCATAGTACTTCCATCTGTAAATATCACCATAGTTTTTCTATAACTGCACTTTATAACTTATACCTGTATCCTGCACTTGCTGCTATTGCACTGCTGGTTAGACCTAAACTGCATTCGTTGCCTTGTACTTGTACATGTGTAATGACAATAAAGTTGAATCTAATCTAAATCTAATCTAAAAAATTATTATAATAAGTATTGGAAAAAGAAAAAAAAATAACAGGAGGGTGAACAATTTTGACTTCAGCTGTATGCATTTCATCATCTTTGCATCAAATTCCGCTTGTGTGATGTGTTTCTAATGCAGTGTCTATGTGGGCAGGACAGTAAATTGGCTGTTGTTTTCTCTTCTGGCCTTTCCTTTTTCTGAAAGTCTTGATAAAACCATCGTGGAGTTTTTCTTTTATTATTTTAGCAAATAGGATTGTAAAAATATTTGCTGTACTCTCACATTCACTCTAAGTTTACCAACTATGACGACTTCAGCTACTGAGAAACCTGGAAATGTGAAAAGGGTCCATTTGGGGTGCTGCATAATCTTGTGTTAGTCATCTAAATCTGTGTCTGATGCGTCCCAGGCGGGATGATCCAGCTGTCCCATCACCAGCAGATGGGCTGGAATGGGCCGTTTGACGGATGGGGTGGAGGACGGAAGAGGCACTCAGAGGGGATGGGAGGACGCAGAGGTGGACGCTGGTGAGTGGATGAAAATTAAAAGTCTGTGTGCACACAGAATAGCTCAATAAAGTATCAATACTTTAATAGAACTTTATTTAACAGTCTGATTTATTCAGTTTAACTCTTGATAATGTGTCTATACTGTTATTTAGGGAGGACGGTGGCGGAGGGCTGTGGGGAGGAGACATCATGCACCAGAAACGGAAGAGATGGAGGGCCACATCAGAAGAGGAAGCGCCCAAAAAGAGCAGCTCTGCAGCCACACACAGCGTGCCTCTGTTCTCCTGCTTCTCCAGGGACACGTAAGGGCTCGTTCACACAGAACACATCTTTGTCATCTGAAGTTGATCAACAGGCCAACTGTATAGTAACGTATTACAGTAATTTAACTGAGAGGTCATAAAAGCATGAACTAGTCTTTCCGCATTCGACACTGATAGCATATGTTGTAGTTTGTCAACAATTTTAAGATGGAAAAAAAATGTTTGTTGACATTTGCTCTTGGTTTTTCCAGCCAGGCCTGTGATTATCTGGAGCTTCAGCGCCGGTATCCTGTATAACATATTTTTGCATTAAGTACGCAGTTAGCTTGGATTTATAAAATGTAGCCTAAGTTACTCATTTCCCCAACTTTACTAAATCAAACATTTTTACAAGTGTCCTCCAAAATGATCCTACTCATTTTATATATAACTAAATTCATTCATTTAACAACTCTACTCGCTGACTACTTCTTCACCACTGTTTCATTATGGCAGTCACTCAGAGTCGCTTGCTAGTGTTACAAATAAGAGTACAATGGCGAGCGTGTCAAGTATAAAAGCCTTCATAACTTGATGCTGTGTACACACACTTAGTGGAGGTTTTCAAAAGGACTGGACTTGCTCAGTTAACTTCATTATTTACTAAATGTACAAAACTAAGTATGACAGCTAAATGTATAAAAACTACATAGAAATGTGTTCACAAAATAGAAACCAACATAAAACTATTAATGAAGCCAACTATAAATACACTCAGATTTACTAGTCTAGATATAAAATCTAATTTATTAATGCAAAACTACAATATCCTTGATACTGTCAAGCCTAGACAGTCAAGTTTGAGTTCATTATGGTCTAGTCTCCATATTAATCAGCTTTAAAACGGAGCCAATATCGATGCTGCCAGAACCGAAGTAATATGATCAAATGTCTCAGTTCTAGAAAACACTTTAGAATAAATACATTTTAAGTTTAAAGTTTGTAAATTAGGCCAACAGGTGAACCATTTAGTAATGCATTACAGTAATCTAACTGAGAGGTCATAAAAGCATGAATTAAGCTTTCTGCATTGGTCATTCATCGCATATGTTGTAGTTTGTTCATTTGCTCTGTTCCGAGTCACCCACTGTTGTTACAAATAATAGTAAAACAGCGAGTGTGTCAAGTATAAAAGGCTTCACAACTTGTCGCTGTATGCACACACAGCAGATACTCAAGAAAAGTATAAATCAGCCTTATTAGAGAGCTAATGCGATGCTGCCAGAACTGGAGTACTTTAATCATATTTCTTAGTTGTAGAAAGCACTGTAGCTGTTGCCTTTTGAACCAGCTTAGTTTGTTAATTATGCCTACAGGGGATCCATCTTGTAATGCATTACAGTAATCTAACCTAGAGGTCATGAAAGCATAAAGTCTTTCCGCATTGGATATTGATAGCAAATGTCTTAGCTTGTAAACAATTTTAAGATGGTTAAAAAATGTTTGTTGACATTTGCTCTTGGTTTTTCCAGCCAGGCCTGTGATTACCTGGAGCTTCAGCGCCGATATCCACACCTGCACATCCTGTCCATCCTTTTCCACCTCCAGCTGTCCTGGACGGAGAGTTTCCCTCTAGATCAGCCACTTCCTCTAAGAGGACCCTGTCTCTTCCACATAGGACCAAACCAGCCGGAGACTGAAGCTGATGTTTGCGAGTCTACAGATGATGCTTTTGCTGTTAGGGTACGAGTACAGATCATGTGGTCACGTCAGGCTCACGTTGTCTTGCCTTTGTTCAAGAATAGTTCTGTTCTTCACACAGGTCCTGTTGTTTTCTATGCCGTGTCTTGAGGACGTGTATTCACAGTGCTGTAACCTCTCGAATGACAGTCAGACGCAGAAGGAGGCCGTTCATCCCTCCACACTTCTCAAAGTAAGAACACCTATGAAGAAAAGTATAATATATGAAGAATTTAGACAAACTTCTTCATATTAAACATCACATATGTAGTCAAACATGCGCATTTTAATTTTTTTTGTCATTTTTGTTTAATGTTTAGATGATTTTATATATAATTATGCTCTTGACTGATGTGTTTGGCTGTACAATCCACAGAATGAGTGCTTATTAAATCTGAAACGATTATTATTTTTGCTATATTATTATTTTATTTCTGTCAGTTTTAGTTTTACTTTTATTGTCGTTTTCTTTTATTTTTTTCTTCGCGAAAATGTTTTTTGATCAATAGTTTTAGTCTTAGTTTTAGTTTACTAAAATAACATCAGACAGTACAGGTGAATATGGTAAAATAAGACTGTGTTAAGGCTATGTCCAGACTATGGCTGTCTTAGTGAGGAAATTTCTTGAGGGAATTTTGGATGGCCTGACAAACACATCTACATATAAAGTTTGCAGACTACATTACCTGACAAAAACCTTGTCGCCTATCCAAGTTTTAGGAACAACTGATAATAACTTGACTTCTAGTTGATCATTTGGTATCAGAAGTGGCTTATATGAAAGGCAAAGGCCTCTAGATTATGCTTATTTTACCACAATAAAATATGATCATGTCTTGATGTTGACTGATTTGATTAGGACAGTAAGGTCTGACTCTGCTTAGACTAAAGTCTGCTCACTGAACCTTCAATAATGTCCAGTATAGAATATGTGGTCATGCTGCAGTGGAAACAGAATGAATATTGTGTCTGACTCCATCATGAGCTTGGAGGACTGCATCCATACATCTCTGACATGACTCAAATCACTGATTAATAAAGTCATCTGGAATGGTGAAGAAATGCAGGACTCCCAGAGTTCATCAAGACTCTTTGTGTTCATCTTCAGTGCCTTCACCTTCATCTTACCCCAGACATGCTCAATAATGTTCATGTCTGGTGACTGGGCTGGCCAATCCTGGAGCACCTTGACCTTCTTTGCTTTCAGGAGCTTTGATGTGGAGGCTGAAGTATGAGAAGGAGCGCTATCCTACTGAAGTATTTGCCCTCTCCTGTGGTTTGTAATGTAATGGGCAGCACAAATGTCTTTACCTCAGCACAAATGTCTTGATACCAAATGTCCAGATACCATACTGAATGTAACCCCAAACCATGATTTTTCCTTCTCCAAACTTGACTGATTTCTGTGAGAATCTTTGGTCCATTTGGGTTCTAATAGGTTTTCTGCAGTATTTGTGATTGTTTGCTACAATGTGCAAAAGAAAGCCCTGCCCCCTACTGAATGTTAAATTTGAGTTGGAAGTACTTCAACATATTTTCCCCCCTAAAACAAGCAAAATAATCTGCTAGTAGCTTAAGTGAAGTAATTTTATTTCAAAGTGGAAATAATTTCACTTACCCCATTGGCAGATTACTTAGCTTGTGTTAAGGAAAAACTCGTTTAATTTTGACTCATTATTTCCAAAAACAAGACAGTAGTTTTTGCTCGTCTAGAAAATGCTTCTTGATTTAAGACTTTCTAGATATTTGGACTAGAAACAAGACAGAAACTTCAAAAATGTTTTCATAAGTGTAAAACATGTTTTCTAATGAAGCGTATGTGTAATTGTGTGGTCCTCTTCTTCATAGTTTCTAATAGTGGACAGTGGAGGTGAACTGCGTCTTCCAGGAGGCCACTGGTCCCCTGCAGCGGACGGAGCCAATCCAGTAAAGGACAGTTTGACGCTGGTCAACACTGCAGTCCGATGCTTAAAGGACCAAACTGGACTGGACCTCTCGGCCTGCACACAGTGGTCCGTTTATTTCATTTGTCATTTTAGTTTAATACTCAAGTTGTATTGTCTCACTATTGTCTACTACTCTGGAACTGTTTACACCCGATCACTTAATGCATTTTTGTTCTAATTACTTTACTATCTGATATGTGATAATGGTTCCGTTTATAGTTGAAGTCAATTTTCAAGTATTTCCCAAATGATGTTTAACAGAGTTTTTTTCACAGTTTTTCCTATAATATGATTTATTCTGGAAAAAATTAAAAATATCAAAACAAAACAAACATCTCCAGCTGTCACCTGTGGTCTTTTGTTGCATGTGGTTTTGCGCTTGTATATCTTACGGTCATATAGCCCACCACACGTGCACTCTCGCACTTTGGGAGGAGTCAAATTTTTCATATGTGATTTCAACAACCAGATGCATTTAGATCAGTCCAGTTTCATCTGGAATGTGTCCCAAAATACCTCCTGAAGTAGTCTGAGCAATCGGATTTATGTCTTTCTTATATGCGTTTCGGGGGCATTTATACACTCATCGGATCGCTATCCAATCAGAAAAAGCACATGAAGTGGCCAGGTTTAAATAGACCTCGTAGCCATTTTCACACAGTACTGTTCTAAAGTCTGTGCCCAGTTGCAGTTTTACTTTTAGTTTATTTCTTATGTAAATAAAAGATATTTTGAAGCCTTTTATTCATTATAATTTTCCAAATTTGATCAAAAACTCGCCGTCCTGTAATTTTTTATTTAGATTTCTTTTTTCCAATATTTCTCAAATGATGTTTGACAGATTCAGGAATTTTTCACAGTATTTGCTATAATATTTTTTCTTCTGGTAAAAGTCTTATTTGTTTTATTTCAGCTAGAATAAAAGCAGTTTTAAATGTTTTTAAAGCTATTTTAAGGTCAATATTATTAACTCCATTAAGCTATATTTGTTTTCAATTGTCTACAGAACGAACCATTATAATACAATAACTTGTCTAATTACCCTAACTTGCCTAATTAACCTAGTTAAGCCTTTAAATGTCACTTTAAGCTGAAGGCCAGGAACCAGCATCCCTCTTTGTGTTCAATAAAAGAAGCAGCTCATAAAGATTTACAACCACATGAGAGAGAATTCAGTGATGAAGTTATTTTCAATTTGGGGGTGAACTATCCCTTTAAATCTCTCTAAAAGTCTTTCTCCTCCTCTTCAGGTACAAGATGGCGGAGCTGAGATATCTTTCAGGAGATAAAGTGGAGACTGTCGTGGTCTTAATGCCAGATGTGTGGAATCTAGTGCCAGCAGAGGAAGAATGGGCGAGCTTACAGCTGGTACTGTAATATTCTTATAAAATGTACCGTCTTATAAATATTGCAGAAGATTTTTCGATTCGCATCATAGACGGCTTCTAGTAGGGCTAAACAGAATGATTCAGTTCTTACGTCATGATAACGGAAAATTACCGGTTTGTAAACATTCGGGATGCGCGGGCATCATGGTTGCAGAAAACCCTGAAGAAATAGCATTTTATATCTAGAAAAGAATCAAATAATTTGTAGGAAAGATGAATATGATTTTATATTAGACTTGTATATTATATTAATTCAATTCAATTCCCCTTTATTTGTATAGCGCTTTTACAATGTAGATTGTGTCAAAGCAGCTTCATATAAAAGGTCACAGTAAATAGGAACAGTGTAGTTCAGTTTGTAGTGTTTAAGTTCAGTTGAGCTCAGTTCAGTGTGGTTTAATAATCACTACTGAGAGTCCAAACACTGAAGAGCAAATTAGATATTATTATATATTAATTATAGATTAATTATTATATATTATTTTAGAAAGTCTTTTTATTTCATCCATGCGCTCTACAACTGAGCAAAAGTCCTAAGCACTGTACTAGCTTTGTTGGCCTAAGACTTTTGCACAATATATAATCAATCAGTCTCTTTATTTAAAGCAAACAGAAAATATAGAAAATATGTACAAAACAACAACAACAGCATAGCGTTTCCTCTTCAAGCAAAATACTATGTTTAATGTAGCTTCCCCTAGCACCAAACATAGATTGAACTGTAATTATCCATACATTTTCTATACATGTTCTGTGTTATAATATCAAGCTTCTTTGAGCACTTTCCAGAGTTCTTCTTTAGGTTTAGAGTGTCATATCTGTCTTCTTTTGTCCAGGTGAACTCATACAACCTCTGTAATATTCAGGTCTGGACCCTGTGAAGGCCATTTCATGACTGTCTGTGTTTCATCAGCTGTTTTCTTTCTGTAAATAGGATTTTACTGCAATTAACGGAACATCATCATGCTGAAAATGATAATATCTGAAAGTCCTTTCTAGAAAGCATGGCATAATGGGTTAAACTTATCTGTACTTTAAACAATTGCATCAATTCAGACAATAATGCTAACAACACTGGCAAAAATGCAGCTCAAACCAGGACAACCTCTCTTTAAAATTCTCTAAAGACTATATACATGATAGGAAATGCTATGAAAATTTCTTGTTAGGAAATACTTAAAAAAACAATCCAAACTTCGCAGGGACGGCTAACAATATTGACTTCAGCTGTATAATGTTATCATGCACAACCTCATCACTAACTAATCTGTCTTCCTTCTTGTCCTCCAGGAAGATGACCTGTCGCTCCCAGAAGCTCCGTCTGTGGTTTTTCACCCATCAGCTGGACTAAATCTGTCTGCGGTGTCTCTGTCGTCGCTGCTGGAGCCGCAGACCCTGCAGACCAGGGACAGCTGTGAGGTGTGTGTAAATAAGCCTAACCCATCATTGATCCACATCACACCACATAGCAACCTCAAAACATTGTCAATTCTGAGTGTACCTCGCACAGGTGAGTGGGCTTGACAAACCACCTGATGAAAACTTTCATCTCTCTGACACTTTAACAGACACCTGCACCAGTTTTGCACATTTGCACCAGACACTTTCTTACAATCACTCCATATCCCTAAAAAAAACCCTTGTGCATTTATGAGGTGTGCCTCAAACAGGAGAGTGGGCTTGACAAACCACCTGTATGAACACTCCTCTTTCTCTCTCTATATAAAAAAAATCATTACTCTGTCCCACTTTATATATAGTGGCCTTAACTAATATGTATTTACACAGGAATTAATAGTCCGTTACAGTGTACTTATTGTGTAAATATATGTTTTTACTGTGTACTTATACTTGATAAAATACATGTATGTAATTACATCTGTAACTAACTTCTGTAATTACACTGTTGACCATCCCTTACACCTTAACCCACCCTTAAACCTAACCATACCACCAAATCTGTCCAAAACCCAACGCCTATCCCAACTCAAGACCACCACAATTGTTCTCAAATACATTATGAACCCCGTAAGTACATTGTGTTTATTTTTTTGATGCAAGTACATAATAGTTAAGGACACTTAATATAAAGTGGGACCCATTACTCTAACACAGGGGTCACCAATCTCGGTCCTGGAGGGCCGGTGTCCCTGCCGAGTTTAGCTCCAACTTGCCTTAACACACCTGCCTGGATGTTTCAAGTATACCTAGTAAGACCTTGATTAGCTTGTTCAGGTGTGTTTGATTAGAGTTGGAGCTAAAATCTGCAGGGCACCGGCCCTCCAGGAACAAGTTTGGTGACCCCTGCTCTAACACTTAATTGTCTGTGCACAAACAGTTCCTTTGTAAAATTAGCACTTGTTGTGTGTATTACCTCTTTTTGTTGAATTGTGGAATGGCTTACTTTGCAAGTCACTTTAGCGTCTGCTAAATGACTAAATGTTAATGTTAAATTCATATTTTCATTTTTATATTTGTGCATATGCAACAGATTAGTCAGTACCAAAGCCAAAACCAGAACTAATCTAACAACAAAAAACCTGTAGGGTTGTCACGATACTGAAATTTGGTAGCAATCGATTCTGAAATTTAAAATTCGTCCATTTCCTGCTAACATTTGAGTGCTGATTTGCCATTGTGTTCACATGCTCAACAGAAATGACTGTGATTGGCCATGAAGGTCATCTGTTCACCGAACTCACGGCTGTTAACCAAGTATAAACACAGATACAGGGACACTGGAGCACTTTAAAGCCGTGATTCGTCAGCTTATAGACAAACCAGCTGATCGACGAGACTTTGAAACACTCCAGTGTTTCTGTATTTGTGGTTTCACTCGGTGAGTTCGGTGAACTGATGATCTTCACGGCCAATCACAGTCATTTCTGTTGAGCATGTGAACACAGGCAAATAAGCGCTGTTTAAGAACTTGCTCAACAGCGCTCAAATGTTAGTGGGAAATGGACATTTTAAAAATGTTAGCGTCCATTGATATCGAATTCCAGTCTCGTGACAACACTAGTAAACCCTCATTAATACGTTGGGGGAAAATAAAAACAATTTTAATAAACAGGAAAAATCAAGATAAACCTAAATATCAAATTTTGTTAAGGTTTTGTAGTGTTTTTCAAATAACTCATGTGAATTTAAATGTAAATCTTTCTATACCCAAACATGATCAGTGACCAAACTCTTATTTTAATGAATAAAGCGGTTTTGTTTAATTGCATTATTGCTTATGTACTCTGAGAAATGGATTCAGATATTCATTTTTAATAAGGGGTGTACGCATTTATGCTGAGCACTGTATTTTAGGATGCAGTATCATCTTCTGACCTCTATCATGTGCTGCTGTCAGGTGAGCTTGATGGCGGAGATGTTCAGCGAGATGCTCCAGAGGGATTTTGGGCTTCAGCTGTATCAGTGTCTCTGCAGTCTGCCCCAAAACACCAGCGTCCCACAGACTGAAGCCAAACAGGACAACAGCACTCCCAAGGTACACTAGTTCAGTAAACTTTTATCACACATACAGTTCAAGTCAGAATTATTCGACCCTCCTGTGAATCCTTTTACCAATATTTCCCAAATGATGTTTAACAGAGAAAGGAATTTTTCTCAGTATTTCCTGTACTATTTTTTCTTCTGGAGAAAGTGTTTGTTTTATTTCAGCTAGAATAAAAGCAGTTTTTAATAAAGTAAAACATTTTAAAGGGCCACGAAACCCCTCTGTCTTAGCAGGGTTTCAAACACCTTTAGTTTGTAAAAAGTCAGGAAAGTGGGTGAGTCCAGCTCTGTTTAGGTGGAAGTGTCGGGAGAGGGAAAGAGGGAAGGTTTTACATAAAAATGGAGTTTCAGTTTGGGCACGCGCTGATTTTAACAGAGGCGAAACAAACACACAGACGCAGAGGAGAAAGACAGTGACTGTGTTTACATGGGCATCAGTAATCGAATTATTAGCCAAATCTTAAATTTGTGGACTTTAACTGCAGTTTGGCACTTTCACTTTTGTTCAGGAACATTTCATGCATGCCCCCATGACAAACGAGAAATTGGATGCAAGGAACTGCTGGAAGAGTGCAGTTTTAATGCAATGTTTGATACCGCACAGCGAATGGGAGAAAACAACCCTCAGCATTTCTCTGTAACCTAGATGCACTCGGTAGTTAGCGTCAGAAAGCCGTGTGTGTATAGACTATCCTGTCACAAAATGCGGCGAAAATCCTACATGACGGTAATAGTTTAATTAAGGTGTTTACACTCGGAGAGCAGCATTTACAGCGGATCTTTCAGTCCATAATTTTGTAGTGATACTAACGTGCTGTGAACTTAGTAACTAAATAATTTTGAGTATGGTATGTCTTTAAACACTGAAAGAGTACTGCTGACGGTACTAACTTTGCCATCTGAATAAACAAACAAAGAGCACTGATCACACACACTTACCAAATCTGTAGAGACAGGACAATCAACACCAACTAGAGCCGTGCCTTTTTTAAAAGAAGATGAGCGTCAAATCCGGATTTCACCATTTCCAGATGCGAAGAGCTCTCAGGTAAAAAATGCTCCCTACAAACGCATTTCTGTCGCATGCACTGCAGTCCACATGTGAGTCCAGCTGCGCTCTCATAGCGGGAAATGAAAACAAAACCTTCGTTGCAGCACATTAATAAACGCTACACTGACGACCCAATGTCTTGTTCTTCCACTTGTTTTGGCAACACAATGTGGCGTCTATCTGCAGTCTGAACACTGTAACAAGTAGAAACAGTCCTCGAAGTGATCATGCATATTAATGAAGTTGCACCTCATACACAATAGAGTGCGCTGATTGGGTTGAACCAAGTCTTTCTCATGAATTAATGCTGCACACTCAGAGACGTCACAATGTACTCGCAGGTACCACTCTCCATGCTGGAATACACACAAGGATCTCATGGCCGTGACGCAAAATAACCAATTTTCACTTTTTAGTGAAATAAATGTGTCCTACTAGTGTTTTTAGCAGCGTGGGACGCATATATGACTGTCAGCATCTCAAAAAATGGGTTTTGGTCTTTCGTGACCCTTTAAGGTCAATATTATTAGCCTTCTTAACCAATATTTATTGTCGATTGGCTATAGAACAAACCCTCGTTATACAATCGCTTGCCTAATTACCCTAACTAAGCCTAATTACAGCTTTAATATTAATTCATGCAATTGCAAAGTCTTGATAATGGTAAGTTTAGTACACAGTCATAGCCATAAATGGAATGGTGCTAATAATTAGCATAATTTCAGTGTTTTGGTTTTCGGCATTGCTTTTCTCTTTCTCGCTTTCGTCCAAGAATTTTAATTTCGGTGCATCCCTAATGTAAACGGGGTCAGACATTCATTAATGAGCAAACATCTGCAAAACATAATTAAAATCCTGTGCTTATTGAGTTTCCTTATCATCGGTTTCTCTCTGAAGGAGGAGGAGATCAAAAAGTCAGACAAAAAGACGACGAAGAATAAAGAAGTGAGTGATGCAAAGAAAACAGTCAAAGAAGAGAAAGACGCAGAGGACGCCATGCTGACAGATGAGACTGAAGCTGCGGAAAAACAGCCTTCGAGAGACGGTAAAGGAGTAGAAGAGCAGAGCAGCAGCGCAGCGGACAATCAGACCTCCAAACACTGTGTAAGAAATCATACTTCTGTCTGCATCTCAGGCCCTGTTCATAGCTGGTATTAAAAGTCCTGTTAAGTGCTTTGAAATGTGCATCTTTATTCGATGTTTGGTGTAATCTCAACCAAAACATGAAAGTAGCTCCTCCCCTTTTTTAAAAAAAAGCAGCCAATAGCGTTTTTGTAGTCACCGCTCTGCCAGTGAGAGTGGTCGAGCTCAAGCGCATCAAATGAAAAGCAAATGTGAAGGGGGCGGGGCATGTCAGATACTAGAGAGCATTTGATTGGTCAAGATTAGATGAGAAACTGAAGTATGAGGTGACGTGAATAAAACAGTTGATCCATTAAGGTGGAAGTGACAAACTTTACATGTTTACATCTGTTTTATATCTTCTAAATGTGAATTTCATTACTGTTTTAGAGCACAATAGCTTATAGATATCTTAAAATCTGTTAATACTGATACTAACATCTTAAAAACTTTATTTTAATTTCATGGTACCTTTAGAATTTGTCAAAGTCCCTTTAAGGCAAGTAATTTCACTTTCACTCATCTTTGAAAAGCCTCTCAGGCATTCTGTTTGAATGGGGAAACATCAAATTCTCCAAATGTGTTTGCCAAACGTACGATTATTTGGATTCATTAATAAAGTTAAACAACATCTGTCTCTTAAATTTTGTTTCTACTCATTTGAATCACAAAAAAATTTGAACGAGAACGAGATCACGACACCAACCACCTTTAAGGCCATTTCTGTTTACGTTATTATTGTCAATAATGCCTCATCCGATCATGCTGGACTTATTCGTGACACCAAATCTCCTCATAAAATGACTGCAGCCTTTTTGTTTACAACGTTGTGGGCTTTCAATTAGTTGTTGTCATTTTATTTGCTTTTTGAATGGCGGAGGCGGGAATTCACACGGTCTTTACCTCATTGTACAGATTACTAAACCAGAGAACATTTGTTTTCAAGTCTATTTGGTTCAATTAAAAGTAGGACTTTCAAGCTTTATGTAGATTAATATCTCATATCTGTGAGGCTAGTATTCACTGAGATTCCAGCACATTTGCCAACCCCAGAGAGATCATAACAGCAGAAACTGTTGTTAAACCCTCCCTCTGAGAATACTCAGTCAATGGGGTATATGCAATTTCAGTCACCAGCCCAAGCACTTCCGGTGAACTGTCTCTCCATTACAAAACCGCCACATTAAAGATCTGATTCCTTTAAAAATCAGCGATCTTCACTGCCTAATAGATACACGATATAAAGTGGGTCTCAGACCAGACAAGGAGCACTGAATTAAATTAAAAAATGTCCCGTCGTTCCTTTAAAATATAGACATTTATCTCACCGCAGTATTTTCAATGGAGTTTCTGTGCTAGCCTACTGCTACTGAAGGTGCTGGCGTTCACACGGTGTTTCATCCCATTTTAAGATTGAACAACTAAATAAATGCTTAAGTCTATTTAACTGATTGTATCTTAATTACATTAAGACATCAATGCTGTTAAAGGAGCCAAATTCAATTAAAATAGTCACTTAAACCTTTCACAGGAGGTTTATCATTGGCTGAAAAGCACTAGCTGTGCATATACCTCATTGATGATTGGTTTCTATGTCGAGAACTTTATATTTTACCTCTTTCCTACAGGAAAAACCACCAACAATCAAGAAAGCATGATTATATTGATACATGATTATATGCTGTCATGGCTTTACAATCAAAAAATGTCATTATAATGGAAGTCAATGGGACAAAAACAGCCACCAACATACCGAAAGGGTTGTAAATTTGAACAATACACAAGGGTTGAGTGGCTAGCCTATTCATGGTATAGGCCTCTGTACTTAGTGTTGTTCACTTGTGATCAGATTGACAAAAACGCATCTTAATACCAGTGTGAACATGGCCTGAGCCACAAGTCTGGTGTTTCTCCTCTAACCCTCTCTGTCTGTGTCATGAAGGAGCGTCCTCCAGGCTGGACAGACGAACTGCCTCGGAAAGTGCTTCTGTCCTGCGTGTTCTTTGACCGGCAGCTGACAGGCAGTCTTCGGGAAGCAGATCTGGTCAACATCCTGCTGTCGCTCGGCCTGTTTCTCAGTCCTGCTCAGGTTTGAATTCCTCTCAGACATTTCATTTGGATTCAGTTTAATGGGGAAAATAGATTCAACCCATCACTGGGAAACACACACACACTATGGACAATTTTAGCTTATCCAGTTCACCTATACCACATGTCTTTGGACTTGTCTTTGGAAACCGGAGCACCCGGGGGAAACCTATGCAAACATGGGGAGAACATGCAAACTCCACACAGAAATGCCAACTGACCCAGCCGAGGCTCGAACCAGCGACCTTCTTGCTGTGAGGCGATAGCGCTGCCCAACCGTGTCGCCCAAAAATAGATTTGTGGTTCATTATTTTTTAGAAGTTTAAAGAATAGATCACCCCAATATTATATTTACGTTTAACTCACCCTCAGGCCCTCCAAGATAGTCAAAATATATAGAAAAAGTATATGATTTTTTAAAAATTCTGCCTGAGAAATAAACGTTTTGGGAAATTTAAGTGATAAAATAATATGAAATATTTAATAATACTAATAAGGTAACTCTCTTTACAATAAGGTTGTAGTTAATGTTAGTCAATGTATTTACATGAACAAACACGAATACACAAAACATGTTAACAAGCATGTGTTTGGATTGTAATAATGCATTAGTATTAAACTAAATGATTAATAAGTGCTGTACTAGTATTGATGATTATTTACATTTACATTTAGTCATTTAGCAGACGCTTTTATCCAAAGAGACTTACAAATGAGGACAAGGAAGCAATTTACACAACTATAAGAGCAGCAGTGAATAAGTGCTATAGACAAGTTTCAGGTGTGTAAAGTCTAAGAAGCAAAGCATTAGTAGTGTTTATTTATTTATTCATTTTAGTCAATACGTTAACAAGTGTTAACTAATGAAACAATATTGTAAAGTGTGTCAAGTAATTATTATTATTATTATCTATTTTGAGTTATGAACAAAACAAAATTACCTAGTATGAACAAAACTACGAGCCTAGTGGAAGATTTATAATAAATTATTTATATTTGTTTTTTAAAGCACTCACAAACTCAGATTTTTAAGTATTTTAAATTTAAAAAGTCTGTGTTCTCAAATGCATCTATCCGAAATAATGGTAGAATATAAAACTACACTGCAAAAAAGCATCTTCAAGGAATAGATCAGGCCTTGTTTTCCTGTATAGACATATCTAAATCTTTATAAGATGAATTTATGATTTATGAACATTTTACTATGTTTTTAAAATAAGATTATATATTTTTTCTTTATATAAAATTTATAAATATTTTTACATTGAAAATACGTCATTTAGTGTGTTTTATCACCAAATTAGTGACGTAATTTATGAATTTGACAATTAAAGAGTTAAAATCCTGTAATTAAAAAAAAATCTGTAATTTTGATCAGGACTCAGGTTGATTAACAGATTTATGCTAAAAAAATGTGAACAAAAATATGAATCTGATTCATTTTACAGCAGTTCAATTCAGTGGATGTTTTCATCCCGAACATAGCAAAAGGTTAGTCAATTTGCCCAGAGTGTATTGTTGAGTTCTTTCAAAGAATTTTCTTATATTATGTGCCAAAATAAGATTTGGCACCAAAAATCAGTCCATCTCCTGAAGCACAGAATAAGTTGTGGCCAAATTAAGACTCAAAATCACCCCAGAGTGGATGAAAACATCCCCAACAGCACACAAGGGTTAATATATTAATGCTTTGTGGATCATAAATAAATATATCTTCAGTTTTATTCATGCTATCAAATGAGAACTTGGAAAAAAGACAAAGTAATGTGTTCTGCTGTGAATTTCCCATCTCTCCTCAGGCGCAAGATTTGGTCAGAAAGGCTGCTGTCGGTGGACTTTGCCTCTACAGAAATCTGTGCAGTCGCTGGTCAGACAGCGCTCCGTCAGACGACAGCACCATAGCTGAAGGTCAGTGCTAATGAATGCAGTCTCACAATGCATGTAAACCAGGATTGTCAGTGGATTAAAAAAAGTATGAAAGTACAACGTTGATATTTTGTTGAGTTTAGGTTGTGTTAGAAACTGACCAAAATCCAACATTGAGCCAACATCTTAAACCATCGTCATATTGACGTCAAATACTGACATTTATTTGTCAGGAATGGCAACCAGAATCCAAAATCTGATAGACGTCATAGTGGTAACGTCTCCAAAACGTCAGCTGTAACATTTTAGATGTTGATATTTGGTTGATTTTAGGTTGCATATTAGACATTGACGTCAACCCGATTTTCATTTCCAAACAAAATGCAACGTCCCCACGACTTTGGGGTATATCAATCTGACGTCATGTTGACGTCTTGTGCCTGCAGGGTGTTTAAGGCCATTTTGGTCCTCATACAGTAAACATCAGTCATCTTGTAATCCGTAACATGCATCTAAACAGTCTCTGGGTCAATGTGTGTAAAGATTTTGGACAACTTGCACACACTTTGGACACTTTTAACTCTTCCAAGCAGTTTGCTGCAATTATAACGCAGCCATGTCTTGAGGTAGTTCATAATGATGCGATTAATCTTCTATGTGCGTTTTGATTAGACAGGAATCACAGGACTGATTTTTCTAATCCCCATAGACAAGGAAAAATAAGTAGTGACTGCAGGTTGAAAGTAGTGGAGTAAAAGTACCGATACAGCACTGAAAATGTACTCCAGGGAAAGTAAAAGTACACATTTATAAAACTACTAAGTAAATTACAACTCCTGAGAGGACTCCTCAATTAAAGTCATTTGAGTATTTGTAATTTGTTACTTTAGACCACTGCTTGTGCCTAAGGCCACACCTTAGAAGACTAGAGGGCAGACCGGAGTGAACCCAGAACTAGATTCAAGGAGGACTCTAGGGAGCAGGTGGAAACCCAGACAAAATGGGTTAACCACACAGCTCAGACATTCCTATCTTCGATACCTTTCTTTCTTTCTTTTCCGTTGAGAGTCTAGTTAAGTTTACTGCGCCGCAAAACCAGTAGTCAACACGACTAGCCGTTTTTGCCACCTCAAAACTTGAAACTCTACCCCACTCCAAGCCTCGCGAGGACAAAGAACTGACCACCAGCTTAACCACGTGCTCAACAGAGGGAGTTCTTCACATCACAAAAGGAACACAAGTAACACTTCCAGACTACCACCGAACTGACGTAAACTAAATGTAACCCTAAAGCGAGGATAGAAGGGTTAAATTGTTTGTTTTTGGTTCGCTCAGTTTGGTCTTACAAAATCCGAGGTTTTTCCATGACTCTTATTGTACTTCCTTTACTCTTCTCTACAACTGTGTGAATGTGTGTTTGTGTTAGGTGTTAGTTTCTGTTAGACTAGTCAATAAAGCTTCATTTTGTATAAAGAAAGGTGCCTGTGCGTGTTGTGAATCTAATGTCTTAAACTTCGATCTTGTTACCCTGCTTAAACATAAATGGGTTTTTATTTTTGATAGCAATAGCCGTAGTTTAAGTTAACTGTTGCTGGATTCGATTGATGAGTCGATTCTTTTGAAGCGAACCAGTATTAACACTGACAGCCCTAATGTAAACACATTTGTCTCATCCTCACAGGAAATAAAGCGATGTTGCCCAGCCAGCCGTGTAAGGACAGAGGGTCGGTCCGTCGCACCAGTAACACCGATGTGGTGAATTACAAAGGGAAAGTCGTCAACCTGCCAAACCTGCTGCAGTGTCTGGAAAGTAGCAAAGTGGCGCAGCGGGACCTGGAGAAGAGTGTGTCTGCACTACAATCCAGACTTGGTGAGTACATTACAGGCCAAAAATAAATATTTGCCGAATGTACAATGGCTAGTGATGTGAAAGTCTACCAGGCAATTCTGTTACCGGCCATGAAACTCTTTTTGCAAAACATTTACATGTAGTCATTTAGCAGACGCTTTTGTCCAAAGTGATATTTGAGGAGGCATTCAGTGATTCAACACGAGGAGGCAATACACACAACAAGTGCTAATTATACAAAGAAACTGTTTTGTGCTCAGAAAATAAGGTTAAGAGGGGGGAGGTTATTTGACAGAGAGAGAAGGGTGTTTCTACAGGTGGTTTGTCAATCCCACTCACCTGTGTGAAGCACACTTTTTGTTTTGTTTTATCGAGAGATGGAGTTGATTGTAAGAAAGTGTCTGGTGCGGATGTGCAAAACTGGTGCAAATGTCAGTTAAAATGACGAAAGATGGAGTGTTCTACAGGTGGTTTGTCAAGCCTACTCACCTGTGTAAGGCACAGGTAAATGTGTTTGTTTGTAGTTCATGTACATCTTTTCATATCAAATCAAAGTTTAGCCTGCTCAGTTGTGCACACAGGCAGTTTGTAGTACTGCATTGTAAACAAAACAAAAAACGTTGACTTTAATTTAAAATTGTAAGGCAACATACTGCACAGTTTTTTTTTTGAGTTGACTCCACTTAAATCGAGTCATTTACAGTACTTGGGTTAAAATTTGAGTTAACTTCAAAACCTGTGTAGCAGGTTGCCTTACAATTTTGAGTCAACTTTTTATATTTATAAATTCTTCAGCAGGATAGCGCTCCTTCTCATACTTCAGCCTCCATATCAAAGTTCCTGAATGCAAAGAAGGTGCTCCAGGATTGGCCAGCCCAGTCACCAGAAATGAACATTATTGAGCACGTCTGGGGTAAGATGGAGGAGGCATTGAAGATGAACACAAAGACTCTTGATGAACTCTGGGAGTCCTGCATTTCTTTGCCATTCCAGATGACTTTATTAATCAGTGATTTGAGTCATTGCAGAGATGTATGGATGCAGTCCTCCAAGCTCATGATGGAGTCAGACACAATATTCATTCTGTTTCCACTGCAGCATGAGCACATATTCTATACTGGACATTATTGAAGGTTCAGTGAGCAGACTTTAGTCTAAGCAGAGTCAGACCTTACTGTCCTAATCAAGTCATTCAAAATCAAGCCATGATCATATCTTATTGTGGTAAAATAAGCGTAATCTAGAGGCCTTTGACTTTCATATAAGCCACTTCTGATACCAAATGATCAACTAGAAGTCAAGATATTATATGTTGTTTCTAAAACTTGGATAGGCGACAAGACTTTTGTCAGGTAGAGTATTTACAACTAATCATATTTACAACAGCTGTTTCCATCCACCAGTTTATCAGGAAGTGACGATTTTGTTCTCTTTGACTCTTTAAAATGTAAACTGATTTATTCGCACGTCTTTTATGCGATATTCCAGTTTTGCGCATAAATCCAGTTCGCATCTTTGATTGGAAACATGGCACAAGATTTTCTGCATGCATTTGAATGGGTATGGGATACTGTGCTTCAGATGCAGCAGAAGCACTACAGGCCTCAGTGAACAGGAGCTGGCCCCAAAGAAAGAGCTGAGGAGGAAACTGGAGAAAGCTGAGATGCTCAATAAAACATACGAGAAGAGTTTGAGAGAAAACACGGGACAGATGACCGCTGTCATTGAGAAGATGCAGAGGATGGTCGAACAGGTGAATGCTTCTTGAATGCTTGTGTGTTTTAGAGTTATGTGAAAACTTTAGGACAGTGTTTCTCAACCACGTTCCTGGAGGACCACCAGCTCTGAACATTTTCCATGTCTACTTAACCAAACACACCTGATTCAGATCATCAGCTCATTAGCAGAGACTGAAAGACCTGTGATGGGTGTGACAGACAAAGGAGACATCCAAAGGAGTCCTCCAGCAACGTGGTTCAGAAACACTGCATCAGGACACCCTTTTGAATTTCGTGGCTTTCCGTATCAGGACATATTAAAGGAACATCTAAAGTCCAAGTTTTCTAGAGTTGAATAGTTCATAGTTCATCAAGTAATTAATTAATTAATAATTAAGTAATATTTTTTATTTTGGAACTAAATGCTAATGGTCTAATCCACTTCAATTTATTATGCTAAGCTAAGCTAAAAGGTACCAAGAACAAGAAATTGGCTGAATGTATTCAAAAAAAGGGTTTTGATAAGTTTACTATTTAAAGCTCAAGTCTTCTGTAGTTACATGGTGTAGTAAACAGACAGAAAATCAAACATGACTATTTTCTAGGGCAATATCACTAAGAACTATACTGTCATTCTGGCATAAACTATATTGTAAACTATATGGTCTTTGGCAAGTTTTAAAATTTGTAAGATAAAACCTGAGACATTATTATTGTGTCATTGTTATTATTGTCATTATTATTTAATTATTAATTAATATATTATTTAACAAAATAGAGCCCAAATAGAAATCTGTGGGTGAGAAACTTATGGCTTATAGCTTAACTTAGCATAAATAATTGAATCGGATTACACCATTAGCATCTCACTCAAAAATTATATTAGAGTTTCAGTCATTTAACATTAAAGCTTTAAATAGGAAAATTATTGAAACTCTTTGGTCAGTTTTGAGCGAGATGCTAATGGTCTAATCTGATTCAGTGATCTATGCTAAGCTAAGCTAAAAGTGTTCCTGACAGACCCGATGATCAACTGAATGTATTCAAAAACTGTTTAACTTATGAGAGTTTTAAATTAACCTTTTTAAAAATAGTGGAGGGTTGCTTTATACCAAAATAAAAAAAAGATGTTTATCCGAGATTTTATTTTCCAAATTGTTTCACTTTTTTTTGAAAATGGGCTCATTTTACAACTCTTAAAGTATTAAATGGTTGAGTTTCACCTTTTTTTTAATATATTCATCTGCTCTCTGGGTTTGGCAGGAGTACCTTTAGCTTAGCTTAGCATAAATCATTGAATCGGATTAGACCATTAGCATCGCACTCAAAAATTATCTAAGAGTTTCAGTAATTTTCTATTAACAAACTTTAAATAGGAAAATTATTGAAACTCCTTGGTCAGTTTTGAGCAAGATGCTAATGGTCTAATCCGATTCAATGATCTATGCTAAGCTAAGCTAAAAGTGCTCTCGCCAGACCTGGAGATTGGCTGAATGCATTACTCCTGAGACTTGTAAATTTAGCCTATTTAAAAAATAGAGGAGGGTTCCTTTATGCCAAAATCAGAAAAAAGATGTTATATGTCTTAACTTCTACACATGACATGACTATATGCATTTTTTAGATCTCTTTTTTTGAGAGATTTGTGTTGATGTGCTTTGTTTTGCTGTTTAGACAACGACCCTCACAAATGCGAATGCAGGAAAGGAAGAGAAGGTGTGAAGTACCGGAAGCTGATTGGACAGTGCTGGACTGAGTAGAATAAAAAGAAACCTGCAAATTAAATGATTCTTTAGCTTTGTTTATTAAAATAAACGGGTTATTTATTATTGTTATTATTTTGGGGTGTACAATAGTAGGTGTTTTCATGCACATAGATAATGGGAAGAACTGTGTCAGTGGGCCTTTGTAAAAGTTTTTATTCGTTAAAATGAAACTTTGACTCACTTTAGAATGTAAAACCATGTGACGTTTTTTATAATGGAAAGCAAACATTGGGCTTCATGTATTTAGCTTTATTTAATTTTATTTAGTTATGATTTTTGGCAGCTATGAAAGCATAATCCTTCCACAAAACTGTCAACTCTCATAAATGGATATGACTGTTTGTAGTGCTGTACAATGGTTTTGTTGTATTATTGTATTTTCTAATTGGTTTCATGGTTTTCTTTTCTTTTTCCATGTGAGTTTATAATGATGGGCTAATATCAGATCTCTTTTAAAATGATTTTGATGAATAGGATTTTATTGATTTGTATTTATCTTTTTTTTTGTTGTTATTGAGCATTGAAGCATTACTGTTATAAAGCATTCACAGCCATAACTAGATTTCTGATGGTTAAGATATAGTGAAAGGTCACTTATTGGAAATACTGCCATAATTTCCATTGCAATTAAAATAATCGTGAATCTACCACTTCAGCCTATTTTGACAATGAATATAGTTTAAAATCAAGTCTTTATCAAAAAGTTTACAATCAGTCAAAATATGGGTCACACTTTACAATAAGGTTCATTAGTTAATGTTAATTAATGCATTTACAAACAATGAACAATACATTTACTACAGTACTACTTCATGTTAGTTAACGCTAATTAATGAAAATACAGTTGTTCATTGTTAGTTCATGTTAACTCACGGTGCATTAACTAATGTTAACAAGCATGGACTTGGATGTTAATAATGCATTAGTAAATGTTCAATTATGATTAATAAATGCTGTTCAAGTGTTGTTCATGATTAGTTCGTGTTAGTAAATGCATTAACTAATGAACCTTATTGTAAAGTGTTACCAAGATAAGTGTATTAGATATAATTATCAAAAATAGTTTTGTCTTTTTCTCAGGGACCAGTTATATTTTCTAAAAGTCTGTTTCTGAACAATAGCATGTTTATATGTCTTCCAGGATAGTAACTAAAATGGAGTACATTTGATGAAAATCCCATGTAGTATACCTTTCATTTCTTTTGATTTTCCACAATAAAATCGCATTTCGTTTTGTGACAAAGACGACCAATAAAGTGTAAATAATCGATTTTGAAACTGTTATTTATTGATCTATTTTGTAATAAGTGTTTTGACCCGCTGCGACAGAGGCCGCTGTTTTTTTTTCAGCTATAAAGCGTAGCTCATTAATATTAACGATTTTGTTGACGTTTCATGGTGAACAAATTCATGCTTCGACGAACGTAAGCTTGTTAATATTCAACAGCCCGCACTGTGATTCGCTTACGGCACTTTACGTAATTAATATTCATGAGGAATAGTGTTCGCCTCAACGTTTAAAACCCTGTTTATTTAAACAAAGATAACGTTATTCGATATTTCTAAAACTATATAATATGTACATGCAGTTATAGCACATAATACTATAGTATAAGGGTAAAATTAGACCTCTGACAAACCAGGAAATACGAGTTTGAGGACAACTGCGTAGTTTCACTTTCATTCACGTTACAGATTGGATATCTCGTGCAGGTTTGTTCGAAGCTTTTCTTCGCCTATTTTAATTAATGTCGTAAATTCGTGAGCGCATATATGTCCCTTTGTGACGTCTAACATCACACACTATCTCATGTGTGTTAATCAAGTAACAAGAGCACATATCCTAATTAAACATTCAGAAAGCTGACGTTAAACTCATATTTTCCGCCATGTTATTATTCGCAAAGTATTTTTATTGTACACCAGTAGCTTTGTTCTGTGCTCTTTTTGCTGGCAACCATGCCATGACCGTCAACATGAACAAAACCGTGCTGCCTTTTCCCTGGGATAAGATGAGGTTACCAGAAATTGTCAAACCCCAGCATTATGACCTCCTCATACACCCTAACTTGACCTCTCTTACGTTTACTGGAGAGGTTCAGATCCAAATAGAGGTAAAACAGGACACCAGATCCATCATCCTTCACAGCAAGAACCTCCAGATCTCCAAAGCTCGTCTTTTAGGCTCCAGACATCATCATCATCAGGATCTTCAGATCAGTGAGTTTGAAGCCAATGAGCAAATTGCACTCATCTCTGAAGGCTTCACTTTTGAGAAAGGAAGCCATGTGGTGCATTTGGAGTTCTATGCCAACTTATCTGACAGCTTCCATGGCTTTTATAAAGGCCAATACACTACAATAGAGGGGAGGTTAGGTAAGACAAATACATTGTTGGTTCAAAATATATACACTAGCAGTCAGAAGATTTTTGAACTTGATTCCTGGAGGGCCGCAGCTCTGCACAGTTTTGCTCCAACCCAATCAAACACAAGCTGATCCAACTAAGTGGTTCAAGACTAGTAGAGATAGTAACAGGTGTGAGTTGGAGGTGGTTGAAGCTAAACTATGCAGAGTTGTGGCCCTCCAGGAATTGAGTTTGAGACTATCGTTTCAAATGAAGCCAATTCTGCTTACCAAGGCTGCATTTATTTGATGAAAAATACAGTAGAAACTGTGAAATATTAATACAATTTTAAATAACTGTTTTGTTATTTAATGTAGTGTCATGTTTCATTTATTCCTGTCATTCAAAGCTAAATTTTTACTATCATCATCAGTCTTCAGTGTCGCATGTTCCTTCAGAAATCATTATAATGTGATGACTTGCTGCTCCATTATTCATTCATTTATTTTCCTTCGGCTTAGTCGCTTTATTCATCAGAGGTCACCACAGCGGAATGAACTGCCAACTTATCCAGCATATGTTTTACACAGAGGAGTGCCCTTTCAGCTGCAACCCAGTACTGGGAAACACTCATACACACTTATTCACTCACACTATAGCCAATTTAGTTTATTCAATTCACCTATAACACATGTCTTTGGACTGTGGGGTAAATTGTAAACATTAAATAAGAGTTAAAAAGATATGATTTTTTATTTCATTAATTAAGTTTTTAGTTATGATACTCCCAAAATTGTACAAAATTCCCTGCAGAAATATGTGTTTGGGCTGTGGGGGAAACTGGAGCACCTGGAGGAAACCCACGACAACACGGGGAGAACATGCAAACTCCACACAGAAATGCCAACTGGTTCAGCTGGGACTCAAACCAACGACCTTTTTGTTGTGAAGCAACAGTGCTAACCACTGAGTCACCATGCCGCTCTTGATATAATCAAAATACCTGAATATTAAGTATTATGTGACACTGAAGACTAGCATGCTTAAAATTCAGTTTTAAACCACAAGAATTAATTACAGAATGTAGAACTACGTTCAATAAAACAACGTAAAACAACTCTTTAATATTGCAATAACATTTTCAGATTCCACAGTTTTACTGTGTTTTTAATTAAATAAATACAGCCTTTGTGAGCAGAATAAATGTATGAAACATTAAAAAATCTTACTAATTTCAAACTTTTGACTGGTGGTGTATGTGAATTAGCATTAAAGGGTTAAACCCCATTAAAGTGATGTATTTTTTTTCTTCCTATAGGATGTTGGCGTCCACTCAGTTTGAGCCGACACATGCTCGAGCTGCCTTTCCTTGTTTCGATGAGCCTGCATTCAAAGCCAACTTTACCATCCGCGTGCGCAGAGAATCAAGGCACATATCCATCTCAAACATGCCCAAGGTGCACGATATTTACTTTTATTATGTAAAAAAAAATTTGGGTTCAAGTAAAATTAATTTCATTCGTATTCATTATATAGTATTTCATCAAAAATCACACTATAAAAATCTGAAAAATCACCAGATATCTTATGCAGAGTGCTTAAAGTGCATCCATGTGGTGAATTGAATTATAAAAAAATAGATACAATATTTCAGGAAAGAATTGGTTGATTATAAGGATGCGCCGATATGAATTTTTGACCGAGACAGATAACCGATAGTCAGGGCCAGACAGAATCTGCGCACATTTTTTGCTATTTCTGTGCATAATTTAGGAAAAAAAATCGTTGGATTTATGCAGAATGATTTTGCAAGTATTGACACTAAAAGCTTAAAACATTCAAAAAACTTTTATTTAAAGTTTACAATACAAATGTAATTAGATCCATTTGTCTTTATAAACAAAGCAAGTGTCTGATATATTTACTAAAAGACAGAAAATATACTTTTACAAACTGTTTTATTAATTAAACATAGAAACATTTTGATATTAGTTAATGATATTACAGAAATTAATATAAAAACCAAAAAATATATATATATTTACACATATCCACATAAGTAAATCGATTATAAATGGAAATCTGCAGAACTCTTTAGATTTGGAGGCTGATATATTAGCCTATAAATAGGAATATTTAAACTCTTTTTGCATGATTGTAAAAAAAAGTCAAACACATACAGTGAAAAACTGATTTTATTTTAAAAACCTTAGCTTCAGGTGTGTTTTACCTGATCTCTGAACTTTATTAATATATTCTATTCTATTAAAACAATTCTATTGTTTTATAACTCTAACTTTCTTTTTCATATAAATAAAATTGTCACTTGATGTAGTGAGTAGAGGACAACAGAGATAAGAATACAAGTGGCAGTTTAATAAGATTAATTGTACAGGAAAGCAAAGGTAAGTTCAGGAGTAGCTGGTGCATAGAGGCAATCCAAATCATAGTCAAAAATCAAGGCTAAGGTCAAAAACTATGCATACAAAAAGAAACTCTAGAACAATGTTTCCCAACCCTGTTCCTGGAGGCACACCAACAGTACATATTTTGGATGTCTCCGTTATCTGACCCATTAACTTCAGGTGTTGGAGTCTCTTCTGATGTTATAATAAGATGATTCAGGTGTGTTTGATTAGGGAGAGGTTGAAAATGTGGACTGTTGGTGTGCCTTCAGGAACAGGGTTGGGAAACACTGCTCTAGAAGACTCACTACAACAAACATACAAAAACTCAACACTGAACTGGTGTATGTGTGGTGCATAAATAGTCTGAATTATCAGCGATCACAGTTTTCAGGTGTGTGTGTCTCATCAGCAGTGATCGGCAACTGGTGTGTGTGAAATGGCATGATGGGATTTGTAGTTCGTTAATGTGACGTGTAGTTCACTAGCGATCTGCCAGGAGTTGATCGCTGGGGATCGTGACAAAAATCTAGTGCCGGACAAAAAGTGTATAAATAATTTGTATAGACACAAGTCACTGAACAATAACGAAATCTAAATAACAGTAATCAAAAATTACTTTAAATAAATTACATTATAATATATAATAAAAATTTAATAAATACCAGTAAAATAACAAAAAAGTGGACTACAGCAAGCATGTGAAGTGGTTCAACCAAATGATATTTATCGACATAATTTATCGGCCTAATGGGCTTTATGCACAGGGACTTTTTCATTTTAAATGAGGAGCCGTTCACATAGAATGTGCTTTTTCTCTCCAACGTGCTACTTTTCTATTGTTTTACAATGTAAACACATTGTTGACGGACGTGTGTGACCGTTACACTCGCGTCTCGCATATTTTGAAGCGTCATGCATGAAGCGCAGCTCATCACTGTCAGTTCCACAGCAGTGGACCAACCAGAAGAGCTCGGAGGCAGGGGCAAACAATCCCAGCTTCTGTTTATAGTAGAAAGTTGCCATGGCAACTGCTTTATTTACCGTTATATCATAGTGGGGGATGCGCTCTTTGTGGCTGTGTCCAGATATTCTGAGGTATATGATGTATCTTCATGTGCTTATCATAACACATTGTTTTCCTATTTCTAATCGGTTTGTTATTGCCGTTATTACATCATATTCATAATATCGCATCTCATGGACCTTGTGTCTTTTTAACCCCATTGGTGAGTGCCGCATCAAGAGTTTTTAGAAGCAAAGATGCATTCAGTGTGACCTGTCATGCCATTGTAAACTCACCACGGATAAGATCTGGCTGATGATCTTCACTTCCTGATTGATTAACGTTATGAAGTGGGTCTCACACTAGACAAGACGCACAACATTAAATTACATTGTTGTCTTTAATATATGGAAATGTATTTTACCACAGTATTTTCGTGGGTTTCCTCCAGGTGCTCCCGTTTCCTCCACAGTCCAGACACATGCGCTGTAGGTGAATTGAATAAACTTAATTGGCCGTAGTGTATGAGTGTGTGTGAATGCAAGAGTGTATAGGTGTTTCCCAGTACTGGGTTGGGGCTGGAAGGGCATCCACTGCATAAAACTTATGCTGGAATAGTTGGTGGTTCATTCCTCTGTGGTGACCCCTGATAAATCAGAGATTAAGCCGATGGAAAATAAATGAACAAACATTTTCAGACTATTTCATCTAAATACATTCTAATGCTGAAGCTTATGTCTCCCAATAGCTGAGAACTGTAGAGCTGGCGGACGGGATTCTGGAGGATCAATTTGACACCACGGTAAAGATGAGCACCTACCTAGTGGCCTTCATCATCAGCGATTTCGACTCCATCAGTAAAAAAAGCCAGCATGGAGTTGAGGCAAGTCAATAAATGCACTTTCAAACGTAACCAGACCTCAACAAAACAGCCTGCTCTTCATATCCTGATTTTATTGCAGATATCAGTGTATACAGTTCCTGAGAAGATCGGTCAAGCAGAGTATGCTCTCGACACCGCCGTCACAATGCTCGACTTTTATGATGAGTATTTTGACATCCCGTATCCGCTTCCCAAACACGGTGAGTGTGAAAGTTTTGCTACTGAAAATGGTATGCATGATTAAGGCATTGCTCACTCACAAATGAAAATTTACCCAGTTTACTCGCCCTCATGTGCTTACTACCCATTATTATCTTATTCTCGTATGATTGAAGTCAGATTTATTATTCCTCCTGAATTATAACACATTTATAATCATAATAGTGTTAATAACTCATCTTTAATAACTGATTTCTTTTATCTTTGTCATGATGACAGTAAATAATATTAGACTAGATATTCTTCAAGACACTAGTATTCAGCTTAAAGTGACATTTAAAGGCTGAACTGGGTTAATTAGACAAGTTAGGGTAATTAGGCAAGTCATTGCATAACAGTGGCTTGTTCTGTAGACAATCCAAAACAAATATTGCTTAAAGGGGCTAATAATACTGACCTTAAAATGGCTTTAAAACCATTAAAAACTGCTTTTATTCTAGCCCAGGGGTCGGGAACCCTTTATTTTTTTTAGCAAATGTGTGTGTTTTGTTTTAAAGATTTATTTTTAGCCTTTATTAGATAGAACAGTATTGAGACAGGAAGTGAAGTTGGAGAGAGAGAGGGGTAGGGTAATGTCCTCGAGCCGGGATTTGAACTCAGGACGCCCTGATGTGCTATTGCACCAAATGTCAGCTCGCTAACCACTAGGCTATTGCACCGACGGCAAATGTATTTTTGTAAAGAGCCATTTGGATGTGCATATATATCTCAAAAAGCCTTTTTAAAAATGCATTTGCTACTGTATTACTATAAATGACATTATAGTATTACGACTAACACTATATTATTATTTGTATTTTAATACATTACTATAAATAATACAGGTTTAAACAAAACCTTAATTTATGTCCATGCACAACTCAAAAATAAACAAATATGAAGCATCACATGTTGAGCAAGTCCATGAATGAAGAAAGAACAATTTATAGCATTTTTATTTTCGCCATCACCACTCATGAGTGCTGTTTGAATTTAACTTACCATAGAAATGTAAGTTGTTCACCCTTTATTGGTGTCACAATTCAAGTATATCCATGTTTCCACAAACGCACATTGGCCGAAACGTCCTTTTATTGTTAACTGAGTTCTTATTCATTGTGCTGTATAAAATTACAATTTAATTCCTGCGACGATACAATTTCGCACAACTGGACACCATTAATGGACAAACCAGTTGATCGAGCACATTGTAAAACATCTGAAATGTTGCTTTGGTCATTCTAAAATTCTTTGTCATCACAGTATTATTATTATTATTATTATTATTACTACTACTACCTCCAGAACTGTCTTGAGTGTCTGTCTGTTTTGCCAAAAACACCTCCAAAAGCCACCGAACACTTATTTCATTTTCTTAGGCGCAGGAAATGTATCATACGCAGTGGCTTTTCCTACTGCAGTACACGCCATTTTTCTTTTTGATATTTAGAGCCAGTTTGGCAGGAAATGACAGCTTTGTTCTCTTTGACTCACTGGATGCTTTATTCACAAATGTTTATTCCGATATTCCAGTTTTCGGCATAAATGTAATTCACGTTCTTTGGATAAAACAGAGCTAATGGCTTCCAGTTTTCAGCATTTTTCAAAACATCTTCTTTTTTGTTAATCTCAAACTCAAATACGTTTGGAACAAATGCTGGGTGAGTAAATGATGAGCGATTTTTCATTGTTGGGTGAACTATCCCTTTAAAATCTAGCATGAACACATTTGTTTACCAAACTGTAATCTGACCATTTTTAGAACTGAATTGTGTCTATAATTATTTTTTACTTAAAGATCTCGCGGCCATCCCGGATTTCCAGTCAGGTGCTATGGAGAACTGGGGTCTGTCGACGTACCGAGAGTCCGGTTTACTCTTTGACCCAGAGAAATCTTCTTCCTCTGACAAATTAGGCATCACCAAAGTCATCGCTCACGAACTAGCCCATCAGGTTGATTTTTATATTACTAATTCAGTCCAAGCAATGATAAATGCACGGCCAGACAGACATTTTCTCAGGGTTCGTAAGGGGTGCTGGAAATCCTTGAAAATGCTTCAATTTTAACCTAGTGTTTTCAAAGTTTTCAAACAAACTTAGATTTTAGATAAAGTGCTTGAAACTGCTGAAAATGTCTTGCTTTGATAATAATTGATTGTATTAAATGGGTATTAATAATGAAATATTTCGATTAAAATAAGTTAATCTTAAAAAAAAACAGTAAATGAAAGTTATTCAACTAAAGATTTTCATTCCTTAGAATACTATACTGCACTCTAGAATACTAGAACAAACAGCATATAATACAATGTAATGAGGTACACTCACATGCCACTTTATTAGGTACACCTTACTAGTACCAGGTTGGACCCCCTTTCGCCTTCATAACTGCCTTAATCCTTCATGGCACAGATTCAATAAGTTACTGGAAAATTCCTCAGAGATTTTGCTCCATATTGACATGATAGCATCACGCAGTTGCTGCAGATTTGTCGGCTGCACGTCCATGATGCCAATCTCCAGTTCCACCACATCCCAAAGGTGCTCTATTGGATTGAGCTCTGGTGACTGTGGAGGCCATTTGAGTACAGTGAACTCATTGTCATGTTCAAGAAACCAGTCTGAGATGATTCACGCTTTATGACATGGTGCGTTATCCTGCTGGAAGTAGCCATCAGAAGATGGAGACACTGTGCTCATAAAGGGATAGACAGGGTCAGCAACAATACTCAGGTAGGCTGTGGTGTTGACACGATGCTCAATTGGTACTAATGGGCCCAAAGTGTGCCAAGAAAATATCCCCCACACCATTACACCACCACCACCAGCCTGAACCGTTGATACAAGGAAGGATGGATCCATGCTTTCATGTTGTTGATGCCAAAGTCTGACCCGACCATCTGAATGTGGCAGCAGAAATGACCAGGCAACATTTCTCCAATCTTCTATTGTCCAGTTTTGGTGAGCCTGTGTGAATTGTAGCCTCAGTTTCCTGTTCTTAGCTGACAGGAGCGGCACCCGGTGTGGTCTTCTGCTGCTGTAGCCCATCCGCCTCAAGGTTGGACGTGTTGTGTGTTCAGAGATGCTCTTCTGCAGACCTCGGTTGTAACGAGTGCTTATTTGAGTTACTGTTGTCTTATCAGCTGGAACCAGTCTGGCCATTCTCCTCTGACCTCTGGCATCAACAAGGCATTTGTGCCCACAGAACTGCCGCTCTTGAAATTTGCTCTCTGAAATGTGAAATTATGCTGGAAATCTTTAAAACTGCATCTGAAAAGTGCTTAAATTTGACAGGAAGAGATGTTTTTCCATGTTTTTTCTTATTAAATTTGACTCATGATCATGTGACGCTGCATAATTACCTAAACAGAAACATACTGTACTTGGAGATTACATATTGATTCAAATTAGTTTTATATAGTTAGCATTTTTAGAATTGAGCAACATTATCCTTGTATTGTTATCATTATGAATTATGTTGTTTTTCTTTCTAGTGGTTTGGAAACCTGGTCACAATGCAGTGGTGGAACGACCTGTGGTTAAACGAGGGCTTTGCCAAGTTCATGGAGTATGTGTCCGTCAACATCACTCACCCTGAGCTGCAAGTGGTGAGACGACATTTCTCTACGACTTTTGATTCAATTCATCTTTGTTTCTATAGCGCTTTTACGATGTAGACTGTGTCAAAGCAGCTTAACGTAAAAGTTCTGGTAAATTGAAACTGTGTCAGTCCAGTTTTCAGAGTTCAGAAGTTAAGTTCAGTTCAGTGTGGTTTAATTTTCACTGCTGAAAGTCCAAACACTGAGCTCTCAAGATAGATAGATAGACAGATAGATAGATAGATAGATAGATAGATAGATAGATAGATAGATGGATGGATGGACGGACGGACGGACGGACGGACGGACGGACGGACGGACGGACGGACGGACGGACGGACGGACGGACGGACGGACGGACGGACGGACGGACGGACGGACGGACGGACGGACGGACGGACGGACGGACGGACGGACGGACGGACGGACGGACGGACGGACGGACGGATGGATGGATAGATTGAATGATTGATTGATTGATTGATTGATTGACTGATTGATCGATTGATTGATTGATTGAAGGATGGACGTCATTGATAGATTTTGGCTGATAAGTAGCTGTACTTGATCTGACTCTGTTTCTGTTGTAGAATGATTATTTCCTGGAGAAGTGCTTCACCGCCTTATCTGTGGACTCTTTGAGCTCCTCACACCCCGTTTCCACTCCAGTGGAGAATCCCGCAGAGATCAGCGAAATGTTTGATGACGTTTCCTATCGGAAGGTACCTTTTATGGGTTAACCTTTAACCTTTATTAAAATACGGTAGCCATCTTCTTCGAAAACCCGTTTCTAAAGGTGTTGTTGACTAGAAATTGTCACTAGATATCAGCAACAGCTAAAGTAATCCATACATACAAAGAAAACTACATTTTATTATTTCATTTATACTTGACACTAGAAGGCAAACACGTGCAGAATCTCCATATAAAATTTACTGAAGAAAAGATGTCAGCTGCTGTCAGCCATCACTGCAGGACTGCAAAGAGAATAAAAAAGTAGAGGTGGAGGAATGGATTTAATATGAAGACAATAAACAAACGCTTGTGGCAATATCAGGAATATTTCTGTTTTCCAAGCCATTCTGCGTATTTCATGTGGAGATCATGCGACCACTTTTCTCAGAAAAAATATCTCTAAAGGTGCTGTTGACTTGAAATTGTCACCAGATGTTGATAACAACCAAATAAATCCATTCATGCAAACAAAACAAATCTAATTAGTTTACAAATGAAGTTATGTGTAATAAAATGAAATGACATAGGGTAGAAGTCTTGAACACAAGAAGAAAGGGAGGTGTAGAAATGCAGGGAAAGCCCAGACAGCAGCTGAAATATTTCAGTAGTTCTTCAGCAACCTTATCAGTCTAAATGAATATTAGCTGCTTCAGCAACACCTAGTGTACAATACTAGATGATGAAGGTGAAACCAAGGTTGACATTTAAGTAAAACAATGATTCCAAACACAGACAAGGAAACTCTCAAATGCTTTGAGAAAAGAAAATAAAGCTGCTAGAATGGCCCAGCCAATCACCTGAGCTGAAGCCAGTAGAAAAAAAGAACTAAAGATCAGAGTTGACGGACGAGACCCAAAATTTGAAGACTCTGTTGAAGTCTGGGAAAAATGACACCTGAGCAAGGCAACGCCGTTCTCCATACAAGAGCCATTACCAAAAAAGCCTTTTATACAAAGAATTAAATGGCACTCCCATGGCACTTCTCGAAAAGAGTATGGGTGTAGCCTCGGTGTCCTGGCCAAAGTCTCTCATCCGGCCCTTACAATCATGGCCTCCCAATCATCCCCATCCACTGAATTCTCTCTATCACTGTCTCTCCACTCCACCTACAGCTGGTGTGTGGTGAACACACTGGCAGCGTTGCCCTATGGCTGCCGTCGCATCATCCAAATGGATGCTGCACACTGGTGGTGGTGGTGTGGAGAGACCCCCCCTCATGATTGTAAAGCGCTCTGGGTGTATGACCATACACATTACATTACATTACAAAAAAAAACCCTTTAAATTTGCTTACAGTAGTGAAAGAAACACAATTTAACCAAAGAAATTGTGCGAAAAGGAGTGGAAGTTAAGGGGTTTAATGGTGTCAGAGTATATCAAAAAATAAAGCTTCTGGCCAATCACAAACTGTCAGCCGAAGATGGTGGTTTTTAAATAGCGCACATATCAGCCTATATATACATTTTGATTATATTAATCATTTCCTTCCTAACTGATGGTTAATCATCTCTCAAGGGCGCGTGTATCCTGAATATGCTGAGGGATTTTCTGACTCCGGAGGTGTTCAAGTATGGTATTATAAATTACCTGAAGAAACACAGCTACCAGAACACAGTCAACGCACACCTCTGGGAGAGTCTTACCAATGTGAGTGACCTCTGTCTGAGTTATTCAGTCATTTAAATGCTTGCTGTTGAGACCCAATGCTTCTCAATCTCTTCAGATCTGCACTTCAGATGGATTGGATTCAGGGAGACTAAAACTTGACGGATTCTGCTCCAAAAGCACGGCTGAAACGCCAGCCTCTGTAAGTGCTGCAGCAAATGATTCGAATATTTTAATGTGTTCAAATAATTTGTGTATTTGGGATATTCGGCTTACTTTTACAATGTTTCCTCCCTAAATTTCAACTTGAATAAATCAGAGTATTAAAGGGATAGTTCACCCAAAATGAAAATTCTGTCAACATTTACTCACCCTCAAGTGGTTCCAAACCTGTTTGAGTTGAACAGGAAAGAAGATATTTTGAAAAATGTTGTAAACGAGTAACCATTGACTTCCATAGTGTTTGTTTTTCTGACTATGAAAGTCTGTGGTTATACTTTTGTGTTCAACAGAACAGGTTTGGAACCGCTCGAGGGTGAGTAAATAATGCGTCAATTTTCATTTTTGGGTGAACTATCCCTTTAAGTAATCATTAAAACCTGTTCTGGCAGAAGTGGTTCAAGGAGGACAGTGTTGACGTTGGAGCCATCATGGACACCTGGACTCTGCAGGAGGGCTTTCCGTTAATCACTGTGGAGGTCAAAGGTCAAGAGGTCACTCTTAAACAGGAGCGCTTCCTGAAAGGAGCAGAATCTTCAAAGTAAGGCCATGTTAAGTCGTATACGGATGGTCCACTACGATATCATGTGTTAAACTTTAGTTGATGTGTAATGTAGCTTTGTGAACATAAACAACATCTCTGAATGTAAGACGCTCTGTTTAATGCAAAGGAAGACATTGGCTTTTACAGAGTTATCTTAGCGAAGCCTACAGTGAACAAAGTTTGGGGACTACAAAAAAATGCATTCGGGTTGGTGAGATCACAAACACTTCAGGTTACACGCATTCACCGTGCGCACACACTCTGCGCTGCGAAGGGGCGTGGCCAGAGGCGCTGAAATGTTACAGCAGAGAAAGCTAAAATGGAGCTCAAACGCTGCTATTCCACAGAGCTTCTTCTGTTTCTGTATTTGGCCTTCAAAAGGACACGACACAAAGACAGAGGTGCTATTCTGAACACATTCACTCTGTATTGAGAAGAATGAGTGATTTTTTTATTATAGTTTTTTATTTTTATGTGGTTTATTTATAAACTAATGTCGAGAGGATCACGTGCTTATGATTGCTTGCGGCTGGTCTCGCATTATCCAATTTATGATTCACCAATCAGACGATGCCTAAGCCACTATAAATACTCTAATTCCATAAAACAGCCATCTTCGTTTTGAAGAATCCCCCCCATCTACCCCTACTGTTGCCTCACAGCAAAAACATCACTGGTTCTAGTCCTTACCAAGCCAGACGACGTTTCTGTGCAGAGTTTACACGTTCTCCTCATGCTCACGTGGGTTTCCCCCGGGTTCCCCGGTTTCCTCCCACCATCCAAAAACACAAAGTTAATCGACTAATCCAAATCGGCACCATAGACATGCTCCTAGTAAGTAGTTATCTCTCAAGAGCGATCACTATCTGTTCATTAGCTACTACAGCAGGGGAGTTCTCCAGATCTACCTGAGCTCAAACTCCCCTCTCACCTTGCAAATGGGAGGGAGCCCCAGGCTCGAGGATCTTATGAGCTCAGGGCTCTCTCCCGGGACAGCATGCCAAACACGCTTTATAATCAATCATCAGCTCAGTGTGAACTCTTGAAATTCTTATTCATATCTTGGAGTGTTGCAATTGACCAATCAGAATCAAGTATTTTAGACAGCCCTGTAATTTGTGTTATTTTTTTTTATTTCAGATAATATGAAAGTAAGAATAACAATTTAGGAAAAAAAAATGATTGAGGAATATTTTCATTTCCTTTCCTTCAGGTTAGGGTGTACTCACACTGTGTACAGTTGCATTGAACCAGGCCAAAGCACGCTTGTCCCCCCTCCCGTCTCCCCAGACGGCCCGCACTCACATGGCATTCGGGCCTGGGCACGCTTACGTCATCGATGATGCGCTGTTCAGTTAAAGAAGCGCTCTCGCTCAGCACAGTGGAGATTTCTTTAGTTCTATCGTTTTAGTGATTTGAGATGCAGTGACACGCAGACACGAACAGATCAGCCACTGTTGACGCTCATAAACAATCATGAAGTCCTCATGCTGCAGGTATTAGAAGGTTTGCTGAAGGTGCAGCTGTGGTGCAAGTGAGGGGTTTGCGTCTTTAATAATCTACAACAGTTTTGCGTTCATTGAACAGTAAGAATGATTAATAAACACATATGAAACAGGCCCTTAAAAGTCTCGCTTTTAGTATTGGGCTCAGACGCGCTTTGCACTCACAAACAAGCGTACTGCCCCCAAAGCCCAAGTGAACCGTGCTCAGGCACACCTCTTCCAACTGAATGAGTGCCTCACACTTCTCAAGATCCAGGAAATGGGCCTGGGCACGGTTCGGATAGCATAGTGTGAGTGCAGCCTTTTTCAGAGGTCGCCACAGCTGAATGAACCGCCAACTTTTCCAGCATGTTTTACACAGCGGATGGCCTTCCAGCCGCAACCTAGTACTGGAAACCACCTGTACACACTCATATACACCACTCATACAACCCTATTAGTTTAGTCGGGGAAACCGGAGCAACCCGGAGGAAACCCACGCCAACATGGGGAGAACATGCAAACTCCACACAGAAATGCCTACTAACTCGAACCAGCGACCTTCTTGCTGTGAGACAACCAGGCTAACATTCTGTCCTAACATTCTGTTTTATTTCAGACCCAGATTCTTGATCATTTTTTTAATAATAATAGTAATAATAATAGTTAAGAATAGTTTTCTAAATTTAAATTAGTACTCACAACCAGACACATTCATGGTGTATTACTATCATTATATTATTATTAGTATAGTTTAGTTTTTATATTGATCCTCTGTATTTTTCATGTCTCCCAGTTCATCAAGCTTCCTGTGGCAGGTTCCTCTGACGTACATCACCAGCGGCAGTAATGCAGTGCAGCGTTTCTTGCTGAAAACTGAAAGAGGTTTGCTGCGTCACATGATCAAATATTAAACCCACTCATCTTACCTTCAGCTGTGCTGAGATTGAACTCTTGTGTGTGCCTGCAGATGTGTTTTACCTGCCAGAGAAGGTGGAGTGGATTAAATTCAACGTGGATCTGCGAGGATATTATATTGTGCATTATGAGTCTGGAGGCTGGGATTGTTTGATTAAGCAGCTCCGAATGAACCACACTGTGTTCAGCAGCAACGACAGAGCCAGTCTCATACATGACATCTTCCAGCTGGTCAGGTCTGTGCTTTCATGAATAGAGTACATATACAGTTGAAGTCAGAAGTATTAGCCCCCCTGTATATTTTTGTCCTTCAATTTCTGTTAACAGAGAGCAGATTTCTCCAACACATTTCTAATCATAATAGTTTTAATAACTCATCTCTAATAACTGATTTATTTTCTCTTTGTCATGATGACAGTAAATAATATTAGACTAGATATTCTTCAAGACACTTCAGATTATATACAGAACTATACAGCTTAAAGTGACATTCAGGGTGTACTCACTAGGGTTGGGCGATGTTGACCAATTTGGCATGGTACGATATCTAATCTGAAACATCGCAATATCTTGTTTCGTTTTATTTTATTTTATTATTTTTTTATTTTAGATAACATTTTATTTTTATTTTAGCCAAACTAGGGGGTAAAAACAATATTTTAGAAAAAAATACCATTTAGAAAAAACTGTTTCTTCAACTTATTTATTTATTATTTATTTATTTATTTATTTATTTATTTATTTTCATTTTTCCTTTAGTTTAGTCCCTTTATTTATCAGGGGTCACCACAGAGGAATGAACCGCCAACTATTCCAGCATATCTTTTACACAATGGATGCCCTTCCAGCCGCAACCCAGTACTGGGTAACACACTAATTCACACACACACTACGGCCAATTTAGCTTACCCAATTCTCCTATAGCGCATGTGTTTGGACTGTGGGTGAAACCGGAGCACCCGGAGGAAACCCACAACAACACAGGGAGAACATGCAAACTCCACACAGAAACGCCAACTGGCCCAGCCGAGACTGAAACCGGGACCAGCGACCTTCTTGCTGTGAGGTGACAGTGTTAACTGTCGAATTGAATTGAGTTAACCACTGAGCCACCGTGTCGCCTTTTTTATTTATTTTATTTTATTTTATTATTTTATTATTTTTTTTATTATTTTAATGTTTTATTTTATTTTATTTATTTTTATTTTATTTTATTTTATTTTTTTTATATTTAATTTTTTATTTTATTTTATTTTATTTTAATTTTTTATTTTATTTTATTTATTTTATTTGTTTTATTTTATTTTTTATTTATTTTTCTTTATTTTATTTTATTTTTTTATTTTATTTTATTTTATTTTATTTTATTTTTTTATTTTTTTTATTTTTATTTTATTTTATTTTTATTTATTTTATTTTATTATTTTATTTTATTATTTTATTTTATTTTTTTATTTTTATTTTTTTTTATTGATTTGATTTTATTTTAGACAGATAATTGATGTCCTGATAATGAGTACGTTTTTTTTTTTTTTTGTTTCATCAAGAATAATAATTTTGAAAAAATACAATTTAGAAAAGAAAAAAAATTAACATATTTTTTCCAGCCAAAAAAAAACTATTTAGAAAAAAAAAGTTCTTCAACTAGTTTATTTTATTTCAGAGCCAGATAATTGATGACCTGATAATTAATCTGTTTGTCTTCCCCTCAGCGTTGAGAAGGTCCCTCTGGATAAAGCTCTGAATCTGAGTTTGTATCTCAGTAAAGAGTCAGAGATCATGCCGGTGACGCAGGGCTTCAGTGAACTGGTGCCGCTTTACAAACTCATGGAGAAGAGAAACATGCAGGAACTGGAGAACCAGCTCAAGGTATCAATGCAGACAATCCGTCCAGCTAAAGATGAAATGTGGAATATTTTTAAATATTCAAATGAAGTGTCATATTCAGATATTTGATGTCGTGTTACATATTTAGATATTTTAACATAGCTAAGCAAGACAAAAACATCATTTCCACAATGCAGAAATCACAAATGTAATCACAGAAGCTCGACACACAAATCTAATTTACTATATAACAGTACACAGAATGTGTTTGAATCTGCCAAAATAAAGATGAGAAAGTAAAACAATACATATGAAGAAACATCAGGGCACATCACGCTGATGCTTAAACTGATAAACCAAAACATACCTAAACAAAATGAAAGGTGTTGATTCCATTTTAATAGAATTCATTCATTTGCATTCCAGAATCGTTCTTTTCGTTTTGTGAACTCATTACTATAATGAATTATTATTAACGAATAATTAGCGGGCTACACGGTGGTGCAGTGTGGGTAGCGATGTCGCCTCACAGCAAGAAGGTCGCTGGTTTGAGCCTCGGCTGGGTCAGATGGCATCTCTGTGTGGAGTTTGCATGTTCTACCAGTGTTGGCGTGGGGTTTGCTCCAGGTGCTCCGGTTTCCCCCACAAGTCCAAAGACATGTGGTATAGGTGAACTGGGTAAGATAAATTGTCCGTAATTTATGAGTGTGTATGGATGTTTTCAAGTGATGGGTTTGCAGCTTGAAGGGCATCCACTGCGTAAAACGTGCTGGATAAGTTGGCGGTTTCATTCCGCTGTGGTGACCCCAGATTAATAAAGGGACTAACCTGAAAAGAAAATGAATGAATGAATAATAATTAGCGACAGCACAGTGACTCAGTGGTTAGCATTGTCGGGTGCACCTCCAGGTGGTTCCGGTTTCCCCCAAAGATCAAAGACATGCGTTATAGGTGAGTTAGATAAGCAAAATTTGCCATTATGGCGGCCACATATAAATCAGAGACTAAGCCACAGGAAAATAAATTAATAAACTATTATGCTAAAATTATTATTCACTGAACTATTGTATTTCCCAGAGATGGGTTGCGGCTGGAAGGGCATCCGTTGTGTAGAACAATGTGCTGGATAAGTTGGCGGTTCATTCCGCTGTGGCGACCCCGGATTGATGGAGGGACTAAGCCGAAAAGAAAATGAATGAATGAATGAACTATTGTAACAGATAACAACTCAAGTTCATATAGTTCACTCAAAAATCGAACAAATGTCCTCACACTCAAGTAGTTCTGAAGTTTAGTGAGTTTCTTTCTTCTGTTGAACACCAAACAAGATATTCTGGAGAACCCTGGAAAAAGCATCTGTAGTAGGAATTTAAAAAGTTATGGATGTAGCGAAAATGGGTAAAGGACGTTTCCAAATGCAGTACAAACAAAAGTATTTATTGAACAGAAACAAACAAACAAACTAACAGAGACCTAGCCCCCTTAGGACGAACAACAAATGATATTGCTGAACTAAAAAGCTTCAAAGTGCTTTGAAATGTGGAGTAGCTCCTCCCTTTAAAAAACAGCCAATAGAATTTTGTTTTCATCCCAGCTCTGCAAGTGAGAGTGGTTGAGTTCAAGGACATCAAATGTAAAGCGTCTTAAAGGGGGCGGGACATGTCAGATACTAGAGAGCATTTGATTGGTCAGAAGATTTGACGAGGAACTGAAGTATAAGGCGACATATATAATTTCATTCATTTTCCTTCGGCTTAGTGCCTTATTATCAGGGGTCGCCACCGCGGAACGAACCGTCAACTACTCCAGCATATGTTCCACGCTGTGGATGCCCTTCCGACTGCAACCCAGTACTGAGAAACACCCATTCACACAGACTCATACACTACGGATAATTTAGCCTACGCAATTCACCTACAACGCATGTGTTTGGACTGTGAGGGAAACTGGAACACCGCAAGGAAACTCTGTGGCCAACATGGGGAGAACATGCAAACTCCACACAGAAATGCCAACTGGCCCAGTCGGGACTCGAACCAGCCACCTTTTTGCTGTGAGGCAACAGTGCTAACCACTGAGCCACCGTGCCACCCGTCCCTTTAGATATAAGGTGCAAATAAGAGCATATATTTTGGACAGACTGTTTTGTTGTGTTTTTCAGGGTCATCTAGTGAAGTTATTCCAGCCGCTGATTGACCGGCAGAGCTGGTCTGATGACGGGTCTGTGTCCGAGCGGAATGCTTAGGAATTATCTGCTGCTCTTTGCGTGTGTCCGCCGCTACCCGTTCCTGCGTCAGCACCGCCACACAGCTCTTTCACAAATGGAAGGAGTCTGATGGCAAAAGTGGTAAAGAGTTGAGTTTTGACTTCAATATATTTATACTGAGCTTTGTTTTTAGTATGTTGATGTACTGAAATGGAATATTGAGTAGGAGGCGGGGCTTATAGTAAGGCTTCATTTGTTAACATCAGTTAATTAACTAAAGTCAATGTAATGCAAGCTACAAAGCATTTATTTATCTTAAGTGATGTTCATTTCTTAGTTGTGTTAGGGCCAAAGTGCATCCAGGAGGCTGTTATCTTAGAATAAAGCCTGACAGGATTATCTACAGCCCGACGCAAAGGGGAGCACTGATGTATAGGACTGAAGGACTTTATTCTGCGAAAAACAACCATGCTGGATGTACTTTATCCTGCTTATTACATGACTACTTGCCACAAAACATAACATTACACACAAAACATTGCTCTGAGCCATAATAGTTATTAATTCTTTAATTAAACGCCAAAGCTGACAGAAACAGCTGATGGAGTATACTCTAACCTGCGCATTATTCAGACACCTAGATGGCGCCCAAACAGTCTAAAACACAAAGCTGACAGAAATGAAAACAGCTGATGGAGTATACACTAACCTGCGCATTATTCAGACACTAGATGGCGCCAAACAGTCAAAAACACAAAGCTGACAGAAATGAAAACAGCTGATGGAGTATACACTAACCTGCGCATTATTCAGACACTAGATGGCGCCAAACAGTCTAAAACACAAAGCTGACAGAAATGAAAACAGCTGATGGAGTATACACTAACCTGTGCATTATTCAGACACTAGATTGGCGCCCAAACAGTCTAAAACACCAAAGCTGACAGAAATGAAAACAGCTGATGGAGTATACTCTAACCTGCGCATTATTCAGACACTAGATGGCGCCAAACAGTCTAAAACACAAAGCTGACAGAAATGAAAACAGCTGATGGAGTATACACTAACCTGTGCACTATTCAGTCACAAAATGGTGCCAAAACAGTCTAAAACACAAAGCTGACAGAAACAGCTGATGGAGTATACACTAACCTGTGCATTATTCAGACACTAGATGGCGCCAAACAGTCTAAAACACAAGCTGACAGAAATGAAAACAGCTGATGGAGTATACACTAACCTGCGCATTATTCAGACACAAGATGGCGCCAAACAGTCAAAATAACAAAGCTGACAGAAAATGAACTCCCTGAACGATATTACTTTACATGTTATTAATTCACAAGACGGCAGAAAAAAAGAAGCTTGACAGACGAGCAGATATATACGAGTGTGGATGCAAGTATATGGATGTGAATATTTTAACCGATGGTGAAGGTGATTCGAAATTCTGTTATTTTCTTTATTAGCTCCGTATATCGAAGAATTGTTATTCAGTGGTTGTTATCTAAGAATAACATACCTTGTAATGTCACAACTGACCAATCAGGAGCGAGTATTCCTGTCAGCCGTTCTACTGACACATTAAAAAGCCGTAATCCTTTTATCAAAATTATTTCAAAATTCAGTATTTGTTTTATTAACTCAACTTATAGCTGCAGTATTTGGTTACCTCTCACTGTTCATTTGAATGCATTACCTAACGTTTTACTATGATATTATAAAGTGTTATCCTTTTGTACCTTATATTGCTTTTGCAAATGAATCTGTTTTAAAGCATTTCTCTTCTCTGAATGTGTATATACACAGAACACCAAGTATTATTTTGGTTCTTCTGAGTGTCAAACGAATCTTTTTTGCAGCTTAGCTCAATATCGCCATAATACTTTATATCGTAATCAAAGCCTGGAATGATGTGCACCCTCAAACTGTTCATTCCAAACATGATGGTTGTGTTATTTGTTTCAGGCTTCCTACCGACGTCAGTTTGGTGGTCTACACTGAAGGGGCGCGAACAGACGAAGGCTGGGACTTTTTGTTAGAGAAATACAAGCGATCCGTCTCTCCATCAGAGAAGTGGATGATTAAAGCCGCCCTCTCGTACAGTCCGTTAGCTCACAAGCTTCAGTGGTGAGTCTAAAGCAGCTAAAGTTCACCCAAACCCGACAATAACCCTTGAAGTCCACGTGAAACAGAATTATTTCAATATGTTGATGTACAGGGCGGCATGGTGGCTCAGTGGTTAGCACTGTCGCCTCACAGCAAGAAAATCGCTGGTTCGAGTCCTGGCCTAGGTCAGTGGGCATTTCTGTATGCAAACTCCACGCATTCGCTAGAGGTGAATTGAATAAGCTACAATTGGCTGTAGTGTATGAGCGAGTGTGTGTGGATGTCTCCCTGTACTGGGTTGCAGCTGGAAGGGCATCTGCTGCGTAAAACATATGCTAGATAAGTTGGTGGTTCATTCCACTGTGGTGACCCCCTGATGAATTAAGGGACGAAGCCAAAGGAAATTGAATGAATGAATGAATGATTGTGATGTACTTCCAATTGAGACGGAATATTGAGTAGGAGGCGGGGCTTTTTTGCGCATCGTTCCCTCTTAGCAACTAATGGTAAGAGAGGGTATAATATGCAGTTGCTACTGTATGGAAGCCCTCTGGTTGACGTCAACAGAAGGACCCCCACAGAAGTAAATGGTCAGAATTGACTAAAGATTACCACAACAAACACTTTTTTTTCCAGTGGAATTAACTTGCATGGATTAATTATTGACCTTAAGAATAACAATGTGAGCTAGCACACGTTGTGAATTTTGATTTCACATGGACTTTAAAAATCCCCCCCCAAAAAATCACACTCAGGTTCCTTGGGGTCATATGGACCCCAAACTTTTACAGAGCAATTACATAAGGAATTACATGACTATATAATATTTACATCTGCTTCTCAGCTTTGCATTTAGGCTGTTTTTGTGGATTTATATTGTTTTTACCCATTTACAACACAAACACTACGGACATAATTACAAAAAACTACGACCAAAAACTACGACTAATAAAAACAACGACCATAATTACAAAAACTTCTCTAAAATTCTGACCAAAATGTAAACTAAAAGGTTTCTGGATGTTGGCTCATATTTTTAAGGGATAAAATCCCACCTTACTGCTGGTTAGAGAAAACCGGTTTTGAGTTTTTGTTAAAAACAGACAGTGTAATTTCCACATATATCCAGCAGGGGTCCATAGAGATTTCATTATTTAGGCTTAATGCTTCGGCAAACTTTTCCTTAAGCTGGATTTATACTTTCACCTGGCACCGCGTCACAGACCTCCTGCTGACTGCACGCACACCTCATGAAATGGACGAGGCTTTTATACTTCCCGCATTCGCCGTTGTGATATTCTTTTAAACAACAGGGGGCAGTCAAAAGAAACCCACCTTAAGAGTCAGACGGAATGAACAGAGAAGCAGAGCGTTTTCAGAACAACGTCATATCATTAATATATTGATGTTTTTAAACTTATTATTTTTTATTAATTATTTTATTGATTATAAGGATTTTTATAACCATTCAAGATGTTTTTAAATCAAACTTTGATGCATCAGTTGCTTTTGTTTGTATCTCAGACAGTTTTTACTTATTAAAATTGATTAAAATATTAATAACAGAGAACATGGGTTTCTCTACAAATATATATTTTTATTATGGCAAGAATCAAAGCAAAAAAAAAATGATACTTACTAAAAAATACAGATGTTTATTTAGATTTAGCCCGCTCCACAATTCACACATCACTGTCTGGCTAGTTTCTGTCCTCTTCTTATGTTAAAAGGCAATAATGGTCCAACATTCCTGTCCATTATCACCAATAAAGCCTAGAAACAGGGCATCAGTATATTGTAAACCGATAGGGTCAAAGTGATCTTACAACTTTCCAGTTATCAAAGAAATAAATTGTTCCTTAATTATAGTTTTGTAACTATTAAATTGTTTTAAATTCTGAATTGTGGTATATACTTCAGTGTAAAACCTATGTATGGTGGAAAAACATTCTGGGATTGTGTTCATGGGTCTCCACTTTTGCCACGGCTCATCCCTCAGGTTTTTCCAAACCTTTTAACAAAAACTTTCCTCCTTTCCCGCTGCTGTTGCAATTTTTAGCCAAGAATTATTGATCTGGTTATCTCTATGATCACGTATCATAAAGATGTGTGTACTGTCGTACCCAAGCAAACCTCCGCAAACACCGCAATGAGGTCACATTCTCCACACGCACACTCAAGCGAACTAGCGAACGCATCTAGTATAAACCAGGCTGAAGAAATGTGTGATATACATTCACAAAATGTATATTTTAACATTTAAAAACAAGGGGCGACGCAGTGGCGCAGTAGGCAGTGCTGTCGCCTCACAGCAAGAAGGTCACTGGTTCGAGCCTCGGCTGGGTCAGTTGGCGTTTCTGTGTGGAGTTTGCATGTTCTCCCTGCGTTCGCATGGGTTTGCTCCTGATGCTCCGGTTTCCCCCCACAGTCCAAAGACATGCGGTACAGGTGAATTGGGTAGGCTACATTGTCTGTAGTGAATGAGTGTGTGTGGATGTTTCCCAGAAATGGGTTGCGGCTGGAAGGGCATCCGTTGCGTAAAAAAAATGCTGGATAAGTTGGCGGTTCATTCCGCTGTGGCGACCCCAGATTAATAAAGGGACTAAGATGAAAAGAAAATGAATGAATGAAGATTCTAAAACACATTGAAATTCTCCATTTGATATTTATTTGTGTTGCTGTTTGATATTTTTAATTGTTTGCTTTTGCAAATTATTAGAAATGTGTTATATTATTATTATTATTATATTAATAAGATTATTATAAATTTCAATAAATGTAACAAGTCACCTTTGCATGACTGCAATCCCATATTGTGTGTTCCCAGATTATTTAGCACAATTGATTTATTTTTAAAGAACAAGTGATGAAATTGAAATAAAACCAAAACAACATCAACATGATGAACTTCTCATGTTTTCAATCCTTAATCCCTTTTGGTGTGTCTCATACCGTCTAGGCTTTTGGAAAGAAGCAGTGAAGGAGAGATCATGAAAACTCAAGACCTGCCGTCGATGCTAATCAGCGTCAGTAAAAACCCCAAAGGTTTCAAACTGGCCTGGGACTTCCTGAAAAGCAACTGGGGGAAACTTGTGAAAAAGTGCGTGGCAAACGATCCGTCTGATATATTGTTAACAGCTTTAACATCCACCAGAAAATGAGTTTGTATTGTTTTTCTAAATAAACACGTCGTCCAATTTTGGTTCTTGCAACACATTTAAGAATAGTTGTAACAGTAAAGCATTTACTGTAGCACTTTGTAATGTTGCCGTTCCTTTTCGCAACACTTAATAGACGTTTAGGGACTGGAGACACCGAGTGATGAAGTGTTTCAGGTTTCATTTTGTCCCAAGTCTTCAGATGGGCAAAAGTACGGGATCCTCGTTGTCGCATTTCCACTCCACACATTCTCTATCGGCGACAGGTCGGGACTGCAGACAGGCCAGTCAAGTACCTGTATTCTCTTCCTCCACAGCCAGCGATGTGTGCTGAACGTTTGCTCCTAAAGCACCTTTCTTGGATGCCTTTTTGTACCAATGAAAATTACAATCGCCTGTTGACATCACCTGTTTTAAATCACATTATTATTGAACCATTTTACCTGATTACTAGCCCTAAACTGCTGTGCTGCAAGAACCAAAGTTGGAAGACCGGTTATTTTGTAGAAAAACACACATTAATTAATGTTTGTTGTGTTATCTGCAATGAAACACGTCAAAGTACATTTTTATTTGTGTTTTCTATACGTTTTTTTCTGATTTGGAGTTGTATTAATGCATGTAAATCCTCGTTCCAGGTTTGATCTGGGCTCGTCAGCAATATCTCGTGTGGTCGTCGGAGTCACCGATCAATACTCCACCAAAGAAATGCTTGATGAGGTACGTCACAATGAGCATGTTTACATGGACACCAATAATTTGATTTGAACGCGATTAAGACAATCCTCCGATTAAGAGTCGACCATGTAAACAGCGAGTTTTGATCAACTTAATTCGATTAAGGTCATAATCAAACTAAGAGAGATTGGATTAAGACGTGTGGAGTCTGCAGATATTAGTGGCATTATTAAAGTGCAGTACAGACATGGAAACACCGCAATCAAACTATTACCGTTCATGTAGGACTTTTCACCACGTTTTGTGACAGGATAGTCCACACACACACAAACAGCTGTGTGTGTGTGTGTGCATGTAAAGGTAACTGGGTGGATGGTCAGAGTACATATATAAGGGGGGAGAAGAAAAAAAAAAAATGACTCCATCTTTGTTTGTTTGTGATGTAGGTGGAGTTGTTCTTTGGGTCTCTGGCGCAGGATCAGGGCTCCGGGCTTCGCAGTATTCAGCAGGCTCTGGAGGAAAATCCAGCAGAACATCCTCTGGATGGACAGGAACATCCCACTGCTCAAAGCCTGGCTGGACCATCACAGTCCATGATGCTCCAGAAAGTGTGTTCAGCTGTGTGGTGAATGACATATCAGGACTCAAATCTGGATGTCATACAGCAGGTATGACACTGGTATTACAGGAAGGTGAAATATGAGGACGTCAGCAGTTCTCCAAAAGCTTACAAATCACACAGAATGAGTATTTTACAGGAAGTAAAACTGTGTGTTCCTGTGAGGGTTGGGGTTTAGGGTTTATGGTGGGGTTAGGGAAATATAAAATACACTTTGTACAGTACAAAAACAATGGAAACCTATGGAACGTCCCCATTTACAGCGGTTTCACACTGCAAGCATAACTGCACTGTTGTAGAACATCCACAGCGGCTCCAAACAAGGCTTTACGTGAAGCACTCACACAATCTACAATAAAGACCTCCTCATTTTTCTGTGCTGACCGCACCGAATGCACTTTTCTGTTCTGAGAACGACAGGCACACTGCACTGGCTTTTTTCACTGTGTGCTGTGCTTTTTATTTTAATGGGATGCAGGGAAGTAGCTGCCTTTTAATAATATTGTGATATTCAGGATTGGTGAAGTCCCCACAGCTCCGCATCAGTCGAAACTGCGACCGATAGTTTCCATTCCGTCTTTAAAAGTCTCCGTAGTCGTCTTGACAACACAAACACTGCACTCATGTCAACAGAAACCCCGCCTCTGCTTTCATTTGATTGGAGAATCTAAAATACGCTACTGATGTGTAGTGCGTTTATTCCGCTTAAAGTTTACTTTCTTTTAATCTGGACACGCAGCTCAAAACAGAAACTTGCAAATGTCGTCCCACATCCGAGCTCTTGTGATTGGCTCACTGCTGTGGAACTGACAGTGATGAGCACCGCCGCATGAGAAAGTTGTCGATCTTTTAACTTGACACAGCGTCTAAAAACATCGTGCTCACGTGCGCGGCGCTTCATATAATTCAAGATGTGAGCGTAACGGTCACACACACATCCATCAAGTGCGTTCACATTGAAAAACAATAGAAAAGTACCAGTTCTGTGTGAACGGCCCCCTAAGACTGCATTTTGACATTATTAACATTTAACTCCTAAGATATTTTTCCAGAATTCCTTTATTATCATCACATTAATATTGTTTGCTGGATAATGGTGTCTTTATGGTAAATTAAACTGGCATTTAAGTTATTTAGTAAAACGTGAACCCGCATACCCCTCAGTGCAGTTGCGTATCGCAGACGTGTCTGATCACATTACATTTATAATGCATTGGTTATCTAAATTTCTAAAGTCCAATCAGATGGGGCCTTACTATCTTAAGCCCTGCCTCCCCAGTAATTGCTGCTCTGCTATTGGCTTGGCTAAACTGGACTGACAGTTCCAATTTCCTACAACTTCTAAAGCGCTATAGAAATAAAGATGAATTGAATTGGAGCAGCCCAAAGCTAAACTCAGAGCTAAAAATGGCAGGAATTGAGGTGTGTTTTTTTTTAAATACACCATACTTGGACCCAAATGGAATAATTAAAAACCTATTTAGCCTCACATTTCAGATCTGCAACAACAGTTCTTGTTAAACACACCAGACATGATGCTTATCTGTGCATTTATAGAATGTTTTGAGTGAAATCAGATTTATTTGTGGAAATCAAAAGTGCTCTGTTGGTTTAAGCCCTCCCAATGTGTTCACACTGAACAAAACACACACACACACACACACACACACACACAGCTCACGCTTTGCAGTGTGAAACCGCAGTTTTCTGGACACATGGAAGTGCCTTTGAATTGGCTCCGTCATGCTGAATATGCGAGCAGATTGTAACAGGAAGTGTAAATAATAAATTATTTTATGAAACCAACTAAAGCATAGTTTGATGATGTCAAATCATAGGAGTTCTGGGTCATTGATTTCTGGAAATGTACATATTCATAATGACTGCATTGCTATATTCAGTGTGTGTTTAATCACGCTTCATGAGTTCTAATTTTGATGTGATGAATATGACACACTGAGCTCAATCGTATGCTTGCATCAACTGAAATGCTTAGTATTATTTACTGGGAGCGCAAGGTGTCAACAGATAAGGCTGATTTATACTTCTGCGTGCTACGGCGCACCCTATGCGTGGACGCATAGCCCCTCGCCGTGGCCGTCACTGACGTGCACCTCTCATCAAGGATCCTCAGGACTGCAACAAGTCTAAAACCCAGGGTCTGTCATGGTATGGGGTTGTGTCAGTGCCCTTGGCGATGGTAACTTGCACTATGATGCATCATTATTGCTGAAAAGTACATAGGGGTGTTGGAACACAATATGCTGCTGCCTTGTGGGGAAAGTGGATAAAGGTACTTGACTGGCCTGCCTGCAGTCCTGACCCGTCTCCAATAGAGAATGTGTGGCGTATTTTGAAAACACAGTACTGTTGCCAGCCTTAAGACTTGTTTGCAAGAAGGATGTGACAAGATTACACCTGAAACACTGTCCTAACGTCTTGTAAGTGTTGTAAACAGGAATAGCAACATTACAAAGTGCTAAATGCTTTACCGTTTGTTGAAATGTGTTGCAGGAAACTGGAATATGTGTTTATTTTTAAACACAACAATAAAAAAGCAACACATTAAGTAGAGTTGTATTTCTGAATAAGGCTGTATAGTCTACAAAGCAGAATGCTGTTGACTAAATTGACTGTATTAGTGATAATATCAGTTATTACATTCTAGTGTTTTATTTTCAGACGTGATTTATATTCGTATATTCAAAACCCGACCAATCATTAGACATGGGGGTCACCTTTGCATCCCACACAGATCCGGAAACTAGTGATCCGCTGAACTGAAATTGAGTGAAACTCCAGAATTGAAACGCAGACGCCACTATAGTTAACGTTTTTATTATAAAAGTGACAGAATTTGAAGCATCAAGACATTAACAAACTAAATATAGTAATAAAAAGACACTTGTCCACTCCGACATGCCGTCCACTGCAGTTGTTGTTGCTAAAATTTAAAGTTCATTACTAAAAGAAACTACTATTAATAAGACGTCGTTGATTTATGCGACACTTCTAATAAACACACACTCTTAAATGCTGGTAAACGCTTATAGTTATATGACGGCAATAAAAAATGATTTCATTGAAGCGAACGAAAGGACAAATCAAAAGGTTTAATTTACATATTTACATACCAGCATGTCAAAAAGTCGACATAAATACAGTTTAAAAGACGAGCTGTAACCAATCACTGCTTAATTTACGACCAACACGATTAACATCGAGATTTCAAAACACCCAACATTTAAAATGATTTGGCACGGTCACGGTACCCATTAAGAAACCACTTAATATCTATATCTATATCTAAAAACAGACAAACACTAAACTGAAACGACTGTAACAGCTAATGAGGCACATTAAGAACAATAACGAAGCATCTTAATATAGTCTAAAGGAGGATTCGATGAAGATACTGCAACGATCAACACACATCTGAATAGTAAATGTCCATGAAGGCACTCAGGCCTGGACAGGAAGCGCTCTCAATACTGTCCGTCTCTGACCTTCAGGATCTGCGGTCGTAATCGCTGACCATCTTCTTGATGTGGTTGAGTTTGGCCTTCAGGTATTTGCACCGCTTCTTCTTCTGCTTGTAATCGCCGCTCTGCAGAGAGTTATGATATTAAATGCATCACAGTGCATTGACGATGTTTCCCATACGGTTTCTTTACTTCACAACACAACTATACAATTGTGTTTTAATACAAACAGTTGTGTGTGAAAGTCTGCTCACCCTCTTTTGGTCTTGGATCGCGTTGTACTCGTCCATGGCGTCCTGTTACAAGAGAATGATTAGAGTCAGCTTTTCACATGCTAACGTTAATTATTTACTAAAAACAACCAACAGAAGGCAAACAACTGGGTCAATCTCTAATGTCACTCTGAATCTCAGACTTTTACCTCTTACATTTAACACTCGGGTCACCTCATATTAAAACCTGCCATAGTAGAAAATAATATATCAATAATAATTATAATAATGTAAATATATGATTAATGGTAATATGAAAATGTTTATTTTAAATTGTAGATCGGGGTCAAAGCAGCTTAACATAGCAGTCCTAGTAAAGTCAGATATGAAAATAGTTTTATAGAATATGTTCAGTATTAAGACTTTTATATTATATTTAGAAAATATATTGACATTTTTATATTTGCACAATTAATACTATATGCTAACATTATTATTATTAATATTAATAATAATCATCATATAGTAATGATTATTATTGTTATTATAAATATGATTAAAACTTAAGAATACTAATATTATTATTATAATATAATAATAACAACAACAACAACAACAACAACAACAACAACATTTAATGATAATAATTGTAATAATAATAAAAGCCTGTTTAAATATAACAATAATAATAATAATACTGCAATATAAAATGAATGTTAATATGAAGATTGTTTTACAGTATATTTCAGTAATAAGTTGATACTTGAATATTGACAACTTCATACAAGAAACTAAATCTTTTGTATTATATTTAGAATTTATATTAACATAATTTTTACATTTACACAATTGGTACTAACTTTATGCTACATTATTATTAATATTATTATTATTATTATGAATACTATTATTTTTACAATGGACACATCATATTAAAATGGATTAAAAATATAGTAATTATTAATAGTATAAATAATATATACCACTGAAAACTATATCCATTTATAAAATGAAAATATTATATTTAATTTATCGACATTTCACTTTACATTTGCACAATTAATTTTAATTGTACTTTATGCTAACATTATTATTATATTATTGTTGTTATTATCATCATCATCCATCATCATATACTAGTTTTTAATAATAATGATAAAAGAAACTAGTAATAAATACAATTATTTTTATAACAACAACAACAACAACAACAACAACAACACATAATAATAATAATATTATTATTATTATTATTATTATTATTATTATTACGATTATAATGTAAAATTTATACTTATAATTAAAATGAGAGCTAGTATAAAACAGTCACTACTGAAATATTAATAATACTATTAATAATAATCATTGTGGGTGTTTTTAATTTTATTTATTATATTATTATGGTTTTTTTATATTGTTTTTTACTTGTTATATGTGGACAAAATATGTAAAGAGAGAATTTTCTTAAATAAAACTTATGACAAAAAAATTAATATAAATGAATTATATTAATAAAATACTACTAAATATATGAATAATGGCAGTATGACTATAGTTTTACAGTATATTTTTAACTAAATCTTTTCTTTTATATTTTGAATTTAAATTAACATTTGAACAATTACATATTTTTGCTAATAAAGAAATCTGAAATAAATCATTGTTAACATTATTAGGAGTATCTTCATGCTCATCATCAATAATATTACTTTTAAAATTATATACTACTACTACTACTACTAATAATAATAAATGTTATATTTTAAAATGGACACATCATAATAATGTGTGATAGTATAATAATGTTTAATATTGAAATAATAATAATAATAATAATAATAAGATTAATGGTAATATGAATTGTTTTACAGCATGTTTTCAGTAATAAGATGAAACTTGACAATTTCATATTGATAAAATTAATATTGACGAAAACTGTAATATTGACTTAATATTGATACAAATATATTGTAAAATTTATATTGATAAAAATATAATATTGACAACTTAACTTATCTTTATATTTGTAATATTTAAATATCTGAATATTGAATATTTATTATTATTATTATTACTATTATTATTATTTATAATAATAAATTATTATTTTGATTATTATCATAATCAATATTCTCTTAATATCTAATTAATATCTATTATTATTATATTATTATTATTATTATTATTATATGTACTGATAATAATTGTAATAATATAATTATTATAAAATTCTATTTAAATATAACCACTGAATAACACTAGTAAAATAAAGCATATTCCAGTGCTGTGTTATGTAAATGGATATGAATGCTGAAGTGTTTTATCCTACCAGGAACTGCGGGCTTCCCTCCTGGAGGCCGTCCAGTTCTCTGTCCACCTCCGCCAGACGCCTGTTGATCTGGTCCATCTCCGCCTGCAGGTCCTTGTACTCTTGGTGGTCTTGGTCAAAGAGGTGTTTGTAATCGTCTCTCTCTTGAGTATTCACAATGGGAGGAAATTCACTGGGAAAAAACAAAATCAAAAGGACAGCCATCACATCTGGAACCACACCGTGCGTCACACTAGGGCTGAACTATATGATGGGAAAGCACAACTGGTGCTCAACTTCGTGTGAAAATTACACTCATTTCATAAATTAGACCCCTGTTGATTTCATCAGTTTCACCAACCTGAAGAAGTCCTCATCGTCCAGCTCGTCTCCTGAAGAAGCATAGTCCGCGTCGTAATCGCGACCGTCAGCGGTGCGTGGACGTCCAGCACGCCTCTTCTTGGGACGACCTACAGAGCTGTTCATCTCAGAGCCGCTGCTCATGGGGACGGAATTACGGACGGGCAGCTCCTTCTGAATCTCCCTGAACAACACAAACATCAGCAGTGTTACACAAACACATAAGTCAATCATCATTACATATTTGGGTCTTACATGAGCCGGACCGACATACAGTATCGAACATGGAGGGATCTCTAATTAGTGCAGTAGCACAAAACTCTATTATTATTATTATTATTATGATTCAAAACAATAAAATAAAGCATATTTGTTGCCTACTGAAACTTGTAAAAGCTTAAATAATGAATGATTTTATTTTCAAAACCTCACTACTGTCTGGTTCTTCAATCTGATTGGCTGGTAGCCGTACAATATTCTGCAAACAGCACTCATCCAGCCTCTTCACCCTTTGTACTCCGCCCACAATTACAGCAACAAGCAGAGGACACTCTCTATAGCTTGACAACTAATGACTAGTGGATGGTTGACGTTCACGCCACATAGATGGCGACAGTAGACCGCATAAGTCCTAACGCCCCATTCACACGGCGCTTCAGCGTCAATGCTTGACAGAGGGAGTGTCTGACGTTGGGGCTGACGCGATCGTCATAGCAGCGTCAGCCAATTAAATTAGCAATAGGCCACTGTCTGAGCTGGTGTATTTGCATACAGCAATCTGATTGGCTGACGCTTCCATCGGAGCTTGAAAAATTGAGCAAGTCCCATTTTTTGAAGTGAGCACTGCTCTGAAGTGGCGCCGACGGATCCACAATGCAGTTCGGCAACGCCTGACGTCACCAATTCAAAGTGAATGAAATCACAGCCATTTTTTACAGCGTACAGGAACGGAGAAAACGGCGCTCTTATTATCAGCTGTCAGTCAGTGCCCGCTCTCTTTATTTCCTGGTCATTGCAGCTTTGCCGTGTGCTGTGTAAATGCAGACAATCAGATAGGTGTCCCTTTTAAAAGATGATGTAAGCCGGTCATAAAAAATAAATTAAATTAAAATAAAAAGTTGGATACAGTCACAAAATCAGAATTGACCATCAGGATCTGCAGTGTAAACGCCACCTAAAACAGATCCACAACTGAAGCAGATGTGAGAGGAACGGTGAAAGCAGGAAGTGAAAGAATGAGAAAACTTCCTCTTAATCAGGTGTGATGTCAGAGCAGTCTTTATTCATCTCTGCTGCAGCACCTGCTCTGTTAACGCCGTCCGCTTTCATTTCATTCCTTCAGGGTAACTTGAAGCCTTTAATAGATTTAGGTTGTGTTTAGTTTCGTTAATGTGTGACAGATTCACGCATGATTGTTTTACAGCTCTTCATCTGCCAAACGCTTATGAAGTCAGAGACGGGGCTGATTCTGGGAATGTAATATGTTGAATTTTGCACCTTTTTAAGACCACTAATACATTTTTACACTCACAGCACTACAAACAAACACAAAAATCCACCACACATACCTGGCTGAATGTTTCATTAGCCCCTTTCACACATACAGACCTGATGTATACATGTCCAGCATTACCTATCACCAGTGGTCATGCGAATCAGCTGCTGAAATATATCTACGGCTCATTAAATTAGCATTTTGACATTTAAATAGTCATAATAATTATAATAATAAATATTATTATTCTGTCCCGACCAATTGTTGCTTCACCAAAGGTTAACAGAGAGCGCAAGAGCAGCAGACAATTTGGGTAACTTCACTGACTTCACTGCCAATTGTTCTTCTTAGTATCTTTCTTTTTTGTAAAACTTTAGCAAAGGGGGGGAAAGTAAGTATATATTCACATTTAGTCATTTACATTTACATTTACTTTAACATGTTCAATTCATCCAGCAGTAAAATGTACATGGTGTTCACAGAAATCTCAATACGTATATAAGGGAAAATCTATTAAACCATCTGAATCAAGTAATAGCAAAACCTGCATATCTGTTACTCCACCAGTATATCGTGTAAGCAATGGAAAAAGAGTTTGTTAAACAGAATACAGGTGGTATAAAACTGTTCATAATCAAATGACCCTTGAATATTTACAAAAATAGCGCTTTAGTAAAAATAGAGAACTTTCAGCCACAGAAATCAAATGCATGCGTGTTACTCTCGACCGCACGCTGAGGAAAAACACAATAGTGAAACTGAAATACAGCATCATACACATCAGTGTCTAAACCACAAGTGGCTATACGCGACAGCATAATAACGATAGTGATTCAAAAACATATGTTTTGGGGGCCGAATCTCGTGACGCCAGTTGGCCCGCAGGCCTGGAGGTTAAGACCCTTGGCTTAGAGAAATCGACTAAATTTAAAATATGAAAAAATGTCTTGTCATACACCCTTAATAGGCATTTGTTTTGATTTATATGTCTCTTAATCTTGTTCAGTTTTATCACAAGAGAACACTACATTTCTTCCTATTAGATATAGGTTCTAATATTAGAAATCTATGTTCATTTAAACATTAGTTTTGGAAAATAAATAACGCTAAAGAAAATATTCATGTTTTTTTCAGTACATTCAATACCATCATGACTATTAATGTACTGTTTTCTGCTCAAAGTCCTTTTAAGCCGAATGAAGATTTTGAATGCTGTGTTCACACCAGACACAGCATGAGCGAATAAATCCCGCTATTCTGTTTATTTATTTATTCATTTTAGTCAATACGTTAACAAGTGTTAACTAATGAAACAATATGTAAAGTGGTCAATTATTATTATTATTATTATTTTGAGTTATGAACAAAACAAAATTACCTAGTATGAACAAAACTACGAGCCTAGTGGAAGATTTATAATAAATTATTTATATTTTTTTTTAAAGCACTCACAAACTCAGATTTTTAAGTATTTTAAATTTAAAAAGTCTGTGTTCTCAAATGCATCTATCCGAAATAATGGTAGAATATAAAACTACACTGCAAAAAAGCATCTTCAAGGAATAGATCAGGCCTTGTTTTCCTGTATAGACATATCTAAATCTTTATAAGATGAATTTATGATTTATGAACATTTTACTATGTTTTTAAAATAAGATTATATATTTTTTCTTTATATAAAATTTATAAATATTTTTACATTGAAAATACGTCATTTAGTGTGTTTTATCACCAAATTAGTGACGTAATTTATGAATTTGACAATTAAAGAGTTAAAATCCTGTAATTAAAAAAAAAATCTGTAATTTTGATCAGGACTCAGGTTGATTAACAGATTTATGCTAAAAAAATGTGAACAAAAATATGAATCTGATTCATTTTACAGCAGTTCAATTCAGTGGATGTTTTCATCCCGAACATAGCAAAAGGTTAGTCAATTTGCCCAGAGTGTATTGTTGAGTTCTTTCAAAGAATTTTCTTATATTATGTGCCAAAATAAGATTTGGCACCAAAAATCAGTCCATCTCCTGAAGCACAGAATAAGTTGTGGCCAAATTAAGACTCAAATCACCCCAGAGTGGATGAAAACATCCCCAACAGCACACAAGGGTTAATATATTAATGCTTTGTGGATCATAAATAAATATATCTTCAGTTTTATTCATGCTATCAAATGAGAACTTGGAAAAAAGACAAAGTAATGTGTTCTGCTGTGAATTTCCCATCTCTCCTCAGGCGCAAGATTTGGTCAGAAAGGCTGCTGTCGTGGACTTTGCCTCTACAGAAATCTGTGCAGTCGCTGGTCAGACAGCGCTCCGTCAGACGACAGCACCATAGCTGAAGGTCAGTGCTAATGAATGCAGTCTCACAATGCATGTAAACCAGGATTGTCAGTGGATTAAAAAAAGTATGAAAGTACAACGTTGATATTTTGTTGAGTTTAGGTTGTGTTAGAAACTGACCAAAATCCAACATTGAGCCAACATCTTAAACCATCGTCATATTGACGTCAAATACTGACATTTATTTGTCAGGAATGGCAACCAGAATCCAAAATCTGATAGACGTCATAGTGGTAACGTCTCCAAAACGTCAGCTGTAACATTTTTAGATGTTGATATTTGGTTGATTTTAGGTTGCATATTAGACATTGACGTCAACCCGATTTTCATTTCCAAACAAAATGCAACGTCCCCACGACTTTGGGGTATATCAATCTGACGTCATGTTGACGTCTTGTGCCTGCAGGGTGTTTAAGGCCATTTTGGTCCTCATACAGTAAACATCAGTCATCTTGTAATCCGTAACATGCATCTAAACAGTCTCTGGGTCAATGTGTGTAAAGATTTTGGACAACTTGCACACACTTTGGACACTTTTAACTCTTCCAAGCAGTTTGCTGCAATTATAACGCAGCCATGTCTTGAGGTAGTTCATAATGATGCGATTAATCTTCTATGTGCGTTTTGATTAGACAGGAATCACAGGACTGATTTTTCTAATCCCCATAGACAAGGAAAAATAAGTAGTGACTGCAGGTTGAAAGTAGTGGAGTAAAAGTACCGATACAGCACTGAAAATGTACTCCAGGGAAAGTAAAAGTACACATTTATAAAACTACTAAGTAAATTACAACTCCTGAGAGGACTCCTCAATTAAAGTCATTTGAGTATTTGTAATTTGTTACTTTAGACCACTGCTTGTGCCTAAGGCCACACCTTAGAAGACTAGAGGGCAGACCGGAGTGAACCCAGAACTAGATTCAAGGAGGACTCTAGGGAGCAGGTGGAAACCCAGACAAAATGGGTTAACCACACAGCTCAGACATTCCTATCTTCGATACCTTTCTTTCTTTCTTTTCCGTTGAGAGTCTAGTTAAGTTTACTGCGCCGCAAAACCAGTAGTCAACACGACTAGCCGTTTTTGCCACCTCAAAACTTGAAACTCTACCCCACCCAAGCCTCGCGAGGACAAAGAACTGACCACCAGCTTAACCACGTGCTCAACAGAGGGAGTTCTTCACATCACAAAAGGAACACAAGTAACACTTCCAGACTACCACCGAACTGACGTAAACTAAATGTAACCCTAAAGCGAGGATAGAAGGGTTAAATTGTTTGTTTTTGGTTCGCTCAGTTTGGTCTTACAAAATCCGAGGTTTTTCCATGACTCTTATTGTACTTCCTTTACTCTTCTCTACAACTGTGTGAATGTGTGTTTGTGTTAGGTGTTAGTTTCTGTTAGACTAGTCAATAAAGCTTCATTTTGTATAAAGAAAGGTGCCTGTGCGTGTTTGTGAATCTAATGTCTTAAACTTCGATCTTGTTACCCTGCTTAAACATAAATGGGTTTTTATTTTTGATAGCAATAGCCGTAGTTTAAGTTAACTGTTGCTGGATTCGATTGATGAGTCGATTCTTTGAAGCGAACCAGTATTAACACTGACAGCCCTAATGTAAACACATTTGTCTCATCCTCACAGGAAAAAGCGATGTTGCCCAGCCAGCTGTGTAAGGACAGAGGGTCGGTCCGTCGCACCAGTAACACCGATGTGGAATTACAAAGGGAAAGTCGTCAACCTGCCAAACCTGCTGCAGTGTCTGGAAAGTAGCAAAGTGGCGCAGCGGGACCTGGAGAAGAGTGTGTCTGCACTACAATCCAGACTTGGTGAGTACATTACAGGCCAAAAATAAATATTTGCCGAATGTACAATGGCTAGTGATGTGAAAGTCTACCAGGCAATTCTGTTACCGGCCATGAAACTCTTTTTGCAAAACATTTACATGTAGTCATTTAGCAGACGCTTTTGTCCAAAGTGATATTTGAGGAGGCATTCAGTGATTCAACACGAGGAGGCAATACACACAACAAGTGCTAATTATACAAAGAAACTGTTTTGTGCTCAGAAAATAAGGTTAAGAGGGGGGAGGTTATTTTGACAGAGAGAGAAGGGTGTTTCTACAGGTGGTTTGTCAATCCCACTCACCTGTGTGAAGCACACTTTTTGTTTTGTTTTATCGAGAGATGGAGTTGATTGTAAGAAAGTGTCTGGTGCGGATGTGCAAAACTGGTGCAAATGTCAGTTAAAATGACGAAAGATGGAGTGTTCTACAGGTGGTTTGTCAAGCCTACTCACCTGTGTAAGGCACAGGTAAATGTGTTTGTTTGTAGTTCATGTACATCTTTTCATATCAAATCAAAAGTTTAGCCTGCTCAGTTGTGCACACAGGCAGTTTGTAGTACTGCATTGTAAACAAAAACAAAAAACGTTGACTTTAATTTAAAATTGTAAGGCAACATACTGCACAGTTTTTTTTTTGAGTTGACTCCACTTAAATCGAGTCATTTACAGTACTTGGGTTAAAATTTGAGTTAACTTCAAAACCTGTGTAGCAGGTTGCCTTACAATTTTGAGTCAACTTTTTATATTTATAAATTCTTCAGCAGGATAGCGCTCCTTCTCATACTTCAGCCTCCATATCAAAGTTCCTGAATGCAAAGAAGGTGCTCCAGGATTGGCCAGCCCAGTCACCAGAAATGAACATTATTGAGCACGTCTGGGGTAAGATGGAGGAGGCATTGAAGATGAACACAAAGACTCTTGATGAACTCTGGGAGTCCTGCATTTCTTTGCCATTCCAGATGACTTTATTAATCAGTGATTTGAGTCATTGCAGAGATGTATGGATGCAGTCCTCCAAGCTCATGATGGAGTCAGACACAATATTCATTCTGTTTCCACTGCAGCATGAGCACATATTCTATACTGGACATTATTGAAGGTTCAGTGAGCAGACTTTAGTCTAAGCAGAGTCAGACCTTACTGTCCTAATCAATCATTCAAAATCAAGCCATGATCATATCTTATTGTGGTAACGTAATCTAGAGGCCTTTGACTTTCATATAAGCCACTTCTGATACCAAATGATCAACTAGAAGTCAAGATATTATATGTTGTTTCTAAAACTTGGATAGGCGACAAGACTTTTGTCAGGTAGAGTATTTACAACTAATCATATTTACAACAGCTGTTTCCATCCACCAGTTTATCAGGAAGTGACGATTTTGTTCTCTTTGACTCTTTAAAATGTAAACTGATTTATTCGCACGTCTTTTATGCGATATTCCAGTTTTGCGCATAAATCCAGTTCGCATCTTTGATTGGAAACATGGCACAAGATTTTCTGCATGCATTTGAATGGGTATGGGATACTGTGCTTCAGATGCAGCAGAAGCACTACAGGCCTCCAGTGAACAGGAGCTGGCCCAAAAGAAAGAGCTGAGGAGGAAACTGGAGAAAGCTGAGATGCTCAATAAAACATACGAGAAGAGTTTGAGAGAAAACACGGGACAGATGACCGCTGTCATTGAGAAGATGCAGAGGATGGTCGAACAGGTGAATGCTTCTTGAATGCTTGTGTGTTTTAGAGTTATGTGAAAACTTTAGGACAGTGTTTCTCAACCACGTTCCTGGAGGACCACCAGCTCTGAACATTTTCCATGTCTACTTAACCAAACACACCTGATTCAGATCATCAGCTCATTAGCAGAGACTGAAACCTGTGATGGGTGTGACAGACAAAGGAGACATCCAAGGAGTCCTCCAGCAACGTGGTTCAGAAACACTGCATCAGGACACCCTTTTGAATTTCGTGGCTTTCCGTATCAGGACATATTAAAGGAACATCTAAAGTCCAAGTTTTCTAGAGTTGAATAGTTCATAGTTCATCAAGTAATTAATTAATTAATAATTAAGTAATATTTTTTATTTTTGGAACTAAATGCTAATGGTCTAATCCACTTCAATTTATTATGCTAAGCTAAGCTAAAAGGTACCAAGAACAAGAAATTGGCTGAATGTATTCAAAAAAAGGGTTTTGATAAGTTTACTATTTAAAGCTCAAGTCTTCTGTAGTTACATGGTGTAGTAAACAGACAGAAAATCAAACATGACTATTTTCTAGGGCAATATCACTAAGAACTATACTGTCATTCTGGCATAAACTATATTGTAAACTATATGGTCTTTGGCAAGTTTTAAAATTTGTAAGATAAAACCTGAGACATTATTTGTGTCATTGTTATTATTGTCATTATTATTTTAAATATATTATTTAACAAAAATAGAGCCCAAATAGAAATCTGTGGGTGCTTATGGCTTATAGCTTAACTTAGCATAAATAATTGAATCGGATTACACCATTAGCATCTCACTCAAAAATTATATTAGAGTTTCAGTCATTTAACATTAAAGCTTTAAATAGGAAAATTATTGAAACTCTTTGGTCAGTTTTGAGCGAGAGCTAATGGTCTAATCTGATTCAGTGATCTATGCTAAGCTAAGCTAAAAGTGTTCCTGACAGACCCGATGATCAACTGAATGTATTCAAAAACTGTTTAACTTATGAGAGTTTTAAATTAACCTTTTTAAAAATAGTGGAGGGTTGCTTTATACCAAAATAAAAAAAGATGTTTATCCGAGATTTTATTTTCCAAATTGTTTCACTTTTTTTTGAAAATGGGCTCATTTTACAACTCTTAAAGTATTAAATGGTTGAGTTTCACCTTTTTTTTAATATATTCATCTGCTCTCTGGGTTTGGCAGGAGTACCTTTAGCTTAGCTTAGCATAAATCATTGAATCGGATTAGACCATTAGCATCGCACTCAAAATTATCTAAGAGTTTCAGTAATTTTCTATTAACAAACTTTAAATAGGAAAATTATTGAAACTCCTTGGTCAGTTTTGAGCAAGATGCTAATGGTCTAATCCGATTCAATGATCTATGCTAAGCTAAGCTAAAAGTGCTCTCGCCAGACCTGGAGATTGGCTGAATGCATTACTCCTGAGACTTGTAAATTTAGCCTATTTAAAAAATAGAGGAGGGTTCCTTTATGCCAAAATCAGAAAAAAGTGTATATGTCTTAACTTCTACACATGACATGACTATATGCATTTTTTAGATCTCTTTTTTTGAGAGATTTGTGTTGATGTGCTTTGTTTTTGCTGTTTAGACAACGACCCTCACAAATGCGAATGCAGGAAAGGAAGAGAAGGTGTGAAGTACCGGAAGCTGATTGGACAGTGCTGGACTGAGTAGAATAAAAAGAAACCTGCAAATTAAATGATTCTTTAGCTTTGTTTATTAAATAAACGGGTTATTTTATTGTTATTATTTTGGGGTGTACAATAGTAGGTGTTTTCATGCACATAGATAATGGGAAGAACTGTGTCAGTGGGCCTTTGTAAAAGTTTTTATTCGTTAAAATGAAACTTTGACTCACTTTAGAATGTAAAACCATGTGACGTTTTTTATAATGGAAAGCAAACATTGGGCTTCATGTATTTAGCTTTATTTAATTTTATTTAGTTATGATTTTTGGCAGCTATGAAAGCATAATCCTTCCACAAAACTGTCAACTCTCATAAATGGATATGACTGTTTGTAGTGCTGTACAATGGTTTTGTTGTATTTATTGTATTTTCTAATTGGTTTCATGGTTTTCTTTTCTTTTTCCATGTGAGTTTATAATGATGGGCTAATATCAGATCTCTTTTAAAATGATTTTGATGAATAGGATTTTATTGATTTGTATTTATCTTTTTTTTTGTTGTTATTGAGCATTGAAGCATTACTGTTATAAAGCATTCACAGCCATAACTAGATTTCTGATGGTTAAGATATAGTGAAAGGTCACTTATTGGAAATACTGCCATAATTTCCATTGCAATTAAAATAATCGTGAATCTACCCACTTCAGCCTATTTTGACAATGAATATAGTTTAAAATCAAGTCTTTATCAAAAAAGTTTACAATCAGTCAAAATATGGGTCACACTTTACAATAAGGTTCATTAGTTAATGTTAATTAATGCATTTACAAACAATGAACAATACATTTACTACAGTACTACTTCATGTTAGTTAACGCTAATTAATGAAAATACAGTTGTTCATTGTTAGTTCATGTTAACTCACGGTGCATTAACTAATGTTAACAAGCATGGACTTGGATGTTAATAATGCATTAGTAAATGTTCAATTATGATTAATAAATGCTGTTCAAGTGTTGTTCATGATTAGTTCGTGTTAGTAAATGCATTAACTAATGAACCTTATTGTAAAGTGTTACCAAGATAAGTGTATTAGATATAATTATCAAAAATAGTTTTGTCTTTTTCTCAGGGACCAGTTATATTTTCTAAAAGTCTGTTTCTGAACAATAGCATGTTTATATGTCTTCCAGGATAGTAACTAAAATGGAGTACATTTGATGAAAATCCCATGTAGTATACCTTTCATTTCTTTTGATTTTCCACAATAAAATCGCATTTCGTTTTGTGACAAAGACGACCAATAAAGTGTAAATAATCGATTTTGAAACTGTTATTTATTGATCTATTTTGTAATAAGTGTTTTGACCCGCTGCGACAGAGGCCGCTGTTTTTTTTTCAGCTATAAAGCGTAGCTCATTAATATTAACGATTTTGTTGACGTTTCATGGTGAACAAATTCATGCTTCGACGAACGTAAGCTTGTTAATATTCAACAGCCCGCACTGTGATTCGCTTACGGCACTTTACGTAATTAATATTCATGAGGAATAGTGTTCGCCTCAACGTTTAAAACCCTGTTTATTTAAACAAAGATAACGTTATTCGATATTTCTAAAACTATATAATATGTACATGCAGTTATAGCACATAATACTATAGTATAAGGGTAAAATTAGACCTCTGACAAACCAGGAAATACGAGTTTGAGGACAACTGCGTAGTTTCACTTTCATTCACGTTACAGATTGGATATCTCGTGCAGGTTTGTTCGAAGCTTTTCTTCGCCTATTTTAATTAATGTCGTAAATTCGTGAGCGCATATATGTCCCTTTGTGACGTCTAAACATCACACACTATCTCATGTGTGTTAATCAAGTAACAAGAGCACATATCCTAATTAAACATTCAGAAAGCTGACGTTAAACTCATATTTTCCGCCATGTTATTATTCGCAAAGTATTTTTATTGTACACCAGTAGCTTTGTTCTGTGCTCTTTTTGCTGGCAACCATGCCATGACCGTCAACATGAACAAAACCGTGCTGCCTTTTCCCTGGGATAAGATGAGGTTACCAGAAATTGTCAAACCCCAGCATTATGACCTCCTCATACACCCTAACTTGACCTCTCTTACGTTTACTGGAGAGGTTCAGATCCAAATAGAGGTAAAACAGGACACCAGATCCATCATCCTTCACAGCAAGAACCTCCAGATCTCCAAAGCTCGTCTTTTAGGCTCCAGACATCATCATCATCAGGATCTTCAGATCAGTGAGTTTGAAGCCAATGAGCAAATTGCACTCATCTCTGAAGGCTTCACTTTTGAGAAAGGAAGCCATGTGGTGCATTTGGAGTTCTATGCCAACTTATCTGACAGCTTCCATGGCTTTTATAAAGGCCAATACACTACAAATAGAGGGGAGGTTAGGTAAGACAAATACATTGTTGGTTCAAAATATATACACTAGCAGTCAGAAGATTTTTGAACTTGATTCCTGGAGGGCCGCAGCTCTGCACAGTTTTGCTCCAACCCCAATCAAACACAAGCTGATCCAACTAAGGTGTTCAAGACTAGTAGAGATAGTAACAGGTGTGAGTTGGAGGTGGTTGAAGCTAAACTATGCAGAGTTGTGGCCCTCCAGGAATTGAGTTTGAGACTATCGTTTCAAATGAAGCCAATTCTGCTTACCAAGGCTGCATTTATTTGATGAAAAATACAGTAGAAACTGTGAAATATTAATACAATTTTAAATAACTGTTTTGTTATTTAATGTAGTGTCATGTTTCATTTATTCCTGTCATTCAAAGCTAAATTTTTACTATCATCATCAGTCTTCAGTGTCGCATGTTCCTTCAGAAATCATTATAATGTGATGACTTGCTGCTCCATTATTCATTCATTTATTTTCCTTCGGCTTAGTCGCTTTATTCATCAGAGGTCACCACAGCGGAATGAACTGCCAACTTATCCAGCATATGTTTTACACAGAGGATGCCCTTTCAGCTGCAACCCAGTACTGGGAAACACTCATACACACTTATTCACTCACACTATAGCCAATTTAGTTTATTCAATTCACCTATAACACATGTCTTTGGACTGTGGGGTAAATTGTAAACATTAAATAAGAGTTAAAAAGATATGATTTTTTATTTCATTAATTAAGTTTTTAGTTATGATACTCCCAAATTGTACAAAATTCCCTGCAGAAATATGTGTTTGGGCTGTGGGGGAAACTGGAGCACCTGGAGGAAACCCACGACAACACGGGAGAACATGCAAACTCCACACAGAAATGCCAACTGGTTCAGCTGGGACTCAAACCAACGACCTTTTTGTTGTGAAGCAACAGTGCTAACCACTGAGTCACCATGCCGCTCTTGATATAATCAAAATACCTGAATATTAAGTATTATGTGACACTGAAGACTAGCATGCTTAAAATTCAGTTTTAAACCACAAGAATTAATTACAGAATGTAGAACTACGTTCAATAAAACAACGTAAAACAACTCTTTAATATTGCAATAACATTTTCAGATTCCACAGTTTTACTGTGTTTTTAATTAAATAAATACAGCCTTTGTGAGCAGAATAAGTAAAACATTAAAAACTTACTAATTTCAAACTTTTGACTGGTGGTGTATGTGAATTAGCATTAAAGGGTTAAACCCCATTAAAGTGATGTATTTTTTTCTTCCTATAGGATGTTGGCGTCCACTCAGTTTGAGCCGACACATGCTCGAGCTGCCTTTCCTTGTTTCGATGAGCCTGCATTCAAAGCCAACTTTACCATCCGCGTGCGCAGAGAATCAAGGCACATATCCATCTCAAACATGCCCAAGGTGCACGATATTTACTTTTATTATGTAAAAAAAATTTGGGTTCAAGTAAAATTAATTTCATTCGTATTCATTATATATTTCATCAAAATCACACTATAAAAATCTGAAAAATCACCAGATATCTTATGCAGAGTGCTTAAAGTGCATCCATGTGGTGAATTGAATTATAAAAAATAGATACAATATTTCAGGAAAGAATTGGTTGATTATAGGATGCGCCGATATGAATTTTTGACCGAGACAGATAACCGATAGTCAGGGCCAGACAGAATCTGCGCACATTTTTTGCTATTTCTGTGCATAATTTAGGAAAAAAATCGTTGGATTTATGCAGATGATTTTGCAAGTATTGAACTAAAAGCTTAAAACATTCAAAAAACTTTATTTAAAGTTTACAATACAAATGTAATTAGATCCATTGTCTTTATAAACAAAGCAAGTGTCTGATATATTTACTAAAACAGAAAATATACTTTTACAACTGTTTTATTAAAAACATAGAAACATTTGATATTAGTTAATGATATTACAGAAATTAATATAAACCAAAAATATAGATATATTTACACTATCCACATAAGTAAATCGATTATAAATGGAAATCTGCAGAACTCTTTAGATTTGGAGGCTGATATATTAGCCTATAAATAGGAATATTTAAACTCTTTTTGCATGGTAAAAAAAGTCAACATACAGTGAAAACTGATTTATTTAAAAACCTTAGCGTTCAGGGGTTACCTGATCTCTGACTTTATTAATATATTCTCTATTAAAACAATTCTATTGTTTTATACTCTAACTTTCTTTTTCATATAAAAAATTGTCACTTGATGTAGTGAGTAGAGGACACAGAGATAAGAACAAGTGGCAGTTTAATGATTAATTGTACAGGAAGCAAAGGTAAGTTCAGGAGTAGCTGGGTGCATAGAGGCAATCCAAATCAGTCAAAAATCAAGGCTAAGGTCAAAAACTATGCTACAAAAGAAACTCTAGAACAATGTTTCCCAACCCTGTTCCTGGAGGCACACCAACAGTACATATTTTGGATGTCTCCCGTTTCTGACCCATTAACTTCAGGTGTTGGAGTCTCTTCTGATGTTATAATAAGATGATTCACGGTGTGTTTGATTAGGGAGAGGTTGAAAATGTGGACTGTTGGTGTGCTTCAGGAACAGGGTTGGGAACACTGCTCTAGAAGACTCACTACAACAACATACAAAAACTCAACACTGAACTGGTGTATGTGTGGTGCATAAATAGTCTGAATTATCGCGATCACAGTTTTCAGGGTGTGTGTCTCATCAGCAGTGATCGGCAACTGGTGTGTGTGAAATGGCATGATGGGATTTGTAGTTCGTTAATGTGACGTGTAGTTCACTAGCGATCTGCCAGGAGTTGATCGCTGGGGATCGTGACAAAAATCTAGTGCCGGACAAAAAGTATAAATAATTGTATAGACAAGTCACTGAACAATAACGAAATCTAAATAACAGTAATCAAAAATTACTTTAAATAAATTACATTATAATATTAATAAAAATTTAATAAATACCAGTAAAATAACAAAAAAGTGGACTACAGCAAGCATGTGAAGTGGTTCAACCAAATGATATTTATCGACATAATTATCGGCCTAATGGGCTTTATGCACAGGGACTTTTTCATTTTAAAATGAGGAGCCGTTCACATAGAATGTGCTTTTTCTCTCCAACGTGCTACTTTTCTATTGTTTTACAATGTAAACACATTGTTGACGGACGTGTGTGACCGTTACACTCGCGTCTCGCATATTTTGAAGCGTCATGCATGAAGCGCAGCTCATCACTGTCAGTTCCACAGCAGTGGACCAACCAGAAGAGCTCGGAGGCAGGGGCAAACAATCCCAGCTTCTGTTTATAGTAGAAAGTTGCCATGGCAACTGCTTTATTTACCGTTATATCATAGTGGGGGATGCGCTCTTTGTGGCTGTGTCCAGATATTCTGAGGTATATGATGTATCTTCATGTGCTTATCATAACACATTGTTTTCCTATTTCTAATCGGTTTGTTATTGCCGTTATTACATCATATTCATAATATCGCATCTCATGGACCTTGTGTCTTTTTAACCCCATTGGTGAGTGCCGCATCAAGAGTTTTTAGAAGCAAAGATGCATTCAGTGTGACCTGTCATGCCATTGTAAACTCACCACGGATAAGATCTGGCTGATGATCTTCACTTCCTGATTGATTAACGTTATGAAGTGGGTCTCACACTAGACAAGACGCACAACATTAAATTACATTGTTGTCTTTAATATATGGAAATGTATTTTACCACAGTATTTTCGTGGGTTTCCTCCAGGTGCTCCCGTTTCCTCCACAGTCCAGACACATGCGCTGTAGGTGAATTGAATAAACTTAATTGGCCGTAGTGTATGAGTGTGTGTGAATGCAAGAGTGTATAGGTGTTTCCCAGTACTGGGTTGGGGCTGGAAGGCATCCACTGCATAAAACTTATGCTGGAATAGTTGGTGGTTCATTCCTCTGTGGTGACCCCTGATAAATCAGAGATTAAGCCGATGGAAATAAATGAACAAACATTTTCAGACTATTTCATCTAAATACATTCTAATGCTGAAGCTTATGTCTCCCAATAGCTGAGAACTGTAGAGCTGGCGGACGGGATTCTGGAGGATCAATTTGACACCACGGTAAAGATGAGCACCTACCTAGTGGCCTTCATCATCAGCGATTTCGACTCCATCAGTAAAAAAAGCCAGCATGGAGTTGAGGCAAGTCAATAAATGCACTTTCAAACGTAACCAGACCTCAACAAAACAGCCTGCTCTTCATATCCTGATTTTATTGCAGATATCAGTGTATACAGTTCCTGAGAAGATCGGTCAAGCAGAGTATGCTCTCGACACCACCGCCGTCACAATGCTCGACTTTTATGATGAGTATTTTGACATCCCGTATCCGCTTCCCAAACACGGTGAGTGTGAAAGTTTTGCTACTGAAAATGGTATGCATGATTAAGGCATTGCTCACTCACAATGAAAATTTACCCAGTTTACTCGCCCTCATGTGCTTACTACCCATTATTATCTTATTCTCGTATGATTGAAGTCAGATTTATTATTCCTCTGAATTATAACACATTTATAATCATAATAGTGTTATAACTCATCTTAATAACTGATTTCTTTATCTTTGTCATGATGACAGTAAATAATATTAGACTAGATATTCTTCAAGACACTAGTATTCAGCTTAAAGTGACATTTAAAGGCTGAACTGGGTTAATTAGACAAGTTAGGGTAATTAGGCAAGTCATTGCATAACAGTGGCTTGTCTGTAGACAATCCAAAACAAATATTGCTTAAAGGGGCTAATAATACTGACCTTAAATGGCTTTAAAACCATTAAAAACTGCTTTTATTCTAGCCCAGGGGTCGGGAACCCTTTATTTTTTTTAGCAAATGTGTGTGTTTTGTTTTAAAGATTTATTTTTAGCCTTTATTAGATAGAACAGTATTGAGACCAGGAAGTGAAGTTGGAGAGAGAGAGGGGTAGGGTAATGTCCTCGAGCCGGGATTTGGAACTCAGGACGCCCTGATGTGCTATTGACACAAATGTCAGCTCGCTAACCACTAGGCTATTGCACCGACGGCAAATGTATTTTTGTAAAGAGCCATTTGGATGTGCATATATATCTCAAAAAGCCTTTTAAAATGCATTGGCCTACTGTATTACTATAAATGACATTATAGTATTACGACTAACACTATATTATTATTTGTATTTTAATACATTACTATAAATAATACAGGTTTAACAAAACCTTAATTTATGTCCATGCACAACTCAAAAATAAACAATATGAAGCATCACATGTTGAGCAAGTCCATGAATGAAGAAAGAACAATTTATAGCATTTTTATTTCGCCATCACCACTCATGAGTGCTGTTTGAATTTAACTTACCATAGAAATGTAAGTTGTTCACCCTTTATTGGTGTCACAATTCAAGTATATCCATGTTTCCACAAACGCACATTGGCCGAAACGTCCTTTTATTGTTAACTGAGTTCTTATTCATTGTGCTGTATAAAATTACAATTTAATTCCTGCGACGATACAATTTCGCACAACTGGACACCATTAATGGACAAACCAGTTGATCGAGCACATTGTAAAACATCTGAAATGTTGCTTGGTCATTCTAAATTCTTTGTCATCACAGTATTATATTATTATTATTATTATTACTACTACTACCTCCAGAACTGTCTTGAGTGTCTGTCTGTTTTGGCCAAAACACCTCCAAAAGCCACCGAACACTTATTTCATTTTCTTAGGCGCAGGAAATGTATCATACGCAGTGGCTTTTCCTACTGCAGTACACGCCATTTTTCTTTTTGATATTTAGAGCCAGTTTGGCAGGAAATGACAGCTTTGTTCTCTTTGACTCACTGGATGCTTTATTCACAAATGTTTATTCCGATATTCCAGTTTTCGGCATAAATGTAATTCACGTTCTTTGGATAAAACAGAGCTAATGGCTTCCAGTTTTCAGCATTTTTCAAAACATCTTCTTTTTTGTTAATCTCAAACTCAAATACGTTTGGAACAAATGCTGGGTGAGTAAATGATGAGCGATTTTTCATTGTTGGGTGAACTATCCCTTTAAAATCTAGCATGAACACATTTGTTTACCAAACTGTAATCTGACCATTTTTAGAACTGAATTGTGTCTATAATTATTTTTTACTTAAAGATCTCGCGGCCATCCCGGATTTCCAGTCAGGTGCTATGGAGAACTGGGGTCTGTCGACGTACCGAGAGTCCGGTTTACTCTTTGACCCAGAGAAATCTTCTTCCTCTGACAAATTAGGCATCCCCAAGTCATCGCTCACGAACTAGCCCATCAGGTTGATTTTTATATTACTAATTCAGTCCAAGCAATGATAAATGCACGGCCAGACAGACATTTTCTCAGGGTTCGTAAGGGGTGCTGGAAATCCTGAAAATGCTTCAATTTTAACCTAGTGTTTTCAAAGTTTTCAAACAAACTTAGATTTTAGATAAAGTGCTTGAAACTGCTGAAAATGTCTTGCTTTGATAATAATTGATTGTATTAAATGGGTATTAATAATGAAATATTTCGATTAAAATAAGTTAATCTTAAAAAAAAACAGTAAATGAAAGTTATTCAACTAAAGATTTTCATTCCTTAGAATACTATACTGCACTCTAGAATACTAGAACAAACAGCATATAATACAATGTAATGAGGTACACTCACATGCCACTTTATTAGGTACACCTTACTAGTACCAGGTTGGACCCCCTTTCGCCTTCATAACTGCCTTAATCCTTCATGGCACAGATTCAATAAGTTACTGGAAAATTCCTCAGAGATTTTGCTCCATATTGACATGATAGCATCACGCAGTTGCTGCAGATTTGTCGGCTGCACGTCCATGATGCCAATCTCCAGTTCCACCACATCCCAAAGGTGCTCTATTGGATTGAGCTCTGGTGACTGTGGAGGCCATTTGAGTACAGTGAACTCATTGTCATGTTCAAGAAACCAGTCTGAGATGATTGGCGCTTTATGACATGGTGCGTTATCCTGCTGGAAGTAGCCATCAGAAGATGGAGACACTGTGCTCATAAAGGGATAGACAGGGTCAGCAACAATACTCAGGTAGGCTGTGGTGTTGACACGATGCTCAATTGGTACTAATGGGCCCAAAGTGTGCCAAGAAAATATCCCCCACACCATTACACCACCACCACCAGCCTGAACCGTTGATACAAGGAAGGATGGATCCATGCTTTCATGTTGTTGATGCCAAAGTCTGACCCGACCATCTGAATGTGGCAGCAGAAATGACCAGGCAACATTTCTCCAATCTTCTATTGTCCAGTTTTGGTGAGCCTGTGTGAATTGTAGCCTCAGTTTCCTGTTCTTAGCTGACAGGAGCGGCACCCGGTGTGGTCTTCTGCTGCTGTAGCCCATCCGCCTCAAGGTTGGACGTGTTGTGTGTTCAGAGATGCTCTTCTGCAGACCTCGGTTGTAACGAGTGCTTATTTGAGTTACTGTTGTCTTATCAGCTGGAACCAGTCTGGCCATTCTCCTCTGACCTCTGGCATCAACAAGGCATTTGTGCCCACAGAACTGCCGCTCTTGAAATTTGCTCTCTGAAATGTGAAATTATGCTGGAAATCTTTAAAACTGCATCTGAAAAGTGCTTAAATTTGACAGGAAGAGATGTTTTTCCATGTTTTTCTTATTAATTTGACTCATGATCATGTGACGCTGCATAATTACCTAAACAGAAACATACTGTACTTGGAGATTACATATTGATTCAAATTAGTTTTATATAGTTAGCATTTTTAGAATTGAGCAACATTATCCTTGTATTGTTATCATTATGAATTATGTTGTTTTTCTTTCTAGTGGTTTGGAAACCTGGTCACAATGCAGTGGTGGAACGACCTGTGGTTAAACGAGGGCTTTGCCAAGTTCATGGAGTATGTGTCCGTCAACATCACTCACCCTGAGCTGCAAGTGGTGAGACGACATTTCTCTACGACTTTTGATTCAATTCATCTTTGTTTCTATAGCGCTTTTACGATGTAGACTGTGTCAAAGCAGCTTAACGTAAAAGTTCTGGTAAATTGAAACTGTGTCAGTCCAGTTTTCAGAGTTCAGAAGTTAAGTTCAGTTCAGTGTGGTTTAATTTTCACTGCTGAAAGTCCAAACACTGAGCTCTCAAGATAGATAGATAGACAGATAGATAGATAGATAGATAGATAGATAGATAGATAGATAGATGGATGGATGGACGGACGGACGGACGGACGGACGGACGGACGGACGGACGGACGGACGGACGGACGGACGGACGGACGGACGGACGGACGGACGGACGGACGGACGGACGGACGGACGGACGGACGGACGGACGGACGGACGGACGGACGGACGGACGGACGGACGGACGGACGGATGGATGGATAGATTGAATGATTGATTGATTGATTGATTGATTGACTGATTGATCGATTGATTGATTGATTGAAGGATGGACGTCATTGATAGATTTTGGCTGATAAGTAGCTGTACTTGATCTGACTCTGTTTCTGTTGTAGAATGATTATTTCCTGGAGAAGTGCTTCACCGCCTTATCTGTGGACTCTTTGAGCTCCTCACACCCCGTTTCCACTCCAGTGGAGAATCCCGCAGAGATCAGCGAAATGTTTGATGACGTTTCCTATCGGAAGGTACCTTTTATGGGTTAACCTTTAACCTTTATTAAAATACGGTAGCCATCTTCTTCGAAAACCCGTTTCTAAAGGTGTTGTTGACTAGAAATTGTCACTAGATATCAGCAACAGCTAAAGTAATCCATACATACAAAGAAAACTACATTTTATTATTTCATTTATACTTGACACTAGAAGGCAAACACGTGCAGAATCTCCATATAAAATTTACTGAAGAAAAGATGTCAGCTGCTGTCAGCCATCACTGCAGGACTGCAAAGAGAATAAAAAAGTAGAGGTGGAGGAATGGATTTAATATGAAGACAATAAACAAACGCTTGTGGCAATATCAGGAATATTTCTGTTTTCCAAGCCATTCTGCGTATTTCATGTGGAGATCATGCGACCACTTTTCTCAGAAAAAATATCTCTAAAGGTGCTGTTGACTTGAAATTGTCACCAGATGTTGATAACAACCAAATAAATCCATTCATGCAAACAAAACAAATCTAATTAGTTTACAAATGAAGTTATGTGTAATAAAATGAAATGACATAGGGTAGAAGTCTTGAACACAAGAAGAAAGGGAGGTGTAGAAATGCAGGGAAAGCCCAGACAGCAGCTGAAATATTTCAGTAGTTCTTCAGCAACCTTATCAGTCTAAATGAATATTAGCTGCTTCAGCAACACCTAGTGTACAATACTAGATGATGAAGGTGAAACCAAGGTTGACATTTAAGTAAAACAATGATTCCAAACACAGACAAGGAAACTCTCAAATGCTTTGAGAAAAGAAAATAAAGCTGCTAGAATGGCCCAGCCAATCACCTGAGCTGAAGCCAGTAGAAAAAAAGAACTAAGATCAGAGTTGACGGACGAGACCCAAAATTTGAAGACTCTGTTGAAGTCTGGGAAAAATGACACCTGAGCAAGGCAACGCCGTTCTCCATACAAGAGCCATTACCAAAAAGCCTTTTATACAAAGAATTAAATGGCACTCCCATGGCACTTCTCGAAAAGAGTATGGGTGTAGCCTCGGTGTCCTGGCCAAAGTCTCTCATCCGGCCCTTACAATCATGGCCTCCCAATCATCCCCATCCACTGAATTCTCTCTATCACTGTCTCTCCACTCCACCTACAGCTGGTGTGTGGTGAACACACTGGCAGCGTTGCCCTATGGCTGCCGTCGCATCATCCAAATGGATGCTGCACACTGGTGGTGGTGGTGTGGAGAGACCCCCCCTCATGATTGTAAAGCGCTCTGGGTGTATGACCATACACATTACATTACATTACAAAAAAAAAACCCTTTAAATTTGCTTACAGTAGTGAAAGAAACACAATTTAACCAAAGAAATTGTGCGAAAAGGAGTGGAAGTTAAGGGGTTAATGGTGTCAGAGTATATCAAAAAATAAAGCTTCTGGCCAATCACAAACTGTCAGCCGAAGATGGTGGTTTTAAATAGCGCACATATCAGCCTATATATACATTTTGATTATATTAATCATTTCCTTCCTAACTGATGGTTAATCATCTCTCAAGGGCGCGTGTATCCTGAATATGCTGAGGGATTTTCTGACTCCGGAGGTGTTCAAGTATGGTATTATAAATTACCTGAAGAAACACAGCTACCAGAACACAGTCAACGCACACCTCTGGGAGAGTCTTACCAATGTGAGTGACCTCTGTCTGAGTTATTCAGTCATTTAAATGCTTGCTGTTGAGACCCAATGCTTCTCAATCTCTTCAGATCTGCACTTCAGATGGATTGGATTCAGGGAGACTAAAACTTGACGGATTCTGCTCCAAAAGCACGGCTGAAACGCCAGCCTCTGTAAGTGCTGCAGCAAATGATTCGAATATTTTTAATGTGTTCAAATAATTTGTGTATTTGGGATATTCGGCTTACTTTTACAATGTTTCCTCCCTAAATTTCAACTTGAATAAATCAGAGTATTAAAGGGATAGTTCACCCAAAAATGAAAATTCTGTCAACATTTACTCACCCTCAAGTGGTTCCAAACCTGTTTGAGTTGAACAGGAAAGAAGATATTTTGAAAAATGTTGTAAACGAGTAACCATTGACTTCCATAGTGTTTGTTTTTCTGACTATGAAAGTCTGTGGTTATACTTTTGTGTTCAACAGAACAGGTTTGGAACCGCTCGAGGGTGAGTAAATAATGCGTCAATTTCATTTTGGGTGAACTATCCCTTTAAGTAATCATTAAAACCTGTTCTGGCAGAAGTGGTTCAAGGAGGACAGTGTTGACGTTGGAGCCATCATGGACACCTGGACTCTGCAGGAGGGCTTTCCGTTAATCACTGTGGAGGTCAAAGGTCAAGAGGTCACTCTTAAACAGGAGCGCTTCCTGAAAGGAGCAGAATCTTCAAAGTAAGGCCATGTTAAGTCGTATACGGATGGTCCACTACGATATCATGTGTTAAACTTTAGTTGATGTGTAATGTAGCTTTGTGAACATAAACAACATCTCTGAATGTAAGACGCTCTGTTTAATGCAAAGGAAGACATTGGCTTTTACAGAGTTATCTTAGCGAAGCCTACAGTGAACAAAGTTTGGGGACTACAAAAAAATGCATTCGGGTTGGTGAGATCACAAACACTTCAGGTTACACGCATTCACCGTGCGCACACACTCTGCGCTGCGAAGGGGCGTGGCCAGAGGCGCTGAAATGTTACAGCAGAGAAAGCTAAAATGGAGCTCAAACGCTGCTATTTCCACAGAGCTTCTTCTGTTTCTGTATTTGGCCTTCAAAAGGACACGACACAAAGACAGAGGTGCTATTCTGAACACATTCACTCTGTATTGAGAAGAATGAGTGATTTTTTTATTATAGTTTTTTATTTTTATGTGGTTTATTTATAAACTAATGTCGAGAGGATCACGTGCTTATGATTGCTTGCGGCTGGTCTCGCATTATCCAATTTATGATTCACCAATCAGACGATGCCTAAGCCACTATAAATACTCTAATTCCATAAAACAGCCATCTTCGTTTTGAAGAATCCCCCCCATCTACCCCTACTGTTGCCTCACAGCAAAAACATCACTGGTTCTAGTCCTTACCAAGCCAGACGACGTTTCTGTGCAGAGTTTACACGTTCTCCTCATGCTCACGTGGGTTTCCCCCGGGTTCCCCGGTTTCCTCCCACCATCCAAAAACACAAAGTTAATCGACTAATCCAAATCGGCACCATAGACATGCTCCTAGTAAGTAGTTATCTCTCAAGAGCGATCACTATCTGTTCATTAGCTACTACAGCAGGGGAGTTCTCCAGATCTACCTGAGCTCAAACTCCCCTCTCACCTTGCAAATGGGAGGGAGCCCCAGGCTCGAGGATCTTATGAGCTCAGGGCTCTCTCCCGGGACAGCATGCCAAACACGCTTTATAATCAATCATCAGCTCAGTGTGAACTCTTGAAATTCTTATTCATATCTTGGAGTGTTGCAATTGACCAATCAGAATCAAGTATTTTAGACAGCCCTGTAATTTGTGTTATTTTTTTTATTCAGATAATATGAAAGTAAGAATAACAATTTAGGAAAAAAAAATGATTGAGGAATATTTTCATTTCCTTTCCTTCAGGTTAGGGTGTACTCACACTGTGTACAGTTGCATTGAACCAGGCCAAAGCACGCTTGTCCCCCCTCCCGTCTCCCCAGACGGCCCGCACTCACATGGCATTCGGGCCTGGGCACGCTTACGTCATCGATGATGCGCTGTTCAGTTAAAGAAGCGCTCTCGCTCAGCACAGTGGAGATTTCTTTAGTTCTATCGTTTTAGTGATTTGAGATGCAGTGACACGCAGACACGAACAGATCAGCCACTGTTGACGCTCATAAACAATCATGAAGTCCTCATGCTGCAGGTATTAGAAGGTTTGCTGAAGGTGCAGCTGTGGTGCAGTGAGGGGTTTGCGTCTTTAATAATCTACAACAGTTTGCGTTCATTGAACAGTAAGAATGATTAATAAACACATATGAAACAGGCCCTTAAAAGTCTCGCTTTTAGTATTGGGCTCAGACGCGCTTTGCACTCACAAACAAGCGTACTGCCCCAAAGCCCAAGTGAACCGTGCTCAGGCACACCTCTTCCAACTGAATGAGTGCCTCACACTTCTCAAAGATCCAGGAAATGGGCCTGGGCACGGTTCGGATAGCATAGTGTGAGTGCAGCCTTTTTCAGAGGTCGCCACAGCTGAATGAACCGCCAACTTTTCCAGCATGTTTTACACAGCGGATGGCCTTCCAGCCGCAACCTAGTACTGGAAACCACCTGTACACACTCATATACACACACTCATACAACCCTATTAGTTTAGTCGGGGAAACCGGAGCACCCGGAGGAAACCCACGCCAACATGGGGAGAACATGCAAACTCCACACAGAAATGCCTACTAACTCGAACCAGCGACCTTCTTGCTGTGAGACAACCAGGCTAACATTCTGTCCTAACATTCTGTTTTATTTCAGACCCAGATTCTTGATCATTTTTTTAATAATAATAGTAATAATAATAGTTAAGAATAGTTTTCTAAATTTAAATTAGTACTCACAACCAGACACATTCATGGTGTATTACTATCATTATATTATTATTAGTATAGTTTAGTTTTATATTGATCCTCTGTATTTTTCATGTCTCCCAGTTCATCAAGCTTCCTGTGGCAGGTTCCTCTGACGTACATCACCAGCGGCAGTAATGCAGTGCAGCGTTTCTTGCTGAAAACTGAAAGAGGTTTGCTGCGTCACATGATCAAATATTAAACCCACTCATCTTACCTTCAGCTGTGCTGAGATTGAACTCTTGTGTGTGCCTGCAGATGTGTTTTACCTGCCAGAGAAGGTGGAGTGGATTAAATTCAACGTGGATCTGCGAGGATATTATATTGTGCATTATGAGTCTGGAGGCTGGGATTGTTTGATTAAGCAGCTCCGAATGAACCACACTGTGTTCAGCAGCAACGACAGAGCCAGTCTCATACATGACATCTTCCAGCTGGTCAGGTCTGTGCTTTCATGAATAGAGTACATATACAGTTGAAGTCAGAAGTATTAGCCCCCCTGTATATTTTTGTCCTTCAATTTCTGTTTAACAGAGAGCAGATTTCTCCAACACATTTCTAATCATAATAGTTTTAATAACTCATCTCTAATAACTGATTTATTTTCTCTTTGTCATGATGACAGTAAATAATATTAGACTAGATATTCTTCAAGACACTTCAGATTATATACAGAACTATACAGCTTAAAGTGACATTCAGGGTGTACTCACTAGGGTTGGGCGATGTTGACCAATTTGGCATGGTACGATATCTAATCTGAAACATCGCAATATCTTGTTTCGTTTTATTTTATTTTATTATTTTTTTATTTTAGATAACATTTTATTTTTATTTTAGCCAAACTAGGGGTAAAAACAATATTTTAGAAAAAAATACCATTTAGAAAAAACTGTTCTTCAACTTATTTATTTATTTATTTATTTATTTATTTATTTATTTATTTATTTCATTTTCCTTTAGTTTAGTCCCTTTATTTATCAGGGGTCACCACAGAGGAATGAACCGCCAACTATTCCAGCATATCTTTTACACAATGGATGCCCTTCCAGCCGCAACCCAGTACTGGGTAACACACTAATTCACACACACACTACGGCCAATTTAGCTTACCCAATTCTCCTATAGCGCATGTGTTTGGACTGTGGGTGAAACCGGAGCACCCGGAGGAAACCCACAACAACACAGGGAGAACATGCAAACTCCACACAGAAACGCCAACTGGCCCAGCCGAGACTGAAACCGGGACCAGCGACCTTCTTGCTGTGAGGTGACAGTGTTAACTGTCGAATTGAATTGAGTTAACCACTGAGCCACCGTGTCGCCTTTTTTATTTATTTTATTTTATTTTATTATTTTATTATTTTTTTTATTATTTTAATGTTTATTTTATTTTATTTATTTTTATTTTATTTTATTTTATTTTTTTTTATATTTAATTTTTTTATTTTATTTTATTTTATTTTAATTTTTTATTTTATTTTATTTATTTTATTTGTTTTATTTTATTTTTTATTTTATTTTTCTTTATTTTATTTTATTTTTTTATTTTTATTTTATTTTATTTTATTTTATTTTTTATTTTTTTATTTTTATTTTATTTTATTTTTATTTATTTTATTTTATTATTTTTTTTTATTATTTTATTTTATTTTTTTATTTTTATTTTTTTTTATTGATTTGATTTTATTTTAGACAGATAATTGATGTCCTGATAATGAGTACGTTTTTTTTTTTTTGTTTCATCAAGAATAATAATTTTGAAAAAATACAATTTAGAAAAGAAAAAAAATTAACATATTTTTTCCAGCCAAAAAAAAACTATTTAGAAAAAAAAAGTTCTTCAACTAGTTTATTTTATTTCAGAGCCAGATAATTGATGACCTGATAATTAATCTGTTTGTCTTCCCCTCAGCGTTGAGAAGGTCCCTCTGGATAAAGCTCTGAATCTGAGTTTGTATCTCAGTAAAGAGTCAGAGATCATGCCGGTGACGCAGGGCTTCAGTGAACTGGTGCCGCTTTACAAACTCATGGAGAAGAGAAACATGCAGGAACTGGAGAACCAGCTCAAGGTATCAATGCAGACAAATCCGTCCAGCTAAAGATGAAATGTGGAATATTTTTAAATATTCAAATGAAGTGTCATATTCAGATATTTGATGTCGTGTTACATATTTAGATATTTTAACATAGCTAAGCAAGACAAAAACATCATTTCCACAATGCAGAAATCACAAATGTAATCACAGAAGCTCGACACACAAATCTAATTTACTATATAACAGTACACAGAATGTGTTTGAATCTGCCAAAATAAAGATGAGAAAGTAAAACAATACATATGAAGAAACATCAGGCACATCACGCTGATGCTTAAACTGATAAACCAAAACATACCTAAACAAAATGAAAGGTGTTGATTCCATTTTAATAGAATTCATTCATTTGCATTCCAGAATCGTTCTTTTCGTTTTGTGAACTCATTACTATAATGAATTATTATTAACGAATAATTAGCGGGCTACACGGTGGTGCAGTGTGGGTAGCGATGTCGCCTCACAGCAAGAAGGTCGCTGGTTTGAGCCTCGGCTGGGTCAGATGGCATCTCTGTGTGGAGTTTGCATGTTCTACCAGTGTTGGCGTGGGTTTGCTCCAGGTGCTCCGGTTTCCCCCACAAGTCCAAAGACATGTGGTATAGGTGAACTGGGTAAGATAAATTGTCCGTAATTTATGAGTGTGTATGGATGTTTTCAAGTGATGGGTTGCAGCTTGAAGGGCATCCACTGCGTAAAACGTGCTGGATAAGTTGGCGGTTCATTCCGCTGTGGTGACCCCAGATTAATAAAGGGACTAACCTGAAAAGAAAATGAATGAATGAATAATAATTAGCGACAGCACAGTGACTCAGTGGTTAGCATTGTCGGGTGCACCTCCAGGTGTTCCGGTTTCCCCCAAAGATCAAAGACATGCGTTATAGGTGAGTTAGATAAGCAAAATTTGCCATTATGGCGGCCACATATAAATCAGAGACTAAGCCACAGGAAAATAAATTAATAAACTAATTATTGCTAAAATTATTATTCACTGAACTATTGTATTTCCCAGAGATGGGTTGCGGCTGGAAGGGCATCCGTTGTGTAGAACATGTGCTGGATAAGTTGGCGGTTCATTCCGCTGTGGCGACCCCGGATTGATGGAGGGACTAAGCCGAAAAGAAAATGAATGAATGAATGAACTATTGTAACAGATAAACAACTCAAGTTCATATAGTTCACTCAAAAATCGAACAAATGTCCTCACACTCAAGTAGTTCTGAAGTTTAGTGAGTTTCTTTCTTCTGTTGAACACCAAACAAGATATTCTGGAGAACCCTGGAAAAAGCATCTGTAGTAGGAATTTAAAAAGTTATGGATGTAGCGAAAATGGGTAAAGGACGTTTCCAAATGCAGTACAAACAAAAGTATTTATTGAACAGAAACAAACAAACAAACTAACAGAGACCTAGCCCCCTTAGGACGAACAACAAATGATATTGCTGAACTAAAAAGCTTCAAAGTGCTTTGAAATGTGGAGTAGCTCCTCCCCTTTAAAAAAACAGCCAATAGAATTTTGTTTTCATCCCAGCTCTGCAAGTGAGAGTGGTTGAGTTCAAGGACATCAAATGTAAAGCGTCTTAAAGGGGGCGGGACATGTCAGATACTAGAGAGCATTTGATTGGTCAGAAGATTTGACGAGGAACTGAAGTATAAGGCGACATATATAATTTCATTCATTTTCCTTCGGCTTAGTGCCTTATTTATCAGGGGTCGCCACCGCGGAACGAACCGTCAACTACTCCAGCATATGTTCCACGCTGTGGATGCCCTTCCGACTGCAACCCAGTACTGAGAAACACCCATTCACACAGACTCATACACTACGGATAATTTAGCCTACGCAATTCACCTACAACGCATGTGTTTGGACTGTGAGGGAAACTGGAACACCGCAAGGAAACTCTGTGGCCAACATGGGGAGAACATGCAAACTCCACACAGAAATGCCAACTGGCCCAGTCGGGACTCGAACCAGCCACCTTTTTGCTGTGAGGCAACAGTGCTAACCACTGAGCCACCGTGCCACCCGTCCCTTTAGATATAAGGTGCAAATAAGAGCATATATTTTGGACAGACTGTTTTGTTGTGTTTTTCAGGGTCATCTAGTGAAGTTATTCCAGCCGCTGATTGACCGGCAGAGCTGGTCTGATGACGGGTCTGTGTCCGAGCGGATGCTTAGGAATTATCTGCTGCTCTTTGCGTGTGTCCGCCGCTACCCGTCCTGCGTCAGCACCGCCACACAGCTCTTTCACAAATGGAAGGAGTCTGATGGCAAAATGTGGTAAAGAGTTTGAGTTTTGACTTCAATATATTTATACTGAGCTTTGTTTTAGTATGTTGATGTACTGAAATGGAATATTGAGTAGGAGGCGGGGCTTATAGTAAGGCTTCATTTGTTAACATCAGTTAATTTAACTAAAGTCAATGTAATGCAAGCTACAAAAGCATTTATTTATCTTAAGTGATGTTCATTTCTTAGTTGTGTTAGGGCCAAAGTGCATCCAGGAGGCTGTTATCTTAGAATAAAGCCTGACAGGATTATCTACAGCCCGACGCAAAGGGGAGCACTGATGTATAGGACTGAAGGACTTTATTCTGCGAAAACAACCATGCTGGATGTACTTTATCCTGCTTATTACATGACTACTTGCCACAAAACATAAACATTACACACAAAACATTGCTCTGAGCCATAATAGTTTATTAATTCTTTAATTAAACGCAAAGCTGACAGAAACAGCTGATGGAGTATACTCTAACCTGCGCATTATTCAGACACTAGATGGCGCCAAACAGTCTAAAACACAAAGCTGACAGAAATGAAAACAGCTGATGGAGTATACACTAACCTGCGCATTATTCAGACACTAGATGGCGCCAAACAGTCAAAAACACAAAGCTGACAGAAATGAAAACAGCTGATGGAGTATACACTAACCTGCGCATTATTCAGACACTAGATGGCGCCAAACAGTCTAAAACACAAAGCTGACAGAAATGAAAACAGCTGATGGAGTATACACTAACCTGTGCATTATTCAGACACTAGATGGCGCCAAACAGTCTAAAACACAAAGCTGACAGAAATGAAAACAGCTGATGGAGTATACTCTAACCTGCGCATTATTCAGACACTAGATGGCGCCAAACAGTCTAAAACACAAAGCTGACAGAAATGAAAACAGCTGATGGAGTATACACTAACCTGTGCACTATTCAGTCACAAAATGGTGCCAAACAGTCTAAAACACAAAGCTGACAGAAACAGCTGATGGAGTATACACTAACCTGTGCATTATTCAGACACTAGATGGCGCCAAACAGTCTAAAACACAAAGCTGACAGAAATGAAAACAGCTGATGGAGTATACACTAACCTGCGCATTATTCAGACACAAGATGGCGCCAAACAGTCAAAATAACAAAGCTGACAGAAAATGAACTCCCTGAACGATATTACTTTACATGTTATTAATTCACAAGACGGCAGAAAAAAAGAAGCTTGACAGACGAGCAGATATATACGAGTGTGGATGCAAGTATATGGATGTGAATATTTTAACCGATGGTGAAGGTGATTCGAAATTCTGTTATTTTCTTTATTAGCTCCGTATATCGAAGAATTGTTATTCAGTGGTTGTTATCTAAGAATAACATACCTTGTAATGTCACAACTGACCAATCAGGAGCGAGTATTCCTGTCAGCCGTCTACTGACACATTAAAAAGCCGTAATCCTTTTATCAAAATTATTTCAAAATTCAGTATTTGTTTTATTAACTCAACTTATAGCTGCAGTATTTGGTTACCTCTCACTGTTCATTTGAATGCATTACCTAACGTTTACTATGATATTATAAAGTGTTATCCTTTTGTACCTTATATTGCTTTTGCAAATGAATCTGTTTAAAGCATTTCTCTTCTCTGAATGTGTATATACACAGAACACCAAGTATTATTTTGGTTCTTCTGAGTGTCAAACGAATCTTTTTTTGCAGCTTAGCTCAATATCGCCATAATACTTTATATCGTAATCAAAGCCTGGAATGATGTGCACCTCAAACTGTTCATTCCAAACATGATGGTTGTGTTATTTGTTTCAGGCTTCCTACCGACGTCAGTTTGGTGGTCTACACTGAAGGGGCGCGAACAGACGAAGGCTGGGACTTTTTGTTAGAGAAATACAAGCGATCCGTCTCTCCATCAGAGAAGTGGATGATTAAAGCTGCCCTCTCGTACAGTCCGTTAGCTCACAAGCTTCAGTGGTGAGTCTAAAGCAGCTAAAGTTCACCCAAACCCGACAATAACCCTTGAAGTCCACGTGAAACAGAATTATTTCAATATGTTGATGTACAGGGCGGCATGGTGGCTCAGTGGTTAGCACTGTCGCCTCACAGCAAGAAAATCGCTGGTTCGAGTCCTGGCTAGGTCAGTGGGCATTTCTGTATGCAAACTCCACGCATTCGCTAGAGGTGAATTGAATAAGCTAAATTGGCTGTAGTGTATGAGCGAGTGTGTGTGGATGTCTCCCTGTACTGGGTTGCAGCTGGAAGGGCATCTGCTGCGTAAAACATATGCTAGATAAGTTGGTGGTTCATTCCACTGTGGTGACCCCTGATGAATTAAGGGACGAAGCCAAAGGAAATTGAATGAATGAATGAATGATTGTTGATGTACTTCCAATTGAGACGGAATATTGAGTAGGAGGCGGGGCTTTTTTGCGCATCGTTCCCTCTTAGCAACTAATGGTAAGAGAGGGTATTAATATGCAGTTGCTACTGTATGGAAGCCCTCTGGTTGACGTCAACAGAAGGACCCCCAACAGAAGTAAATGGTCAGAATTTGACTAAAGATTACCACAACAAACACTTTTTTTCCAGTGGATTAACTTGCATGGATTAATTATTGACCTTAAGAATAACAATGTGAGCTAGCACACGTTGTGAATTTTGATTTCACATGGACTTTAAAAATCCCCCCCAAAAAAATCACACTCAGGTTCCTTGGGGTCATATGGACCCCAAACTTTTACAGAGCAATTACATAAGGAATTACATGACTATATAATATTTACATCTGCTTCTCAGCTTTGCATTTAGGCTGTTTTTGTGGATTTATATTGTTTTTTACCCATTTACAACACAAACACTACGACATAATTACAAAAAACTACGACAAAAAACTACGACTAATAAAAACAACGACATAATTACAAAAACTTTCTCTAAAATTCTGACCAAAATGTAAACTAAAAGGTTTCTGGATGTTGGCTCATATTTTTAAGGGATAAAATACCACCTTCTGCTGGTTAGAGAAAACCGTTTTGATTTTTTGTTAAAAACAGAAAGTGTAATTTCCACATATATCCAGCAGGGGTCCATAGAGATTTCATTTTTAGGCTTAATGCTTCGGCAAACTTTTCCTTAAGCTGGATTTATACTTTCACCTGGCACCGCGTCACAGACCTCCGCTGACTGCACGCACACCTCATGAAATGGACGAGGCTTTTATACTTCCCGCATTCGCCGTTGTGATATTCTTTTAAACAACAGGGGGCAGTCAAAAGAAACCCACCTTAAAGTCAGACGGATGAACAGAGAAGCAGAGCGTTTTCAGAACAACGTCATATCATTAATATTATTGATGTTTTTAAACTTATTATTTTTATTAATTATTTTATTGATTATAAGGATTTTTATAACCATTCAAGATGTTTTTAAATCAAACTTTGATGCATCAGTTGCTTTTGTTTGTATCTCAGACAGTTTTTACTTATTAAAATTGATTAAAATATTAATAACAGAGAACATGGGTTTCTCTACAAATATATATTTTTATTATGGCAAGAATCAAAGCAAAAAAAAAATGATACTTACTAAAAAATACAGATGTTTATTTAGATTTAGCCCGCTCCACAATTCACACATCACTGTCTGGCTAGTTTCTGTCCTCTTCTTATGTTAAAAGGCAATAATGGTCCAACATTCCTGTCCATTATCACCAATAAAGCCTAGAAACAGGGCATCAGTATATTGTAAACCGATAGGGTCAAAGTGATCTTACAACTTTCCAGTTATCAAAGAAATAAATTGTTCCTTAATTATAGTTTTGTAACTATTAAATTGTTTTAAATTCTGAATTGTGGTATATACTTCAGTGTAAAACCTATGTATGGTGGAAAAACATTCTGGGATTGTGTTCATGGGTCTCCACTTTTGCCACGGCTCATCCCTCAGGTTTTTCCAAACCTTTTAACAAAAACTTTCCTCCTTTCCCGCTGCTGTTGCAATTTTTAGCCAAGAATTATTGATCTGGTTATCTCTATGATCACGTATCATAAAGATGTGTGTACTGTCGTACCCAAAGCAAACCTCCGCAAACACCGCAATGAGGTCACATTCTCCACACGCACACTCAAGCGAACTAGCGAACGCATCTAGTATAAACCAGGCTGAAGAAATGTGTGATATACATTCACAAAATGTATATTTTAACATTTAAAAACAAGGGGCGACGCAGTGGCGCAGTAGGCAGTGCTGTCGCCTCACAGCAAGAAGGTCACTGGTTCGAGCCTCGGCTGGGTCAGTTGGCGTTTCTGTGTGGAGTTTGCATGTTCTCCCTGCGTTCGCATGGGTTTGCTCCTGATGCTCCGGTTTCCCCCCACAGTCCAAAGACATGCGGTACAGGTGAATTGGGTAGGCTACATTGTCTGTAGTGAATGAGTGTGTGTGGATGTTTCCCAGAAATGGGTTGCGGCTGGAAGGGCATCCGTTGCGTAAAAAAAATGCTGGATAAGTTGGCGGTTCATTCCGCTGTGGCGACCCCAGATTAATAAAGGGACTAAGATGAAAAGAAAATGAATGAATGAAGATTCTAAAACACATTGAAATTCTCCATTTGATATTTATTTGTGTTGCTGTTTGATATTTTTAATTGTTTGCTTTTGCAAATTATTAGAAATGTGTTATATTATTATTATTATTATATTAATAAGATTATTATAAATTTCAATAAATGTAACAAGTCACCTTTGCATGACTGCAATCCCATATTGTGTGTTCCCAGATTATTTAGCACAATTGATTTATTTTTAAAGAACAAGTGATGAAATTGAAATAAAACCAAAACAACATCAACATGATGAACTTCTCATGTTTTCAATCCTTAATCCCTTTTGGTGTGTCTCATACCGTCTAGGCTTTTGGAAAGAAGCAGTGAAGGAGAGATCATGAAAACTCAAGACCTGCCGTCGATGCTAATCAGCGTCAGTAAAAACCCCAAAGGTTTCAAACTGGCCTGGGACTTCCTGAAAAGCAACTGGGGGAAACTTGTGAAAAAGTGCGTGGCAAACGATCCGTCTGATATATTGTTAACAGCTTTAACATCCACCAGAAAATGAGTTTGTATTGTTTTTCTAAATAAACACGTCGTCCAATTTTGGTTCTTGCAACACATTTAAGAATAGTTGTAACAGTAAAGCATTTACTGTAGCACTTTGTAATGTTGCCGTTCCTTTTCGCAACACTTAATAGACGTTTAGGGACTGGAGACACCGAGTGATGAAGTGTTTCAGGTTTCATTTTGTCCCAAGTCTTCAGATGGGCAAAAGTACGGGATCCTCGTTGTCGCATTTCCACTCCACACATTCTCTATCGGCGACAGGTCGGGACTGCAGACAGGCCAGTCAAGTACCTGTATTCTCTTCCTCCACAGCCAGCGATGTGTGCTGAACGTTTGCTCCTAAAGCACCTTTCTTGGATGCCTTTTTGTACCAAATGAAAATTACAATCGCCTGTTGACATCACCTGTTTTAAATCACATTATTATTGAACCATTTTACCTGATTACTAGCCCTAAACTGCTGTGCTGCAAGAACCAAAGTTGGAAGACCGGTTTATTTTGTAGAAAAACACACATTAATTAATGTTTGTTGTGTTATCTGCAATGAAACACGTCAAAGTACATTTTTATTTGTGTTTTCTATACGTTTTTTTCTGATTTGGAGTTGTATTAATGCATGTAAATCCTCGTTCCAGGTTTGATCTGGGCTCGTCAGCAATATCTCGTGTGGTCGTCGGAGTCACCGATCAATACTCCACCAAAGAAATGCTTGATGAGGTACGTCACAATGAGCATGTTTACATGGACACCAATAATTTGATTTGAACGCGATTAAGACAATCCTCCGATTAAGAGTCGACCATGTAAACAGCGAGTTTTGATCAACTTAATTCGATTAAGGTCATAATCAAACTAAAGAGAGATTGGATTAAGACGTGTGGAGTCTGCAGATATTAGTGGCATTATTAAAGTGCAGTACAGACATGGAAACACCGCAATCAAACTATTACCGTTCATGTAGGACTTTTCACCACGTTTTGTGACAGGATAGTCCACACACACACACACACAGCTGTTTGTGTGTGTGTGCATGTAAAGGTAACTGGGTGGATGGTCAGAGTACATATATAAGGGGGGAGAAGAAAAAAAAAAAATGACTCCATCTTTGTTTGTTTGTGATGTAGGTGGAGTTGTTCTTTGGGTCTCTGGCGCAGGATCAGGGCTCCGGGCTTCGCAGTATTCAGCAGGCTCTGGAGAAAATCCAGCAGAACATCCTCTGGATGGACAGGAACATCCCACTGCTCAAAGCCTGGCTGGACCATCACAGTCCATGATGCTCCAGAAAGTGTGTTCAGCTGTGTGTGAATGACATATCAGGACTCAAATCTGGATGTCATACAGCAGGTATGACACTGGTATTACAGGAAGGTGAAATATGAGGACGTCAGCAGTTCTCCAAAAGCTTACAAATCACACAGAATGAGTATTTTACAGGAAGTAAAACTGTGTGTTCCTGTGAGGGTTGGGGTTTAGGGTTTATGGTGGGGTTAGGGAAATATAAAATACACTTTGTACAGTACAAAAACAATGGAAACCTATGGAACGTCCCCATTTACAGCGGTTTCACACTGCAAGCATAACTGCACTGTTGTAGAACATCCACAGCGGCTCCAAACAAGGCTTTACGTGAAGCACTCACACAATCTACAATAAAGACCTCCTCATTTTTCTGTGCTGACCGCACCGAATGCACTTTTCTGTTCTGAGAACGACAGGCACACTGCACTGGCTTTTTTCACTGTGTGCTGTGCTTTTTATTTTAATGGGATGCAGGGAAGTAGCTGCTTTTTAATAATATTGTGATATTCAGGATTGGTGAAGTCCCACAGCTCCGCATCAGTCGAAACTGCGACCGATAGTTTCCATTCCGTCTTTAAAAGTCTCCGTAGTCGTCTTGACAACACAAACACTGCACTCATGTCAACAGAAACCCCGCCTCTGCTTTCATTTGATTGGAGAATCTAAAATACGCTACTGATGTGTAGTGCGTTTATTCCGCTTAAAGTTTACTTTCTTTTAATCTGGACACGCAGCTCAAAACAGAAACTTGCAAATTGTCGTCCCACATCCGAGCTCTTGTGATTGGCTCACTGCTGTGGAACTGACAGTGATGAGCACCGCCGCATGAGAAAGTTGTCGATCTTTTAACTTGACACAGCGTCTAAAAACATCGTGCTCACGTGCGCGGCGCTTCATATAATTCAAGATGTGAGCGTAACGGTCACACACACATCCATCAAGTGCGTTCACATTGAAAAACAATAGAAAAGTACCATGTTCTGTGTGAACGGCCCCTAAGACTGCATTTTGACATTATTAACATTTAACTCCTAAGATATTTTTCCAGAATTCCTTTATTATCATCACATTAATATTGTTTGCTGGATAATGGTGTCTTTATGGTAAATTAAACTGGCATTTAAGTTATTTAGTAAAACGTGAACCCGCATACCCCTCAGTGCAGTTGCGTATCGCAGACGTGTCTGATCACATTACATTTATAATGCATTGGTTATCTAAATTTCTAAAGTCCAATCAGATGGGGCCTTACTATCTTAAGCCCTGCCTCCCCAGTAATTGCTGCTCTGCTATTGGCTTGGCTAAACTGGACTGACAGTTCCAATTTCCTACAACTTCTAAAGCGCTATAGAAATAAAGATGAATTGAATTGGAGCAGCCCAAAGCTAAACTCAGAGCTAAAAATGGCAGGAATTGAGGTGTGTTTTTTTTTAAATACACCATACTTGGACCCAAATGGAATAATTAAAAACCTATTTAGCCTCACATTTCAGATCTGCAACAACAGTTCTTGTTAAACACACCAGACATGATGCTTATCTGTGCATTTATAGAATGTTTTGAGTGAAATCAGATTTATTTGTGGAAATCAAAAGTGCTCTGTTGGTTTAAGCCCTCCCAATGTGTTCACACTGAACAAAACACACACACACACACACACACACACACACAGCTCACGCTTGCAGTGTGAAACCGCAGTTTTCTGGACACATGGAAGTGCCTTTGAATTGGCTCCGTCATGCTGAATATGCGAGCAGATTGTAACAGGAAGTGTAAATAATAAATTATTTTATGAAACCAACTAAAGCATAGTTTGATGATGTCAAATCATAGGAGTTCTGGGTCATTGATTTCTGGAAATGTACATATTCATAATGACTGCATGCTATATTCAGTGTGTGTTTAATCACGCTTCATGAGTTCTAATTTTGATGTGATGAATATGACACACTGAGCTCAATCGTATGCTTGCATCAACTGAAATGCTTAGTATTATTTACTGGGAGCGCAAGGTGTCAACAGATAAGGCTGATTTATACTTCTGCGTGCTACGGCGCACCCTATGCGTGGACGCATAGCCCCTCGCCGTGGCCGTCACTGACGTGCACCTCTCATCAAGGATCCTCAGGACTGCAACAAGTCTAAAACCCAGGGTCTGTCATGGTATGGGGTTGTGTCAGTGCCCTTGGCGATGGTAACTTGCACTATGATGCATCATTATTGCTGAAAAGTACATAGGGGTGTTGGAACACAATATGCTGCTGCCTTTGTGGGGAAAGTGGATAAAGGTACTTGACTGGCCTGCCTGCAGTCCTGACCCGTCTCCAATAGAGAATGTGTGGCGTATTTTGAAAACACAGTACTGTTGCCAGCCTTAAGACTTGTTTGCAAGAAGGATGTGACAAGATTACACCTGAAACACTGTCCTAAACGTCTTGTAAGTGTTGTAAACAGGAATAGCAACATTACAAAGTGCTAAATGCTTTACCGTTTGTTGAAATGTGTTGCAGGAAACTGGAATATGTGTTTATTTTTAAACACAACAATAAAAAAGCAACACATTAAGTAGAGTTGTATTTCTGAATAAGGCTGTATAGTCTACAAAGCAGAATGCTGTTGACTAAATTGACTGTATTAGTGATAATATCAGTTATTACATTCTAGTGTTTTATTTTCAGACGTGATTTATATTCGTATATTCAAAACCCGACCCAATCATTAGACATGGGGGTCACCTTTGCATCCCACACAGATCCGGAAACTAGTGATCCGCTGAACTGAAATTGAGTGAAACTCCAGAATTGAAACGCAGACGCCACTATAGTTAACGTTTTTATTATAAAAGTGACAGAATTTGAAGCATCAAGACATTAACAAACTAAATATAGTAATAAAAAGACACTTGTCCACTCCGACATGCCGTCCACTGCAGTTGTTGTTGCTAAAATTTAAAGTTCATTACTAAAAGAAACTACTATTAATAAGACGTCGTTGATTTATGCGACACTTCTAATAAACACACACTCTTAACATGCTGGTAAACGCTTATAGTTATATGACGGCAATAAAAAATGATTTCATTGAAGCGAACGAAAGGACAAATCAAAAGGTTTAATTTACATATTTACATACCAGCATGTCAAAAAGTCGACATAAATACAGTTTAAAAGACGAGCTGTAACCAATCACTGCTTAATTTACGACCAACACGATTAACATCGAGATTTCAAAACACCCCAACATTTAAAATGATTTGGCACGGTCACGGTACCCATTAAGAAACCACTTAATATCTATATCTATATCTAAAAAACAGACAAACACTAAACTGAAACGACTGTAACAGCTAATGAGGCACATTAAGAACAATAACGAAGCATCTTAATATAGTCTAAAGGAGGATTCGATGAAGATACTGCAACGATCAACACACATCTGAATAGTAAATGTCCATGAAGGCACTCAGGCCTGGACAGGAGCGCTCTCAATACTGTCCGTCTCTGACCTTCAGGATCTGCGGTCGTAATCGCTGACCATCTTCTTGATGTGGTTGAGTTTGGCCTTCAGGTATTTGCACCGCTTCTTCTTCTGCTTGTAATCGCCGCTCTGCAGAGAGTTATGATATTAAATGCATCACAGTGCATTGACGATGTTTCCCATACGGTTTCTTTACTTCACAACACAACTATACAATTGTGTTTTAATACAAACAGTTGTGTGTGAAAGTCTGCTCACCCTCTTTTGGTCTTGGATCGCGTTGTACTCGTCCATGGCGTCCTGTTACAAGAGAATGATTAGAGTCAGCTTTTCACATGCTAACGTTAATTATTTACTAAAAACACCAACAGAAGGCAAACAACTGGGTCAATCTCTAATGTCACTCTGAATCTCAGACTTTAACTCTTACATTTAACACTCGGGTCACCTCATATTAAAACCTGCCATAGTAGAAATAATAATATCAATAATAATTATAATAATAGTAAATATATGATTAATGGTAATATGAAAATGTTTATTTTAAATTGTAGATCGGGTCAAAGCAGCTTAACATAGCAGTCCTAGTAAAGTCAGATATGAAAATAGTTTTTATAGAATATGTTCAGTATTAAGACTTTTATATTATATTTAGAAAATATATTGACATTTTTATATTTGCACAATTAATACTATATGCTAACATTATTATTATTAATATTAATAATAATCATCATATAGTAATGATTATTATTGTTATTATAAATATGATTAAAACTTAAGAATACTAATATTATAATAATAATAATAATAATAACAACAACAACAACAACAACAACAACAACAACATTTAATGATAATAATTGTAATAATAATAAAAGCCTGTTTAAATATAACAATAATAATAATAATACTGCAATATAAAATGAATGTTAATATGAAGATTGTTTTACAGTATATTTTCAGTAATAAGTTGATACTTGAATATTGACAACTTCATACAAGAAACTAAATCTTTTGTATTATATTTAGAATTTATATTAACATAATTTTTACATTTACACAATTGTACTAACTTTATGCTAACATTATTATTAATATTATTATTATTATTATGAATACTATTATTTTTACAATGGACACATCATATTAAAATGGATTAAAATAATAATAGTAATTATTAAATAGTATAAATAATATATACCACTGAAAACTATATCCATTTATAAATGAAAATATTATATTTAATTTATCGACATTTCACTTTTACATTTGCACAATTAATTTTAATTGTACTTTATGCTAACATTATTATTATTATTATTGTTGTTATTATCATCATCATCCATCATCAATATTACTAGTTTTTAATAATAATGATAAAAGAAAACTAGTAATAAAATACAATTATTTTTATAACAACAACAACAACAACAACAACAACAACAATAATAATAATAAATATTATTATTATTATTATTATTATTATTATTATTACGATTATAAATGTAAAATTTATACTTATAATTAAAATGAGAGCTAGTATAAACAGTCACTACTGAAATATTAATAATAATATTAATAATAATCATTGTGGGTGTTTTTAATTTTATTTATTATTATTATTATGGTTTTTTTATATTGTTTTTACTTTGTTATATGTGGACAAAATATGTAAAGAGAGAATTTTCTTAAATAAAACTTATGACAAAAAAATTAATAAATAAATGAATTATATTAATAAAATACTACTAAATATATGAATAATGGCAGTATGACTATAGTTTTACAGTATATTTTTAACTAAATCTTTTCTTTTATATTTTGAATTTAAATTAACATTTGAACAATTACATATTTTTGCTAATAAAGAAATCTGAAATAAATCATTGTTAACATTATTAGGAGTATCTTCATGCTCATCATCAATATTATTACTTTTAAAATTATATACTACTACTACTACTACTACTAATAATAATAAATGTAATATTTATATTTTAAAATGGACACATCATAATAAATGTGTGATAGTATAAATAATGTTTAATATTGAAATAATAATAATAATAATAATAATAAATAAGATTAATGGTAATATGAATTGTTTTACAGCATGTTTTCAGTAATAAGATGAAACTTGACAATTTCATATTGATAAAATTAATATTGACGAAAACTGTAATATTGACTTAATATTGATACAAATATATTGTAAAATTTATATTGATAAAAATATAATATTGACAACTTAACTTATCTTTATATTTGTAATATTTAAATATCTGAATATTGAATATTTATTATTATTATTATTACTATTATTATTATTTATAATAATAAATTATTATTTTGATTATTATCATAATCAATATTATTCTCTTAATATCTAATTAATATCTATTATTATTATTATTATTATTATTATTATTATTATATGTACTGATAATAATTGTAATAATAATAATTATTATAAAATTCTATTTAAATATAACCACTGAATAACACTAGTAAAATAAAGCATATTCCAGTGCTGTGTTCATGTAAATGGATATGAATGCTGAAGTGTTTTATCCTACCAGGAACTGCGGGCTTCCCTCCTGGAGGCCGTCCAGTTCTCTGTCCACCTCCGCCAGACGCCTGTTGATCTGGTCCATCTCCGCCTGCAGGTCCTTGTACTCTTGGTGGTCTTGGTCAAAGAGGTGTTTGTAATCGTCTCTCTCTTGAGTATTCACAATGGGAGGAAATTCACTGGGAAAAAACAAAATCAAAAGGACAGCCATCACATCTGGAACCACACCGTGCGTCACACTAGGGCTGAACTATATGATGGGAAAGCACAACTGGTGCTCAACTTCGTGTGAAAATTACACTCATTTCATAAATTAGACCCCTGTTGATTTCATCAGTTTCACCAACCTGAAGAAGTCCTCATCGTCCAGCTCGTCTCCTGAAGAAGCATAGTCCGCGTCGTAATCGCGACCGTCAGCGGTGCGTGGACGTCCAGCACGCCTCTTCTTGGGACGACCTACAGAGCTGTTCATCTCAGAGCCGCTGCTCATGGGGACGGAATTACGGACGGGCAGCTCCTTCTGAATCTCCCTGAACAACACAAACATCAGCAGTGTTACACAAACACATAAGTCAATCATCATTACATATTTGGGTCTTACATGAGCCGGACCGACATACAGTATCGAACATGGAGGGATCTCTAATTACTGCAGTAGCACAAAACTCTATTATTATTATTATTATTATTATGATTCAAAACAATAAAATAAAGCATATTTGTTGCCTACTGAAACTTGTAAAAGCTTAAATAATGAATGATTTTATTTTCAAAACCTCACTACTGTCTGGTTCTTCAATCTGATTGGCTGGTAGCCGTACAATATTCTGCAAACAGCACTCATCCAGCCTCTTCACCCTTTTTACTCCGCCCACATACAGCAACAAGCAGAGGACACTCTATAGCTTGACAAATAATGAAGTGATGGTTGACGTTCCGCCACAAGATGGCGACAGAGACCGCATAAGTCCTAACGCCCCATTCACACGGCGCTTCAGCGTCAATGCTTGACAGAGGGAGTGTCTGACGTTGGGGCTGACGCGATCGTCATAGCAGCGTCAGCCAATTAAATTAGCAATAGGCCACTGTCTGAGCTGGTGTATTTGCATACAGCAATCTGATTGGCTGACGCTTCCATCGGAGCTTGAAAAATTGAGCAAGTCCCATTTTTTGAAGCGAGCAACGCCTCTGAAGTGGCGCCGACGGATCCACAATGCAGTTCGGCAACGCCTGACGTCACCAATTTAAAGTGAATGAAATCACGGCCATTTTTTACAGCGTACAGGAACGGAGAAAACGGCGCTCTTATTATCAGCTGTCCGTCAGTGCCCGCTCTCTTTATTTCCTGGTCATTGCAGCTCTGCCGTGTGCTGTGTAAACGCAGACAATCAGATAAGAGTCCCTTTTAAAAGATGATGTGAGCTGGTCATAAAAAAATTAATTAAATTAAAATAAAAAGTTGGAAACAGTCACAAAATCAGAATTGACCATCAGGATCTGCAGTGTAAACGCCACCTAAAACAGATCCACAACTGAAGCAGATGTGAGAGGAACGGTGAAAGCAGGAAGTGAAAGAATGAGAAAGCTTCCTCTTAATCAGGTGTGATGTCAGAGCAGTCTTCATTTATCCCTGCTGCAGCACCTGCTCTGTTAATGCCGTCTGCTTTCATTTCATTCCTTCAGGGTAACTTGAAGCCTTTAATAGATTTAGGTTGTGTTTAGTTTCGTTAATGTGTGACAGATTCACGCATGATTGTTTTACAGCTCTTCATCTGCCAAACGCTTATGAAGTCAGAGACAGGGCTGATTCTGGGAGTGTAATATGTTGATTTTTGCACCTTTTTAAGACCGCTAATACATTTTTACACTCACAGCACTACAAACAAACACAAAAATCCACCACACATACCTGGCTGAAGGTTTCATTAGCCCCTTACACATACAGACCTGATGTATACATGTCCAGCATTACCTATCACCAGTGGTCATGCGAATCAGCTGCTGAAATATATCTACGGCTCATTTAATTAGCATTTTGACATTTAAATAGTCATAATAATTATAATAATAAATATTATTATTCTGTCCTGACCAATTGTTGCTTCACCAAAAGTTTAGCAGAGAGCGCAAGAACAGCAGACAATTTGGGTAACTTCACTGACTTCACTGCCAATTGTTCTTCTTAGTATCTTTCTTTTTTTTGTAAAACTTCAGCAAAGAGGGGAAAGTAAGTATATATCCACATTTACTTTAACATGTTCAATTCATCCAGCAGTAAAATGTACATGGTGTTCACAGAAATCTCAATACGCATATAAGGGAAAATCTATTAAACCATCTGAATCAAGTAATAGCAAAATCTGCATATCTGTTACACCACCAGTATATGGTGTAAGCAATGGAAAAAAGAGTTTGTTAAACAGAATACAGGTGGTATAAAACTGTTCATAATCAAATGACCCTTGAATATTTACAAAAATAGCGCTTTAGTAAAAATAGAGAACTTTCAGCCACAGAAATCAAATGCATGCGTGTTACTCTCGACCGCACGCTGAGGAAAAACACAATGGTAAAACTGAAATACAGCATCATACACATCAGTGTCTAAACCACAAGTGGCTATACGCGACAGCATAATAACGATAGTGATTCAAAAACATATGTTTTGGGGGCCGAATCTCGTGACGCCAGTTGGCCCGCAGGCCTGGAGTTTAAGACCCCTGGCTTAGAGAAATCGACTAAATTTAAAATATGAAAAAATGTCTTGTCATACACCCTTAATAGGCATTTGTTTTGATTTATGTCTCTTAATCTTGTTCAGTTTTAATCACAAGAGAACACTACATTTCTTCCTATTAGATATAGGTTCTAATATTAGAAATCCATGTTCATTTAAACATTAGTTTTGGAAAATAAAATAACGCTAAAGAAAATATTCATGTTTTTTTCAGTACATTCAATACCATCATGACTATTAATGTAATGTTTTCTGCTCAAAGTCCTTTTAAGCCGAATGAAGATTTTAAATGCTGTGTTCACACCAGACACAGCATGAGCGAATAAATCCCGCTATTCGCATGTAAATAGACCAGTGAACGTTGAGTTGACTCACCTCATTCGCACGTCAAATCCGCTTCATCTGTGCGTCAAATTCACATCACAATAAATGCGGATTCATAGCCAGGACTCTAGTTTCGGTGTTAAATGGCTAACATGGATTTTATTGAAAGAGTAGCTGTTTATGTGCTTACGGAAGGCTGAAAGACAGTTTGGTGCCATGTCTGAATCCATTAGTTCCTGATTTCAGCTCTGAGGGTTCATATATTCCTCCAGAAACTCTACCTGGATGACGGAGCTTTCAGCGCTGCTTCACACTGAGCCGAACAGGAGGATTTCCCTTTGAGACACCAACAACAGGCAACAGGCCATAATCACGCCCAAACTAGAGCAAGCTTCTGATTGGTTAATGTAGCGCGAATCTCCGCTGAAGTTCAGAATTTCCAACTCGAGCGAATCGCGCGGTAAGTGCGTCAGACGTGCAAAACTCTCGATTGGTGAGAATCGCGTCACTCGCGCGGACTCATTCGCACACATTGTGACACAGGATGTCTATTCACGTCTTTGCATTGACTTAACATGTAAATCACTCGCGATTGATGCTTCACCTGCGTCTGGTGTGAATAACAGCAACATAATAGCAAAATATAGTAAATGCCAGATAAAATAAAGGTTAAAAGGAAGTCTCTTACTGAACATACCAACAGATAAGCGGAGATGCATTTAGAAATGTACACGCTTTAAAAATGGCAAAAATAAAGCTTTACTCACACGGGACTTTCACTGGGTGGAGGTTTATCGTAACTTGTGCTGTTGTCATCCAGATCGTTTCTGGAGCCAAACTTGACAGGATAGTCAGCCAGCAGACCATCAGGGGCTCCATTCACATTATTTACCTGAGAAAAACAGAGAGAGGGAGCATCAACAAAGGTTAATGCTGGAGATAGGAGTTAGTCTGCGTGAAGTCTGATGTGAAGTTTCAGCTCAAAACACCACAGAAATAATGTGTTATAACATAAATTCCAACGAGGTTGTGCTTTTTTTTCAATAGAGGGCGGAGCTTCAAATGCCTGTGTGTCAGCATAGTGTCAAAATCAATAATAGGACTAACGTTATCTGTTGAACTGAACATGTCAACAGTGGCTCAGGCCTAACCCTAACCAGTTAAAATGCATGATAAATCTCTACATTTATAATCTTCTTAGTCGCTGACATTTTCTTCAGCAGGTACAGTGTGTAAACTTTAATGGCAGACGGCTGCTTCTCATTCAGGGCTGTCTATGCTAATGAGGGACAGATCAGCACTAATGGGCGGGGCTTTCCCCATCTGACGACACGTACAAAGGGAGAACGTCAATCAAAGCATTTCAGGAGACTGATTTTATTAAGATTTTTACCTTTAGTATCTGCTTAAATTCACACTGTTCCCACACAACCCCTTATGAAAGAGATTTTCGCATAATAGCTCTCCTTTAAACAAATTAGGAATCATTTTAAATCATCTAAAAAAAAAGGTGCTCCAGAAATTTCTGAGCTCAGCACAGGACTAAAACATGTGCAAGGCTGGGGAAGGTTAACATTTCTTGAGCGTTTTTGTGAAGAGTTGACGAATTCTTTGCTGCAAGGTGCAAACGGCAGACATGTTTCGACCCGTCTATCCTGAAGCAGTCAACAAATACAACAGAAGAACATCTCAAAAAGACTTCTGCGGTTCGACATTATATCTGGCTATTTCCTTCATAAGAGAAAGAACAAACGCTGAAACGAAAGAGCACATCTTTGCTTCACAAAGGTCTGTCTTTCTAGTTGAACCAGTTTTGCAGTGACCAGATGATCATGTATTGAACAGGATACAACAAACACAACAATATACTAAACTCAATCTGTCGTCTCCAGATTCGACATTCAGATGTAAACCAAAAGCAGATAAAAAAACTGGAATAATAAGAAAACATGCAGTTAAAGTCAGAATTATTGTGAATTTTGTGTTTCTTTTTCCAATATTTCCCAAATGATGTTTAACAGAGCAGAGAAATTTTCACAGTATTTCCTGTAATATATTTTCTTCTGGAGAAAGTCTTATTTGTTTTATTTCAGCTAGAATAAAAGCAGTTTTTAATTTTTTAAACCCATTTTAAGGTCAATATTATTAGCCCCCTTAAGCAATATAATTTTCGATAGTCTACAGAACAAACAAACGTAATACAATAACTTGTCTAATTACCCTAACCTACCTAGTTAACCTGCTTACACTTTTAACAGGGTTTCTGCATGTTTAAACAAGTCAAATTTAAGACCTTTTAAAGACCCTAATGAATTAAATTTCAGACTTAAACAGGGGAAATCAATTAGATTTCTTTACTTGCCCAATTAAAATTTTAAATTTACTTCTTTCTTAGCCACATTTTAAATAGTGTCGAAAACAAGCAAACTCTAGTTATAAACATATATCTGTTTATTAGCATAACTTCACTTAAAAAAAAAAAAGACTAAAACTAAATGCACACCATACATTTACGCATAAATACATGGAGAACTTTTAACCAAATGTTATTGTATGAGTGTAAGGAAGGTAATTAAACCATACTGGTAATAAATGCTATTTTTGTTAAACGGCTGGCTGATTGGGTAGCTTTACAAGGAAAACTAAGACCAGTTTTAATCCATTTAAGACCTACAAAACCATATCAGTCAATTTAAGACTTCATTCATTTTTCTTTTGGCTTAGTCGCTTTATTAATCAGGGGTCACTACAGCGGAATGAACCGCCTACTCATCCAGCATATGTTTTACATAGTGGATGCCCTTCCAGCTGCAACCCAGTACTGGAAAACAACCAGTTTCACACACATGGACAATTTAGCTTACCCAATTCAGCTATACCATGCTTGTGGACTGTCGGGGAAACCGGAGCACCCGGAGGAAATCCACACCAACACGGAGAGAACATGCAAACTCCAAGCAGAAATGCCAACTGAGAAAAGGGGCTCGAACCAGCGACCTTCTTGCTGTGAGGCGATTGTGCTACCCACTGCGCCACCCCTAATTTAAGACTTAAGACATAAAAGATTTCTTTTTTTGAAATTTAAGACATTAAGACCCCACAGACACCCTGTTTAAATGTCACTTTAAGCTGAATACTAGTATCCTGATGAATATCTAGTCTAATATTATTTACTGTCATCATGACAGAGAGAAAATAAATCAGGTATTAGAGATGAGTTATTAACACTATTATGATTAGAAACGTGTTAAACGCTGTTAAACAAAAATTGGGGACAAAAATAAATACAGGAGGGCTAAAAATTCAGACTTCAACCGTATATGCCAGTATAATGGTGAGAAAAGCCTGCATATTTGACCGAGTAAACGTGTGGCCTGTTTTGTTTTTGCGAGCAAGACGAATGCCAGTGAAACTGTCACAACAAACCACACCCAGAAACCAACTGAGCGAGCGTTTCCCTCCCCCAATCTCCAGCACTAACACAAACTGGTCTTTCCACTTAATGAGAATAAAAAGCACACGAGTCAATGATATTCAATAGCAGACCACTGCTCTCAGATAAACAAGTTTCAGCAATGAGTACAGGAGGAAGTTAATTAACTTGTGTGTTTGACAACAGAAAAAAAGCACGGGTGTAGAACTGAAGCCCGTATTTATTGCATCTTGAGCAGAATGAACTCTCTGCATGCAGGAGTAACTTACAGTGCTTTAAAGGCACATGGGAAGACAGAGTTTCAGGATAAAAGTATTTTCGTTTTGGGATTTTTAAAGAACTTAATATCCCAAATGATGCCTGATGTCTAACAATGAGCTTAAACACGCAAATGAGAAACTTTTTTGCATTTTTTACAGATACATCAATGTAAATCTCTCACAGTTGATTTATTTAATACTCTTCAGCTCAGAAACAGCTACTCAATTTCACAGGTAGTTACAGAGAATGACAAATACTTCAATTCTTCTCATGTAAAATGTATTTTTAACTGTGTTTGTGAATAAAAAAGCTAGATAAAGATTCGGAAAACGTTACATTTTAAAGTCATTTAACTGTAATTTTCTTTCACTAAACATTAAATGATAGTTTATTTTAATTTCAGATTAATAACGTTTAAAACATTTAATTTAATAACATTAATAGCTACTTTTATGATTATATTGATTAATTTTAATTAATGCAATTTATTATTATTATTATTATTATTGAATTGTTATCTTGGTTTCATTTATTTTTATTTTTCTTACATGTACAAAAAACATCCACAGCTTTTCTAAATACGAGATAAATAAACGTGTTGATTTCTATTTATTTATATTGAGATTTTAATTATATTTTTATAAATGCTTTTTAATGTTTATATTGATGTTAATTTTATTATTTATTATTCATTCATTCATTTCGGCTCAGCCCCTTTATTAATCTGGGGTCTCCACAGCGGAATGAACCACCATTATTTATTATTATTACTCATGAAATGTATGCCGTCCTCTTTATTTCTGTTTCATTGATTTTTTGAACAATACAATTTTTTTTTTCAGATACAAACATTTTCCACGACTTTTCTAAATTCAAGTTTAAAAATGTGTTAATAATTTGCATTTATTTATATTCAGATTAATTATATTTTTAAAAATGCTTTTTAATGCATGATTATACCACTTAATAATAATAAATTGCTCAAATTAAAATTATTATTATTATTATTAATATTATTAAATGTACGCAGTTCTCTTTATTTTTGTTTCATTGATTTTAATGAACAATTAATACAATTTATTTTTTAGATACAAAAAATATCCACAGCTTTTCTAAATTCAAATTATTAATACATTCATTTAATTTAGATTTATTTATATTCATATCTTAATTATATTTAAAATTGCTTTTTAACGTATGATTTTATTGGTTTATTTTAATTTGTAAAATGCATTATTATTATTTTTATTATTATTATTATTATTATTATTATTATTATTATTATTATTATTATTATTATTATCATCATTATTCTTCAAAGAATTTTTACAATTCTCTTTATCTTTGTTTTTTATTGATTATAATTAGCAAATAATACAATTTATTTTTCTTTCAGATAAAAAAAGACAGACAGACAGAATATACGGCACTCACCCAGTCCTCCACATCCTGCGGTGAGTTTTGGTCATCGATTTCTTTTACACGGCGCCATAAGATGTTGTCCTTCCCATAATTGTTGATTCTTTGACGAGTTTTAATGGCGAAGACCATGATGATGATGAGAGCCGCGATGACAACAAAGTCCAAAACTAGAGCGATAGCCTGGATGAGGGACACAGAGAGATCAGTATTAGTGAGCAATGAATTCATTTTAATTATTTAACTAATAAGAACTTTGAGTCTCATCTAGGCAATCACTCTTGTTTTGTCTATTACACACACACACACACACACACACACACACACACACACACACACACACACACACCTGTATTTAATATATAATCATTAATTCAAAACAACTAGAGATAATTTATTTATTTATATTGATATATAAATATAAATAATTCTGACTTCATAAATAATTCTGACTTCAACTGTGTGTATGTATATATATATTTATTAATTATTAATTAAGTAATTATTAATTATTAATTATTAAGTAATTAAGTAATTATTAATAATAATGTAATTATTAATTCCATTATTAATTCCATATGATTATTAGAGATTATATATTTATTCATTAGTATTTATTTTATTATTATTATTATTATTGATGACGATTATTATTATATTTAATATATATTTATTAATTCCAAACAATTATTAGTGATAATTTATTCATTAATATGTTTTATTATTACTACTATTAATATTACTATATTTAATATATATTTATTAATTCCATATGATTATTAGAGAGGATATATTTATTAATAAATATATATTTCATTATTATTATTATTATTATTATTATTATTATTATTATATTTAATTATTAGAAATAATATATTTATTCATTTAGATATTTCATTATTATTATTATTATTATTATTATTATTAAACTTCATTATTAGAGATGATATATTTATTCATTAATATATATTTCATTATTATTATTATTATATTTAATTATTAGAGATAATATATTTATTCATTAATATATATTTCATTATTATTATTATTATTATTATTATTATTATTATTATTATTATATTTAATTATTAGAGATAACATATTTATTCATTTAGATATTTCATTATTATTATTATTATTATTATTATTATTATTATTATTAAACTTCATTATTAGAGATGATATATTTATTCATTAATATATATTTCATTATTATTATTATTATTATTATTATATTTAATTATTAGAGATAATATATTTATTCATTAATATATATTTCATTATTATTATTATTATTATAATATTTAATTATTAGAGATAACATATTTATTCATTAATATATATTTTTTATTATTTTAGCTATCTGATATTGAGCTTAATTTGTTTGCTTTTGGTCTTTATTATTTGCTTTATGGCTTATTAATACTATTATGTCTATTTTTGTTCTTTAACATATATTTGAAAATAAAACTGGGGAAAAATAAAAATAAAAAACACAAACACAACTACAGTGCTGCGCTCACCTCTTGAGGGTCCACCACGCAGTAATGGTACAGATACTGGTTGACAAACGCACCGGACATCTGAGAGTTCTGGAAAGAGCCGCACATGGCGTACACTTGATTGAACTGCACCGACCCGGACGTCTGTGCCATAGGGTAAACCGTCACCAGGTACACAATGGTGGCGATGAACATGAAGAATGCCAAGAGGGCGCTGACAATGATGACGGACAGGTAAAACTTCCTGCCCTGGCACACTCTCTGGTGCGAGATGACCATGATGAAGATGACCATCAGGGCGATGAAGGTGATGATCGCCATGGCAATCATAAAGCCCTTCCCCTGCCTTGGGTCGTTCTGAGAGCCTAGAATTCCATAACCAAAGCCTGTCCCATATCCAGAGCCCATTCCGTAGCCCGTACCCCCAAAGCTGCCATAGGAGCTGCCATAGGAGCTGCCTGCATAGGATCCTCCGTTAGTGCCGAATCCAGCAGCTCCTGCATTGGTATCCCAGGCCAAAGTGGAAGCCACACAGACAAAGATGCCCACGCAGAAGATGATGGATAGTACACACATGATCTTTATGATGCCCGGCGGAGACGTCCAGCGGTAGAAATGCTGGAACTCATCGTCAGGAAAGTAGGAGTACGCCGGCTGCGGAGCAACGTTACTGAAGAGAAAACATTGAGGAAGATTTGAGTTCAGTTTCTCTACCAAAGTCATTGCAAAAGCTTATTTACAGTGTCTATTGGTTAAGGTAACGCTTTGAACAGCTCTATTTGACGGTTTTCTGGGAAGTCGAGCAGTATTCATGTACAGCAGTGTTTCCTCTAGGATTTTTTCCAGCTGTAGAAGCAGACTCTGTTGGGCCTCTTACACAGATCTACCAACTACTTGTGGCGTTATTTCATTGATAAATGTCGCGAGCGCAGTATTACAAGTCGATATTCATGTAATACGAGCATGTGAATCTCTGTGCACGAGCGCCGATTTCCTCTGTTCGTGCACAAAACTTCTAGCGCGCCCCCAAATACACGCTGCTCAAGCGCAGATTTTCTTGTGCGCTCTCAAATAAACGCTGCTGAAGTGTGATTTAGTGCGTTTATGTAACCAGTATGTCTCCAACATTTATTAGATTTGCTAGGAATATTTGAGAAAGTCTCCAATAGGCCTACAGAGCAGTATTAATGCATCCTGAAGTGAAGTGAAACGGTTATAAACTCCAGTCATTATACAGTCATTCTGTGCAGAACCTCAGACCTTTATCTAGAAATCAAATATAATTATGGAAACTGTGTTCATCATTCTATTTGATTTACCAAAGTCACACAAGTGGCAATTTCGCATCGGTCACATCTATTACGGAGAGATGTCACATCCATGACAAAGCTTTTTCCTCATAAAAAATGTTAAATAAAACACAATTATTTTTTATTATAGTGAGGCGACTCTTATCCTCTTGATTAGCGTCGTTTCTTTTGGGTTGTGCAGTTTAATTCACAGAATTTCTACAAAGTTTCTTGTATTACTGTAAACTCAGACTCGGTCACATCCATAACGCAGGTTTAATTTTCTTATTTAAAATATAAAACATGTTTACGGATTGATATTTTTCTGGTCCCAGAACTCTGTGGTTAACAGTTTTCTCAATATAATGTTAACGTATACTTCCTATGTGAATTTATGTTGTGAGTTTTTACTGCAGATGTCATGCATGACGCTGGAATTGCTCATATTTAGTTCTAAAACAATCAAATACTTTATAATCCATTAAGCATTGACATTGATTTCCTTCATTTCTGATCAGTTTATATTTCCTAATACAGAACTTATGCTGTTTCTCAGTTTTTATTAATGTTTTTTTTTTGACTATATGATTTCACATATAGGCCTATACTGTTGTCTTCAATTAATATTTTAATAAATGTTTTACAACAACAAAAGTAACTATGCTGTGCAATTTCTGAATACAAACATAATGCAAAAGATCCTGAATTTATCACGTGAATAAAAGATCATACACCGGATATGTAGGTTGCAGTCACGCCTGTGTAATGTTTGTTAGTTTTAGCATAGAATAAATATATTAACAAAAGTTAATACAGAAAAAGAAATAAATACACAGCCCAGTAGCACATTAAAAAAACTGAATTAATGTGAGTCATTGTGAAAAACCAAGGTTATTACATCAATAACTTAAAATGTGTTTAAATATAGATGTTATAAATACACTAAGTATTCTCATATTAGTTATTCATTTGCTTTTATCTTGAGCCGAATCAAAACTAAAGCGATTTGATCTGAACAATCAGACTGTTATTGTCTTTCAGAGTTGCTCTACAGCCCAATCTGAACCGTCTACATAGTTACGGTTCGACTGACTCTGCAATTTTGGTTTTGTTTTGTTTACGGCTCAAGAAAGAAAAGCATCAAAACAGCTTTTAATCCCACCCCTGTCTAAGTTGAAAGTGCATAAAACTTATGCATATTCAAAAGATTAATAATTTAATAATGCCTAAAAACATTAAAGATAACAATTTTTATACTTCTACACGATCCATCAGATCACCTAAACGTCAACAATTTTTACAAATAATACAATTCTGCATAATTACATAACTATAATGCAGAGTTTTTGAGTTTTTACAGCAAATGTCACATCCATAACGCTGGAATTGCTTTTTATACATTTTTTTAATGCAGTTTTTTCTGAATTTCAAGCAAAACCAATTTAATATATTTTGAGGAAAAAACTTTTTAACGTTTAATTTGACGGCAACATGAATGTTTCCTCGATAATAGCTGTGAGAAGGTGACTTGCCAAAAATGCTTATTTACTCTCCCTCAAGTGGCTATAAACTTTATGAGTTTCTTTCATTAGGGAACACAAAAGATATTGACAAAAACAAGCTGTAAACTAGTAACCATTGACTTCCATAACAGGACAAACAAATACCATGCAAGTCAATGGTTACAGGTTTCCGGCTTTTTGTGTTGAACAGAAGACAGAAACTCCTAAAGATTTGATATAAGATATGAGTAAATGATGAAAGATTTGATTTTAGTGTGAACTAACCATTTAACTAGGTAACCACCCAAACAAATAAAACATTAGCATTTCCAACATTTCAAACAAATGATAGGCTTGCTGGATAATATCAATAAATGTTACATTTGGCAAACGATAATAAGATATGTTTATGGGAACTACACCCTTTAACGATGATATGAAAACATTTAGTTAAAGTTGTGTCTGGTAAAGTAATTCAAGCTTAAAAGACAAATATAACAGCTTATATATATATATATATATATATATATATATATAGTAAGCAGTATAACACAGTACAGGGAAACTGAGGTGAAACTCAACTTACTATCTCTCTTCTCCATAATCATAGGGCGGAGGACTCCCGTTGTGCTTCGACGACATTCTGAGGAAAAGAAAAGTATATTAACAGAATATAAGTTGCTATAAAATTTAATATAATATCATACATCCATTATTTTAACAATCTTAGTCGCTATTAAGAATTAAAGTCACCATTACCACGTAAAACTCAACAATTGAGCGGTAGAAAGACTGAATTGTTTCTGAGGTAAATCTCTAATAACAGTATGGATCAGTCATTATCTTTTAATGAAAGACAGTAGATCAGAAAACAATGTGGATAATTTGTGGACAATATAGTGTAATATTAATCTCACCTGTTGATACACCTGTGAACACGTCCTGTTTTAGTGAATGTGTGTGTCACTGCTCAGGTGAGACAAACAACCTTCCCTTATGATGATTAAGCCCCGCCCACACGCACTTGCAGACGCACCCACGCATATATAAACATACACAGGGCGTCTCATTACATAGTTAGCTCCCTACCTGGAGAGCAAGGGCGAGAACAGTTTTTACGCACCGATTGTATTCTCTCAAAAACGGTAAAGGCGCCTGTAAATGCTCTCTAGATAGAAAGCATAGAAGATTTTGATTGACGGCCACAGACAGAGAGAGAGAGAGAGAGAGAGAGAGAGAGAGAGAGAGAGAGAGAGAGAGAGAATGACCTGGTATCGGGATGCAGGTATTTTACAGCATGAGTTTGTGATAAGACACACGCAAGCTAACACAGGTGTGGTCACATTTCTTATATATGGCCTCTGTTGCATTGTCTCAGTGCTTATACACAAAGAGCTACGTTTAAAACTGTAATATTTAAAGTGATAGTTCACCCAAAAGTGATCATTTATCCACCTGTTCCTCGCCCTCAAGTGGTTTTAACTCTTTTTGAGTTTCTTTTTTCATCAAGAACAGAATATTTTGGAAACCGGAAATGAGGATAAAACATAATATATTTTATTAAATATATAAGAAAATCAACTGGAAGGTGAGTAAATGGTGACAAACATTTTCCTTTTAACTATATCTTTGACCCTCGAGCATGTTAGGCTAGATATTTAGGGACAAAATCATTTTATTTTGACTTGAATGTTTCCTTTGTTGTTTAGCATTTTAGCCTTACAGCACGAAGGACGCTGGTTCGAGTGCTGGCTGGGTCAGTTGACATTTGTGTGGAGTTTGTTTCCATGATGCGAATCTCCCGTTCCACCACATGCCAAAGGTGGATTGAGGACTGGTGACTGTGGAGGCCATTTGAGTACAGTGAACTCATTGTCATGTTCAAGAAACCAGTCTGAGATGATTCACGCTTTATGATATGGTGCGTTATCCTGCTGGAAGTAGCCATCAGAAGATGGAGACACTGTGGTCCTAAAGGGATGGACATGGTCAGCAACAATACTCAGGTAGGCTGTGGCGTTGACACCATGCTCAATTGGTCCTAATGAGCTCAAAGTGTGCCAAGAAAATATCCCCCACACCATTACACCACCACCACCAGCCTGAACTGTTGATACAAGGCAGGATGGATCCATGCTTTTGTGTTGTCGACGCCAAATTCTGACCCGACCATCCGAATGTGCAGCAGAAATGGAGACTCATCAGACCAGGCAACGTTTCTCCAATCTTCTATTGTCCAGTTTTGGTGAGCCTGTGTGAATTGTAGCCTCAGTTTCCTGTTCTTAGCTGACAGGAGCGGCACCCGGTGTGGTCTTCTGCTGCTGTGGCCCATCCGCCTCAAGGTTGGACGTGTTGTGTGTTCAGAGATGCTCTTCTGCAGACCTCGGTTGTAACGAGTGCTTATTTGAGTTACTGTTGTCTTTCTATCAGCTGGAACCAGTCTGGCCATTCTCCTCTGACATTAACAAGGCATTTGTGCCCACAGAACTGCCGCTCACTGGATATTTCCTCTTTGTCGGACCATTCTCTGTAAACCCTAGAGATGGTTGTGCGTGAAAATCCCAGTAGATCAGCAGTTTCTGAAATACTCAGAGCAGCCCGTCTGACACCAACAACCATGCCACGTTCAAAGTCACTTAAATCCCCTTTCTTCTCCATTCTGATGCTCAGTTTGAACTGCAGCAGATCATCTTGACCATGTCTACATGCCTAAATGCATTGAGTTGCTGCCATGTGATTGGCTGATTAGAAATTTGCATTAACAAGCAGTTAGACAGGTGTACCTAACAAAGTGGCCGGTGAGCGTATATTGGGTAGTTACTATAAAAAAATTATATATTACTATATTAAGTCACTTTTTTATGTAACTAAATGTGTTATATATAAAGCTGAAATCAGCATTATTAAACTTTCCTTGAATTTTTGTTTCTTTTTCAAATATTTCCCAAATGATGTTTAACAGAGCAAGGAAATTTTCAGTGTGTCTGATAATATTTTTTGAAATAATTTTTAAACACCATTTTAAGGTCATTATTATTAGCCTCTTTAAGCAATATTTTTTTTACTGATGTCTACAGAACAAACCATCATTATACAATAACTTGCCTAATTCCCCTAACCTGCCTAGTTAACCTAATTAACCTAGTGAAGCCTTTAAATGTCACTTTAAGCTGTATAGAAGTGTCTTGAAGAATATCTAGTCTAATATTATTTACTGTCATCATGACAAAGAGAAAATAAATCAGTTATTAGAGATGAGTTATTAAAACTATTATGTTTAGAGATGTGTTGAAATAACTCGTGTCCATTAAACAGACATTCATTAACTCAGGTTCATTAATTTTCTGTGTATGTTGATGAATAGGGTATTTCCATCAATATAGATAGATACAGTAGATAGATAGATAGATAGATAGATAGTTTTAAGATTAAGATTTTTCCTAAATGAAAACAATGAAAGAAATGAAACAGGTGTGTGCTAAAACTAGCCTGTCGTCTGATAAAGTAGTCTGGACAGAAAATCAAAGAACAGAAATCAAACTGAATAAAACCTGCAACCTTACTATTGCATTTCCTCCTAAATATGTGTTTTTGCTGTGTGTGTATTTGCCTCTTGGCTTGACTTTCTTTTTTCTTTTTTTATTAAAAGATGAAGTCAGTTCCAACAAATTAGCATGAAATGCATTGACGTTTTCACTCTTTACAGCATTTGCACGTCATATTCAACTCAACTGAATGCATCGTTTACAATACTGAAAATATAAGAGCAAAGCAACATGCTGTAGTTCCAATCAGATCAGAATGCAGAAAATCATTCAGATAAACGTATAAAAACAGCAGTTATGAATACACACCGACGTTTCATTAAAAAAGCTCATTCATATACTTGTAGACAGCATATAGTGAAATACAGCAGAGAAAAGAACATTCTTCAGTGCTCAACGTGTAGATTATGAGCATGCATGCTATTGATCCCTCACTGCATTACTGCTGGAGGTGTGAATGTTCAGCGTCCTGCCATGGAAATGAAGGACCGTCACAGCAGGTTTCTATTCAGTGGCATCAGTGTAAGCCATAACCATCATTCCAGCCCATCACTTTATCATATTCATGAATCCTCTGCTTTATGTGGGAAAGCTTGTTCTTCAGGTACTCGCATCTTTCCTTCTTCTCCAGGAACGAAGGATCCTTTGAGACAAAAGCATCAATGAGACCAACATTAAAAGTAGTATCTAATATTCCTTCTGTGCACACACTGATTGATATTGGTTGGATTTTATTACACAAATTGTTGCAATATTGGTTTATATTTGATATAACTAATATTCACAATTTAAGAAGAGTAGATTCTTCTCAGAATGTTGGTGCCAATAGGGTATATGCGGAGCTAGTGTTTCTTCCCATGCTGATAAACCTCCGGTGAACAGTTAATGTGACTTTTTTCCATTTTATACGGTTCCTTTAACAGCATCAATGTTGTAATGTAGTTAAAATACAATCAGTTATTTAGATTTCATCACCCACGGTCTCCAATCCAGCCGCTGCCACCGTGGCATAAAAGTGGTGACAGGACGCTACTCGAGAGGCCCTGAAATTCTGTGTTATGTTGTGTGTCAGTGAAATTTGCTATCCGTTTTCTGTGTGTTACAATCTGGTATATATCCGTTGTTATTTGTCTGTTCTCCATTTGTGCATATGCGCATCTGAGGTTGGAGAGTGGAACGGGTAAGAATGTCGCGCGACATACATTGTGCACACGTAGTTTTGGAATATCACTGTTGTTAGACACACTAGGTAAGGGCCGTGCTCCACCCACTGTACTTTTGTTTTCTCATCGTATATATTAGAGTAGGCTAGGTAGTGCGTAATAGATGCGAAGATTCCTTTTCAATAACTACTATATTTTTCTTTTGGATAGTTAGGGTAGATATTGGGCCAATAGATTGTTTTGTTTGATTTATTTCTATTGTTTGGACGTCGCCCGCGTCTCATCTCTCCAACTCTTCCATCTATCTGCTCAAACATCTTGTGTCCCATTTGTTGTCTGTAATTTCAAAATATTCTTGTAAATATTTAATTTCTATATTCATATTTTTGCATTTACTATTATCATCACTATCTTTGTAAATAAACTCACCTTATTGCATTTAGTTACTCTTGGTATTTTGTTCCTCACTTGTTGACATTGTGTATTTGCTCATGTGTTTCACCCAAAATTAATGTTACTCTCCTTCCCCTTTACTCACCATCTTTAAAAACGCAACATGTCCATAATGGGAAAGAGAGTGTGTCTGTGTGTTTGTTTCCCAGCACAGAGTGTTGTACTCTCAGTGTTGGGTTGCAGCTGGAAGGGCATCTGCTGTGTAAACCAATTGTCAGAGCAATTGGCGGTTCATTCCACAGTGGTGAAGCAGGGAATGAGCTGGAGGTAAGTGAGTGAGGGGTTTGTTATTGATTTGACTGACAGATCATTAAAGAGGGATGGGAAGTCATTTAAATTAAAGGTCATGAGGGCGGATATTTTTCTGAACTGTTTATTTTGATCAAATTAAAGGTCGCATGGGGCGACACAGTGGCTCAGTGGTTAGCACTGTCACCTCACAGCAAGAAGGTCACTGGTTTAAGTCACACTTGAATCACACAGTCTGCAGAAACACTTTGATTGACATGCGTCAACAAACAGGAAAAGCCCCGCCCATTGGTGACCATCTCTCCCTCATTAGCATAAACAGCCCAGAGTGAGAGCAGCACTTTTCAATATGCTGCTATACTAACAAGTAGGCACTTTTAGCTCCGCCCTCTTTTGAAATTAGTGCTGGGAGGACAATTTCATTTGAATTGAAAGCGGCAGTCACGAAAATGCCACAATTAGGATCAAAGCCTAAAGAGGGTCAGATTCAAAGAGTTATAAAGCATTATATGTGTGGTATTTTGTGCTGGAAACTTCACATACACACTCTGGGGACGCCAGAGAGTTATTTTAAATCTTGTAAAATGGAGCATAACAGGTCCCCCTTTAATGCAGCCCGTCTGATGTGCTGTTAACATCACAGAAACAGAGCTACACGCTGTTTGTTTCCCTGTGTTCTCACTCAAAATACGGCTCCAGCAGACTTTATATAGAAGCCACTGAAAGCCTGGGTGACTGCAGCTATTTCCTCCTCTTCAGCAAAAACAATGGAGCGAATCCTGAGAGAAAAGCAGACTCCGCCTCCTTCCTCATCCTCCTCCCTCTCGTCACTATCTCATAAATCAGCCAGTAACATCTAGACAAAACATCCCAGCCTAACAGAGAAACTGTTTTTGACTTTATTTGATTATATTGATCGTAAAAAGCTCGAGTATTTGTGTTTTATAATAAGCTAGTACTATACTAGTTAGAAGTAAACGAGTAACGCTTGAGAGGTGTACATATATGGATGTTTTTAAACTAAAAGAATAGCGATCTCACCTTAAAAAGTCAAATGTAGAATATATTTTTCACATTAAGCCAGCAAATGAAAAGTATGATGAATAAATTTGAGCAGTTTTGATTTATTATCCTTATCTACAGTGCTTTGCAAAAGTCTTAGGCCACCACCAGCTTTGGGAGACTAACAGGTATGGAGCAAATGCAGGGTCGGTGAATTATATCTTAACATACAAACAGAAAATATGGGAAATATGTACCGAGCACTCGAGCAAAATGACATTTGGAATCAAGAGACTAGCATGAAAAGTCTGTTTAACGTGACCTCTTTAGCTATTTAACATCATTCAAACTTATTATTACTAATCATTTAATTGTAATTAAATAAGAGTTCTTCCTTAGATTTAGAATATTTTATCTTTCCTTTTCTCTCCAGGTCAATCTCATACTGCCTATAACATTGCCTACTCTATATAATATTTAGGTCTGGACTCTGTGGAGGCCATTTCATGACTGTCTTTAATTCATCAGCTGTTTTTCTCTACAAATATGATTTCATTACAATATTTTGGATCATCTTTTTAAAAAATAAAACTATTACAAATGAGGTCCTTTCATACACACACACACACACACACACACACACACACACACACACACACACACACATACACATATATATATATATATATATATATATATATATATATATATATATATATATATATATATATATATATATATGTGTATATATATATATTTATTTATATATATATTTATTTATTTATATATATATATATATATATAAATACATATATATATATATAAATACATATATATATATATATAAATACATATATATATATATATATATATATATATATATATATATGTATTTATATATATATATATATGTATTTATATATATATATATATATATATATATATATGTATTTATATATATATATATATATATATATATATATATATATATATATATATATATATATATATATATATATATATATATATAAATACATTATAAGCCCTCAAGCCAGTTCTAAATGACTGAGACCAGACAATGTGTTGCCTGATTTTTTAAGATTTCAGATTTAGACTGGTTTTGATTCTGCCAGTGAGTTACAACATATATATTATTGGTCCTTTTTTCACTTCACTCTTTTTAATATCAAACAAAAATAGGTAAATACATCACATCAAGGGTAAAAATATAGTTTTTACAGCTACAGATTTATTTTCGGCGGTACTGAATGAATGATAATAACTCACCATCTTTTTCTTCTGATAATCCTGCAGGATTTTGTTGATGCGGTCACGCTCCTAGGATAGCAAAATCAAATTGAGAGATGAAAATGAGCGATGTTTCTGACATGCCAAAATTCTTGGTTAGTTCACCCAAAAATGAGAATTCAGTCATCATTTATTCAGCCTTCATTTGTTCCAAACCTGTTAGAGTTTGTCTCTTCTCTTGAACAAAAAAGGGGGATTTTGAAAAATGTTGAAAACCTGTAACCATTGACTTTTATGGTATTTGTTTTTCCTGCTAAAAGTTAATGGTTACCAGTTTTCAGCTTTCTTCCAAATATCTTCTAAAGTGTTTAACAGAAGAATGAAACTCATAAAAGTTTAGAACCACTTAAGTAAGGGTAAAAAAAAGAGTCACTTTTCATTTTTTGGGTAAACTATCCCTTGAAGCACTGAGCAGAAGCTTTCAGCCAAGCTACATACAAAATAAAAATAACAATAATGAGTCAAAAATGCCACCGATATTTGAAAAATGCAAGCTAAAGCAGAAAAACTATTTTGTTTTGTGTTTAAAAAGTATAAATGTTAAATATTTATGCTCAAAAAGTGCAAACCAAGTAAGCAGTGCACATTTTGAAACATTTTTATAAATATCTGTTTCTCTAAAAACAGCAAATTCACATCCTTTCCAAATCTGTGCCATCAGAACATTTGTTGAACGTTCAACATTTAATAAATATGGAAGGACTGAGATTTTCCAAGTGAATATAAACACGTGCACTGACAACAAAAAAATGGTGTTGGATTTACTAAAACAAATTACTTTTTCATTTACTCAAGAAGGAATTTTATAAATAAATGGCAAGTAACAAACTGAAGAAACGTGGATTTTTAATGTGAGCTTGCAAAAATACAATTCCTCATAACATCCACAAAAACCAGGAAACTGAAAAGTATTAAAAAGGGAATTTTAATATCATGTAATGGATAAGCCAGATGCGGCCAAGCCTTCTATTAGAAAAAAAGTCTTGCAAAATACTTGAAAAAATACTTGCATATTAAATTCTATGTGTCTGAAAATAAATATTATTGAATTTAAGTTCTTTCATCAAAGATGTGGATTTTACAGATGGTTGAATAATTGTGGCCAATGCTAATCATGCAGTTCCATATTGACAAACTCTTCAATAAATGTTTGTTGTACTCTGTATTCTGCACGATGATAAAAATCACTTGTGAATAGATAACAGGAGGAGCATGGGTTTTTGTTTTGATATATACAGTAAAGTCAGAATGATGCGCCCTTTTGTGATTTTTATTCTGTTCAAATATTTCCCAAATGATGTTTAACAGATTCAGGAATGCTTCACAGTATTTCCTATAATATTTGTTTTATTTTGGCTAGAATAAAAGCAGTTAATATTTTATAAAAAACATTTTAAGGTTAATATTATTAGCCCCTTTAAGCGATATATTTTTTCGATAGTCTACAGAATGAACCATCGTTATTAAGGGTGTAACGATACGCATATTTGGTACGTTCGGTACGAGACTTTCAGTTCAATAAGCATTACAAACCGAACGATTCAGACTAACATCTAAAAAGATAAAAGAGAAAGTGTACGAAATAATATGTTTTCAGTGCAACAATGCTCAACAAGGCACCCCAAATGGCGTGACAGGCAACATGCTGCCTTCCCTGCCCACCTCCACTATACTGCAACTATCCCTACAGATTCAAACAGGGCAAAACAAATCACTGAGGCGATCGGTACATTAGCTGTGGATATGAGACCTTAATCGGTAGTGGAAATTTCCGGGGTTCAAGAAAACGTTAAACGTATTAGAGCCCTGTTACATTATTCCTTCATAAGCCCAGTTCAGTCAGATAATTCCTGCTTTCAGATCCACTAAAATGGCAGGTGACAGTCAAATCGAGCAGATCTGTGCTGTCTGAAGGAAAGGTGGACAATAAAAAAATGACATAAAATTGACTGAAACTGAGTTCCACATAAAAACTCAATAGTTCTTTTCTTTTTATTTGCTTAACTACTACAATATTACATTTATTTTATTCATTTTATCTAACCCTAACCCTAAGCCTAAGCAACTTTTTGGTTTTGAGTATAAAGAAGTTGTTTTATTTGCTGCTAAGCAGAAACCCCAGAAGTACAGCGCTCTATCATTGTTTAAAGTAAAAACAGGATCATACTTTTATGATGTTACTTTTAATACATTAAAAAATTAAATCAGAGAAATCCTTTATCCTCTGGCTTTTTTCTTTTTGATAAAAGAAAATTAAAATAAATCAGTTATAAATGAGTTATTAAAACTACTATGTATAGAAATGTGTTGAAGAAATACAGGGGGCTAATAATTCTGATGTCATCTGTATATAGACAGACCTTTAAATTCCCATATTTAGTAAATGCAGGACTGTTGTGGTTGTGAACGGCTGTATTTCAATGTGTAAAAGCTGAAAAATATTGTGGCATACAAAAAGTGAATTGTAACTTACCGTGTAGCTGGTGGGGTTTTGCGGTAAATTCTTCATCATGACATCCAGTTCATCGAACTTCTTGAGTATCGCCTGCACTTCAACATGGAGCTCTTTATACTCGGAGTACTGGTCATTAAACACAGCTTTATACTGGTCCCGCTGCTCATCGGTTCGAATAGCTGGATATTTACTGCAGGGAAAGACAGAACAAGAACTTAAAGGGACAGTCATTTATTTTCCTTCGGCTTTGTTCCTTATTTATCAGGGGTCGCAACAGCGGAATGAACCGCCAACTAATCCAGCACATGTTTTACGCAGCAGATGCCCTTCCAGCTGCAACCCAGCACTGGGAAACACCCATACACTCTCATTCTCTCTCTCCACACACACACCCATAAAGTACAGCCAATTTAATTAATCCAATTCACATGCAAACTCCACACAGAAATGCCAACTGGCTCAGCCAGGACTCAAACCAGTGACCTTCTCGCTGTAAGGGGACATTGCTAACCACTGAGCCACGGCACTTAAAGTGACAGTTCACTCAAAAATGTAAAATCTGCCCTGTGCGTTTCTTTCTTCTGTTGAACATAAAGGAAGATAACCTGAAGAATGTTTTTTGTTGCTACTATGGATGTCAATGGGTGCATTTTTCCAACATTCTTCAGAATATCTTCCTTTGTGTTCAACAGAAAAAAGAAAGGTTTATAAGCACTTGAGCACAAGTAAACGATGAGGAAATGATCATTTTTGGGTGAGCTATGCCTTTAATCAAAAAGCTAATATTTATCATTGTCATATAATATAATAATTTTGTTTGTGTTTTTGCACAACTGTACTCACGCAACATAATCCGGCATGATCACAGGTTTAGGAGTGTGTCCCGCTGGAATGTGTCCTTTCACAACTTTGGGATTGGAGACGGCAGTGTGTGTTTGCTGTACCGGCGCTGAAACAGACACTGGCTCTCTTGAACCATCAACAACCTGAACAAAGAGGAAGACAGACACTAAATTACGAGTGTTGTTCTCTCACTATGTCACAAACTGAGGCCCCTTATACGCTAATACGTTTTAGTTTTAAATTGCGTAAGTTTTGCAACTGTTACGCCGTCCGTCCACACTACGCCGGAGTTTTGGAGCACCAAAAAAACAGAGCTTTTTGAAAACGCTGAAGAGGCCGCTTTAGTTTGAAAACACTGCTGCTCCATTCAGTGTAAATGGGGGAAAACAGAAACATCTGAAAACAGAGGCATGGCTGCAGACATTCGCCTCTCTGATTGGGGCTCTATCCTCAATATTAAGTAGCCTACACACAGTTCAGTCTTGCATCTTTTCCTTGCAAGTTCAGACTTCGCAAGTTTGGAAAACAAACTCCTGACGACACGTTGGGTAAATCTTTAAAGAGAACAGTGTACTTTACAACTTCATTCACATCACCCTGTATACGCTGTTTCACCTTCTTAACAATAAAATAAAAACATGATAAGAGGAACTGGCTACTTTCATTTTGACAGTAGCAACGTAACAGACACCAAAAATGTTGAGGCGTCGTGTAGCTGCATATTTATACGAGCGTCATCTTCACTGTATGCAAAACGGAGCCTATAACATTACTGCCTCCTTTCATATTCACTGAAAATATGAAACATGCCCTGTCTTTTGCAGAATATCATGCAGTGTGAAAACATCTGTGACACGATTACTTTGAAAATCATGCAGTCTGAACTCGCCATTAGCTGTCTAACGACAGTTTTGGGAAATACATTGCAGAGTAATTCATCATTAACTATCAATGCTATAACACTGAGATGATATTTCAGATGATAACGCATCACTGCTGAACGTGCACACAAATAGAGACAAACCCTTACCAAATGTACCGCAGCGGGAGAATCTCTTGGCTGCATCTGTGAAACAAAAATTGAGATGATTCAGTAAACATATGTGTAAAAACAAATGACGATATTGGCAACAATCTTAAATATCTGCTGCAAAATACCTGTTCTAACTAGCTGTGACATGATGATACTGCAGCAATTTGTTTACTAAAGCAAAAATGGTGTATAATAATCACAACGTTACAGAAAACATTTAGTTTAGAGCAGGTATTTTAGAAATGCTTTAGGCTACTTGTCAAAGCAGTACTTATTTCGCATTTAATTTAACGATGTACTTATGGCCAATTTTGCATTTTGACGTACACAATGGCCCATTTCGCATTTAAATGCTACTTGTTTCACATTTAATTTAACGACGTACTAATGGCCCATTTCCACTGAGTGGTACGGTACGATACGTTACGGTCCGGTACGCTTTTATGTCTGTTTCCACTGTCAAAAGGTACCAAAAAGCAAAGCGTACCGTTCCACTTTTTGGGTACCAAAAGGTAGAGCAAGACGCTCAGCTGAACGCTATTGGTTTACAGAGATACATCACTAGCGCACTAAGCAGGCAAATGAAAACAAAGAAACCACCATTTTTAAATGCACAGCCGAGACATTACAACATAATAATATATACATATAATAACGAGACATGGTCGACCCGAGCTCAATCAAATCTTGTTGTTGTCTTGATGAACAGCCACAAAGCCAAGAACACGATTTACGGTGTTAGACGGTGCTCTATGCTAGTTTTAACAGCAGATGGGGCTTTAGGCTAGTTTTAACAGCAGACGGTGCTCTAGGCTACTTTTAACAGCAGACGAGGCTCTAGGCTAGCTTTTTACAGCAGACGGTGCTCTAGGCTTGTTTTAAGAGCAGACGGGGCTCTGGGCTAGTTTTTAACAGCAGACGGGGCTCTAGGCTACTTTTAACAGCAGACGGTGCTCTAGGCTAGCTTTTAACAGCAGACGGTGCTCTAGGCTAGCTTTAACAGCAGACGGTGCTCTAGGCTAGCTTTAACAGCAGACGGTGCTCTAGGCTAGCTTTTAACAGCAGACGGTGCTCTAGGCTAGTTTTAACAGCAGACGAGGCTCTAGGCTAGTTTATAATAGCAGATGGTGCTCTAGGCTAGCTTTTAACAGCAGACGGCGCTCTAGGCTAGTTTTAAGAGCAGACGGGGCTCTGGGCTAGTTTTTAACAGCAGACGGTGCTCTAGGCTACTTTTAACAGCAGACGGTGCTCTAGGCTTGTTTTAAGAGCAGACGGGGCTCTGGGCTAGTTTTTAACAGCAGACGGTGCTCTAGGCTACTTTTAACAGCAGACGGTGCTCTAGGCTTGTTTTAACAGCAGACGGTGCTCTAGGCTAGTTTTTAACAGCAGACGGTGCTCTAGGCTTGTTTTAACAGCAGACGGGGCTCTAGGCTAGTTTTTAACAGCAGACGGTGCTCTAGGCTTGTTTTAACAGCAGACGGGGCTCTGGGCTAGTTTTTAACAGCAGACGGTGCTCTAGGCTACTTTTAACAGCAGACGGTGCTCTAGGCTTGTTTTAACAGCAGACGGGGCTCTGGGCTAGTTTTTAACAGCAGACGGTGCTCTAGGCTACTTTTAACAGCAGACGGTGCTCTAGGCTAGCTTTTAACAGCAGACGGTGCTCTAGGCTAGCTTTAACAGCAGACGGTGCTCTAGGCTAGCTTTTAACAGCAGACGTGCTCTAGGCTAGCTTTAACAGCAGACGGTGCTCTAGGCTAGCTTTTAACAGCAGACGGTGCTCTAGGCTAGTTTTAACAGCAGACGAGGCTCTAGGCTACTTTTAACAGCAGACGGTGCTCTAGGCTAGTTTATAACAGCAGATGGTGCTCTAGGCTAGCTTTTAACAGCAGACGGTGCTCTAGGCTAGTTTTAACAGCAGACGGTGCTCTAGGCTAGTTTTAACAGCAGATGGTGCTCTAGGCTAGTTTTTAACAGCAGACGTGCTCTAGGCTAGTTTTAACAGCAGACGAGGCTCTAGGCTAGTTTTTAACAGCAGACGGCGCTCTAGGCTAGTTTTTAACAGCAGACGGGGCTCTAGGCTACTTTTAACAGCAGACGGTGCTCTAGGCTAGCTTTTAACAGCAGACGGTGCTCTAGGCTAGCTTTTAACAGCAGACGGTGCTCTAGGGTAGTTTTAACAGCAGACGAGGCTCTAGGCTAGTTTTTAACAGCAGACGGTGCTCTAGGCTAGCTTTTAACAGCAGACGGTGCTCTAGGCTAGCTTTTAACAGCAGACGGTGCTCTAGGCTAGTTTTAACAGCAGACGAGGCTCTAGGGTACTTTTAACAGCAGACGAGGCTCTAGGCTAGTTTTAACAGCAGACGGCGCTCTAGGCAAGTTTCTAACAGCAGATGGAGCTCTAGAATAGTTTTTAACAGCAGACGGCGCTCTAGGCTAGTTTCTAAAAGCAGATGGCGCTCTAGGATAGTTTTTTACAGCAGATGGCGCTCTAGGCTAGTTTCTAACAGCAGATGGTGCTCTAGGCTAGTTTTTAACAGCCTAGCTTAGAGCACCATCTGCTGTTAAAAACTAAGCTCAGAATCCATTCAAGAGAAAACAGTGATGCATAATGTAAATGTCAGAAACTATGTGGAATCTATTTCTAAAATGATTTCCTGCCACAGCTTAATTGAGAACTTGAGGATGCATAAATTAAGAGCAGAGAAATCTCACCTCCTGGCCATTTCGTTCTCGTAGTCGCCGAGCTGCCTCATGCCGCCACAGTTTCAGACACACTATGGCCCCAACCAAGTACACGATCATGGTGAAAAACAGGAAGATTATCGCAGCTGTCTGTCCTGCCTCTGTGCGGCAGAAAGCGCCGTTGATGCCATTATTGAAGACCGGATAGTAACAAAGTCCGCCTCGTATGGTGTCATTCACATATACACAGCCGGCTGCCAAAAACAGAAGCGCAAGAGCAAGGTTGATGACGAACTCTGTTAAAGGCCACCAACTTGAGTCTAGAAGTATAGTCCGATAGTACATGGTCATTCCCAAGACAAGCATGATAATGGTCACGATCCATGCCAATCCTGCTACCACTAAGATGAACGGTGTCTTTGGTCCAGTGTAGTTGGCATTGCCATAACCACTTCCATAAGAGCCTCCATAACCTCCGTAACCTCCTCCATAAAAGCCACCAGGTTGCGAGTAACCAAACGTGTTATACCACTCATTGTCTTTATGAATATAAGCACATACACAAGCAAAAATGGCTGCCCCCAAAAGCAGCTCGACGCACCCGAGAATACGTAAAAGTCCAGCCCAAGACTTCATGTATGCGTAACGCTGGTTGTACTCCTCTACCTTTTCGCTGTAAGTCAAAGCTGTGTGCGCAGTGCGGCCGTCGATTGATTCAACAGGGTTTCCTAAAAGCATTGCTTCACGCTCTTTACGGGAGTTATAGCTGCCTCCGGATCCACCGTACGGGTCGCGGTAAGAGCCAGGAACCGATGGTGAGTGTGGCGGAGAACAGCGAACGCCGTCAGTGGTCGTGTTTTTGCTGCTTGATCCCAACATCGACTTCAACTTGCTGCTTCCACTGCTGGACCTGAACAAGTTTTTCCATGAGTCTGGGATGAAGCGGTGGACAGGTTTGATGTCAATGGCAGAGTCCCCGTTGTCCTCGCTTCCACTGGGGTCAAACTCAGGGCCTATTGGTGGTTGGTCTGGTAGGGGAGGTGGCGGAAAAGGTTCGGAGTATAAAGAGTCGGCCCTGTGCTCAACCAAGCTGTGAAGACTGGCGAGCGAGCCTGCTGGTGCATCGTTGTAGTGGTGCATGTTTCAGAAACGATGCTGAAAGGAATTTCCACCAGGGAACGCAGTTATCCCTAGAGCAACATGAAGGAATCAGGCATGAGATAAAAGGCACTGGTATTTGCTCTTGCAGAGTAGCAGTCCTCAACTGGTTGCTTGTGACCTATTATGTAATTGGGATTTACATGTATGTATTTAGCAGCAACATGTAAAGATAAACAAAAGCACACTAGGGCTGTGTACGAAATCGCCTACTACTCGAGTAGGTACTACATTTGAATGAACTACACGACCATTAGAAAAGTGTGTTTTATACAGTATGAATGAGAGTATGAATGGAACTCGGATGTAGTACATCCGCTATTTGTCATTATCACGTGACCTACTGCACCCACGTCAGTTTTATTGCTTTATTCCCATTCATGAATTCTATTGTGTTGCATCATGGGATAGCGTAGCGTCTATTGGATGCGCACTTCAGAATCGGATGCGCACTTCAGGTAGTAGTAGGTCATGCGGGTTTTCTCATATACTACTTTTGAATTCTTTGAACTCGGACATACTACTTTAGCTCGAATACTGTTTTTAGCGTACTATATAGTAAGGAAGTATGTGATTTTGGACACAATATAGGTGTATTCACAAAAATTGTAAGGCCAAAGGGCCACTTTTTGTGTCCACACCAGCAAACGATAACAATCTGTTTATTGTGAGTTAATTACACCCTTGTAACCAGCAGATGTCATGAGTGTGCTACATTTCCAGCGAATGTGACCAGTGAATCCAGCTCGTGTAATCTACTGTATAGAAGCAGCTCTCAATCCTGGTCCTCGCAGCCTCATGCACTAGGGATGCTCCGATCAATCGGCCGAAGATCGATATCAGCCGATAATCATATTTATGACTCAATCGCTACTTGCCAATCTCACCGATTTCATGACCCGATCGCTGGTGTTTGTTTACGGCTTTACATGCAGAGGAAGATGCGTTCTGTAAAGTCTTCATTGTATTATTCGTGGTGCGAACAGCCCTTAATTATGATTTTTTTTTTATTGTCTATTCAATTGTACATAAGACAAACTTTTTTTATAATGCTTTTGTATGTTTCTTTTTTGTTTTGTTTTTGTTTTTAAACCTCTTCTGCTGTTAATCAGTGAATGCATTTTATTTTTTTGTCTTTATTGCATGGTTATTTAGTCTCCATTTTTTGCTGAATTGTAACTCTAATTTAGCTTTAGGTCGTGTGTTGATGTCCAATATAAAAGCTGTGTTCTGAACCAAAACCAGTTGAGAACCACTATTGTGTACAATATTGTGGACTATGTAAACATTTCAGGTGCATAGTAAGCAAAATTGTCCACAGAAAAACACTTCTCCAAGTGAAAGAGTGCAAGAAAAAGCTATAGCACGGTTATATCGGGAAATTCAACCCTCATCTCCAAAGCAGATAAGATCCATCAGCACCAATAATCACAATTTGGGATACCAGAAAGAGCTACAAGAAACACATTTCTGGAGAGCAACTGTGTCTTACAGAGATGAATAAGTGAACTTGCTAAATGAACTGTAAGTATATACTGAGTATACATGTGTGCAATTTCTAAGTAAAAAGTTAGTAGGTCATTTTTTGCAAAGTAAACCATTGAGATCAGGAACTGGAACATCTATGTGGAACAGTGGCCAATTATACTCTTCAGCATAATTATACAAAAGTATTTGACCACGTAATGCTGTGGTTGACAAAGCAATACTAGCACAAGTGTGACAAATGTTTATTTCAAACTACAGTATGTAGAGTAGGGCTGGGCGATATGACAAGCATGTCCTAGATAAGTCATCTCATATCCTGATAACTACATATATCATGATATAGTGCCATTTCTGTCAATTAATATATACGCTCACCGGCCACTTTATTAGGTACATCTGTCTAACTGTTTGTTAACGCACATTTCTAATGGCAGCAACTCAATGCATTTAGGCATGTAGACATGTTCAAGACGATCTGCTGCAGTTCAAAGCGAGCATCAGAATGGGGAGGAAAGGGGATTTAAGCAACTTTGAACGTGGCATGGTTGTTGGTGTCTGACGGGCTGCTCTGAGTATTTCAGAAACTGCTGATCTACTGGAATTTTCACACACAACCATCTCTAGGGTTTACAGAGAATGGTCTGAAAAAGAGGAAATATCCAGTGAGCGGCAGTTCTGTGGGCGCAAATGCCTTGTTGATGCCAGAGGTCAGAGGAGAATGGCCAGACTGGTTCCAGCTGATAGAAAGGCAACAGTAACTCAAATAAGCACTCGTTACAACCGAGGTCTGCAGAAGAGCATCTCTGAACACACAACACGTCCAACCTTGAGGCGGATGGGCTACAGCAGCAGAAGACCAGTGCCGCTCCTGTCAGCTAAGAACAGGAAACTGAGGCTACAATTCACACAGGCTCACCAAAACTGGACAATAGAAGATTGGAGAAACGTTGCCTGGTCTGATGAGGCTCCATTTCTGCTGCACATTTAGATAGTCGGGTCAGAATTTGGCACCAACAACATGAAAGCATGGATCCATACTGCCTTGCATCAACGGTTCAGGCTGGTGGTGGTGGTGTAATGGTGTGGGGGAGATTTTCTTGGCACACTTTGGGTCCATTATTACCGATTGAGCATCATGTCAACGCCACAGCCTACCTGAGTATTGCTACTGACCATGTCCATCCCTTTATGACCACAGTGTCTCCATCTTCTGATGGCTACTTCCAGCAGGATAACGCACCATGTCATAAAGCGTAAATCATCTCAGACTGGTTTCTTGAACATGACAATGAGTTCACTGTACTCAAATGGCCTCCGCAGTCACCAGAACTCAATCCAATAGAGCGCCTTTGGGATGTGGTGGAACGGGAGATTGGCATCATGGATGTGCAGCCGACAAATCTGCAGCAACTGCGTGATGCTATCATGTCAATATGGAGCAAAATCTCAGAGGAATATTTCCTGTACCTTGTTGAATCTTTGCCAAGAAGAACTGAAGCAGTTCTGAAGACAAAAGGGGGTCCAACCCGGTACAAGTAAGGTGTACCTAATAAAGTGGCCGGTGAGTGTATATAGACCACATAAAAAGGACTCTTTTTAAAATATATTTGAAAGTATATACTAAATAATGTACTCATGTGATCATATTCATAACTTCAGGGCAAAAATGTTCGAAATTAAAACGTAAAACAAGAACGTTTAAAAGTAAAACGCTTTCCAAAGACACATGAAATATTTCTAAACAGGAATGCAAAAAAATATTGCTAAATAGGCATGCAAAATGTAAACATTGAACGTTCAAGACTGCAAATTTCTCAAGATGCCCTGAAATAAACCACAGAGCATAATATGAAACGACAAACTTTTTATTTTCTCCATAAGATATACAGTTGACGTCAGAATTATAGAAAAAGAAATACTGAAAAAGAAAAAATAATTCACTGGTGGGTGAATAATTCTGACTTCAACTGTATACTGCTATATTGCACAGCCCTTTCTCTGGACACAGGTGCTCTCCATTTCAGGCGGTCCGACTCTGTAACTTGAACATAGAGACGATTGTAACAGTAACCTGTCATCCGCTAGCAAGAGCGCTAACTCTAAACCCACAGAGGAGACGACTGCAACCCAAACATTTACGACACAGACAGAAAGAGAGACGAACATGCCTGTTCAAGCACTAGATGTCTGATTGGGTAATCATACACTACTGCTCAACTCTGCGTCAACAGCAGAAAATTAGAAAAACAACATTCTCCATTGTTACGCTCTTCCTTAAGCATACAGTAGGTTACCTAATGAAAGAGAAAAGAGCAATTCCAGCGTTATGGATGTGACATTTGCAGTAAAATCTCAAAACATTAATTCACAGAGAAAGTATATGTTAAAATTATACTGAAACATCTGTTTATATTTTCCAAAACTACACTACCTGACAAAAATCTTGTTGTCGATCCCAGTTGTGCGAGCACCAAATAATATCTTGACTTCTAGTTGATCATCTAGAAAAGTGGCAGAAGGTCGATTTTTCCCATGAATCATCTGTTGATCTGCATCAATCATCACCAATACTGCAGAAGACCTACTGAAACCCGCATGGAGCCAAGATTCTCCCAGATATCAGTCAAGTTTGGTGAAGGAAAAATCATGGTTTGGTGTTACATTCAATATGGGGGCGTGCGAGAGATCTGCAGAGTGGATGATCAACATCAACAGCCTGAGGTATCAAGACATTTGTGCTGCCCATTACATTACAAACCACAGGAGAGGGCAAATTCTCCAGCAGGATAGCGCTCCTCATACTTCAGCCTCCACATCAAAGTTCCTGAAAGCAAGGAAGGTCAAGGTGCTCCAGGATCGGCCAGCCCAGTCACCAGACATGAACATTATTGAGCACGTCTGGGGTAAGATGAAGGAGGAGGTGTTGAAGATGAACACAAAGAGTCTTGATGAACTCTGGGAGTCCTGCAAGAAGGCTTTCTTCACCATTCCAGATGACTTTATTAATCAGTGATTTGAGTCATTGCAGAGATGTATGGATGCAGTCCTCCAAGCTCATGATGGAGTCAGACACAATATTCATTCTGTTTCCACTGCAGCATGAGCACATATTCTATACTGGACATTATTGAAGGTTCAGTGAGCAGACTTTAGTCTAAGCAGAGTCAGACCTTACTGTCCTAATGAAATCATTAATAATCAAGCCATGATCATATTTTATTGTGGTATAATAAGCGTAATCTAGAGGCCTTTGCCTTTCATATAAGCCACTTCTGATACCAAATGATCAACTAGAAGTCCAGTTATTATTTGTTGTTCTTAAAACTTGGATAGTGTACTAACACAGAGTTATGGGATCAGAATTATATCAATCTGTAAACATTTTTTATATTGTAAATGAGGAAAATAAACATGCGTTATGGACGTGACAAAAAAGGTTTGCGAGTTTACAGTCTACAGAAATTCAGTGAATTAAACTGCACAACCCAAAGTAAACAATGCTAATCAAATGGATGAGAGTTGGCTCGCTATAGAACAAAAATCATTGATATTTTTGAGGAAAAAGCTTGGTTATGGATGTGACATCTCTCCGTTATGGATGTGACATATGTGAAATTGACAGCTGTGTGACTTTGGTAAATCAAATATAATAGTTTGAAATATTGATAGAGACTTCGAGTATTTTTACAGTATTTTCACAAAATAACCTAGAAATGGTTTCACTATTTTGGTCAAAACTTCATTTTTTTATGGCAAGGTTGATATTTGCATGGAATTGCTCAAACGTATAATACGCATTACAAATTCAATAAAAAAAAAACAGGACAGTTCTATTGAATACCTTTCACAAGCGGTCACTGGGCAAGACTTACATTGGTCTTGAGTTCGGTGTGTAAACCTTCATCAGATATATGGAAATCCCAAGGACTGAAAGACAAAAACATGAAGACAACAAAGGTAATATCCTAAAAAATATATATTACCCAGGTTATGTATTAATGTAAGCAATCTGTTAAAAACTGTATTTTTGTGATTCACAAGTGTTTTTATGGCATTATGGGATGTAGTGTTGTCACGATACTGGAATTCGATACCAATTCGTACTGGAATTTTAAAAAAAAGTCCATTTCCCTCAAACATCTAAGCGCTGTTGAGCGCGTTCTTAAACAGCGCTGATTTGCCATTGTGTTTTAAAGCCATGAAGATCAGCTGGTCTGTCTATGAGCTGATATACGAGTGATCGGTTGATGAATTGACTGTTCTTCACGGCTTTAAAATGCTCCAATCTTCCTGTATCAGTAGTTACACTCAGTAAACAGGAGTGAGTTCGGTGAATGGATGACCTTTCCGACCAATCACAGTCATCTGTGTTGAGCATGTGAACACAATGGCAAATCAGCGCTATTTAACAACGCGCTTAAATGTTAGTGGGAAATGGATGTCTTTAAAACACCCGACTGGTAGCGTATTCCAGTATTGTGACAACAATAATGAGATGTTCATCTCTGCTTTGTCAACTTCTAATGTTGAAAATTCAACTCTACAGTTTAATAAAGTGACTTTTATTGATGTTTTAGTAGTCTGAAATAAAATAATGTATAAGAAATAATATATAGAGGTATAAGTTTATTACAAGTTTTTATAGTGACATACAGCACCAATCCAGACAATTTATCACTTTAAACAATTAAATGTGTTAATAAAAGTAACTTTTTTGAACTTTTTAAGGTTAAAAGTTGTTAGAAGAAAGATCAAAGTGCTCAACAGAGATGACTGTGATTGGTCGGAAAGGTCATCCATTCATCGAACTCACCCCTGTTTACTCAGTGTAACTACTGATACAGGCACAATGGAGCATTTTAAAGCCGTGAAGAACAGTCAGTTCATCAACCGATCACTCGTATGTCAGCTCATAGACAGACCAGCTGATCTTCATGTCAAACGCATCAAACGCATAAATTGGGAAAAATAAAATGGGTGATCCAGGGTGCATAGGATACCCTGAGCTCTCTTTAAAACATAATTTAAGACCCGAGTTCGATTCCGCCTCGCGGTCCTATGCCGATCTTTCCCCTCTCTCTGCTCCCCATGCTTTCCTGTCAATACTCTCTACTGTCCTCTCAAATAAAGGTGAAAACCCCGAAAAAATAATAATAAAAAAAAAATTAAAAAACATAATTATGGTAAATTACCATTGGACCAGTTTGGTTAGAACTGATAATCTTGCCTGCCACCTTCACAAGGCTACTCAGCCTGTTCTTATTTAAAAAAACTCAGATTATCGTACCAAGCTACAAAGCAGAAAGATAAAATGGCTTCAATGACTTGGTTATAAAACAGTGTCATTATAGAGGTACAAAACCTGAAATGATCTAAGTTTCCTCAGAAAAAACAGTCTTTGTTGAACTTTTTGTTGAACAGCAGCCTGGGTGTTAGGTTGAAATGTCAACATAATGTTAATAACGACCCCTAGATATTTATGTGCATCAACAATTTCAATGCTTAGTGCTTAAAATGAGGCGCATAAGGGGTGGCGCATTGGCACAGAGGGCTGTCACCTCACAGCAAGAAGGTCTCTGGTTCGAGCCTCGCCTAAGTCAGTTGGCATTTCTGTGTGGAGTTTGCATGTTCTCCCCGTGTTGGCGTGGGTTTGCTCCGGGTGCTCCGGTTTCCCTCACAATCCCAAAAACATGTGGTATAAGTGTGAATTGGGTAAGCTAAAATGTCTGTAGTGTATGTGAGAGTGTATGGATGTTTCCCAGTATTGGGATGCAGATGAAAGGGCATCCGCTGCGTAAAACATATGCTGGAATAGTTGGCGGTTCATTCCGCTGTGGTGACCCCTGATAAATAAGGGACTAAGCCGAAGGAAAATTAAATTATGAATTATTACATTACCTAAGTTATATATTAATAAAACCAATCAACACATTCATCATTTAACAATATGCAAAAACTTAAAGAAGGTACAGAGTACGTCATGTGTTTTGAATATTTAAAAACATACATAAGCTAATTACTAAGACTTGCTGTGTGTATACATTATATTTATGACATGTAAATAGCCTATTCTAGTACATGGTAATAGTTTTTGTGCATTCCTGGCATCAATTCAACTATGTAGCCTAGCTAATTACCAATAGTGAATAGCATAACATGTTAGAGACATTTATAAATATATAATGAAGACATTGCTGAACTGAAAGAATGTCCTGCACTTCGCGCGCTTCAGAAAAACATCGACAGGTCAGCGAAGTTTACATGATTGTTATTCAGCAAAAATGATGAGTATATTCACTCGATCTCTACCTTACTAAAGACATAGTTAAAATATGAAGCATTAATAAAACGTTTAGTACGGTGGAACAAAACAACATGACCACAACAGCACTGACAGATGTGTTTATAATAAAACAGCAACCTTCGCGTCTTTAAAAACGTCGGTTATTTGTGGATACAGAAGGATATTGTAGGTAGAGATTATAAAATTAACTTTAAAGTTGGTTTCGTCTTACCTTTTCCACTATCAAAGAGGTTTTTGTTTCTCTATATTTTTTTCGGGAAACACACAGGTTTGGAAAGTTGTACCACGTGACGCAGCCTATCCCTGCGCGTGACGTCAGCAGAGCCTTGAAGACTTCACCTGAAGAGGGAGATGAAACTTTGACCTGCTCTCTTCATTTCTTTCCTATGAACTTACATTCTGTAAAGGTAATGACGGCACTGACTGAAACCAGCGGCTTATGTCATGCCGAAAGTGTGCAGACTCACAGGTGACATTATTTGCATGATCTTTATCACTGACAGGATATATTGGAAACATGATATGTACAATATAGGCTACATAATAGAACAGTGCAATCATTTACAGAAATGTAAGCTTTAGTAAAAGTGACCAATAGGAATCATAATAATGAGAAGAAGCTGTATTGTTATTTTATAAACATTTTAATAAGCCGTCACACGTGACTCAGTTCAGGAAGAGGTTTTGGTTCCTCTTCATTATTATCACAAGATGCAATAATTCATAGTCAAAGCAGAAGGTGGACATGGGTAGTGTCATGTTCTGTATGTGGTTCCTTATGCTGGCTTTGAAAGTATAATTATTATAAACCACACTCAGGAGCCACTTTATTAGGTACACCTTACTAGTATCGGTTTGGACCCGCTTTTGCCTTCCTTCAGAACTGCCTTAATCCTTCATGGCATAGATTCAACAAGGTACTCTGTATATTTCTCAGAGATTCAGAGATTTTGGTCTATATTGACATGATAGCATCACGCAGTTGCTGTAGATTTGTCGGCTGCACATCCATGATGCCAATCTCCCATTCCACCACATCCCAAAGGTGCTCTATTGGATTGAGCTCTGGTAACTGTGGAGGCCATTTGAGTACAGTGAACTCATTGTCATGTTCAAGAAACCAGTCTGAGATGATTCACGCTTTATGACATGGTGCGTTATCCTGCTGGAACCAGCCATCAGAAGATGGGTACACTGTGATCCTAAAGGGATGGACAGGGTCATTAACAATACTCAGGTAGGCTGTGGTGTTGACACAATGCTCAATTAGTACTAATTGGCCCAAAGTGGGCCAAGAAAATATCCCCCACACCATTACACCGCCAGCCTGAACCATTTATACAAGGCAGGATGGATCCATACTTTGATGTTGTTGACATCAAATTCTGACCCGACCATCTGAATATCGCAGCAGAAATCAAGACTTATCAGATCAGGGAACATTTTTCTAATCTTCTATTGTCCAGTTTTGGTGAGCCTGTGTGAATTGTAGCCTCAGTTTCCTGTTCTTAGCTGACAGGAGCGGCACCCAGTGTGGTCTTCTGCTGCTGTAGCCCATCCGCCTCAAAGTTGGATGTGTTGTGTGTTCAGAGATGCTCTTTTGCAGACCTCGGTTGTAACGAGTGCCTCTGGCATCAACAAGGCATTTGTGCCCACAGAACTGCCGCTCACTGGATATTTCCTCTTTGTCGGACCATTCTCTGTAAACCCTAGAGATGGTTGTGCGTGAAAGTCCCAGTAGATCAGCAGTTTCTGAAATACTCAGACCAGCCCGTCTGGCACCAACAACCATGCCACGTTCAGCGTCACTTAAATCTCCTTTCTTCCCCATTCTGATGCTAAGTTTGAACTGCAGCAGATCGTCTTGACCATGTCTACATGCCTAAATGCATTGAGTTGCTGCCATTTCTCGATGGAGTTTGCATGTTCCCCCCATTTGCATGTTCTCCCCATGTTGGTGTGGGTTTCCTTCAGGAGCTCCGGTTTCCCCCACAGTCCAAACACATGCACTATAGTTGAACTGGATGAACTAAATTGCATGACATGCATGTAGAGGGACAAATACTGCAGGCAGTAGCTGTTTTAAATGGGCTTCAACTTTTACATTTTTACAAGATGTAAAATACGTTTTTTTTTCTCCAGAACGCGTCTGTGAAGTTTCAGCTCACTATACCTACACACATTTCTGTCCCAACAGCTTTCAGAAGTTGATTTTGCATGATAGGTGCCTTTTAAAATAAAGATAGTATTGTGCACATGTAAACAAACTATTTTACAACTAGGTTTGTGGCAATAATCAATATATCGACTTATCCCACAATACATGACCTCATTATTTGGTGACGTCCAAAATGATATTGGCCATTTTACATAAAAATGAATGTCAGCAACATTTGATCTGATCTGCAGCCTCTGTCATCTCATCTAACCTCTGCTGGAGGTGTCAGCGAGCTTAACTGATGAAAAGGTGACTTTTCACATTTTCATGAAAACTACTGACGGTTCGAAAAACGCTGTTCAGTTGAGCTCTGTTTCAAAGCTGCAATCCACTTCCAGAAAAAGACACAGTGCAAAAAATGGCTCAGGCCTGTAGCCAGGGTGGGGTGGTTCGAAAAGACCCACCCCTCAATGACAAAGGTCCAGAATTTGTCCCATAAATGAGCTCATTTGTCCTATTTTGACTGCTACACCATCATAAATTGTGAAAATAACCCATTGAAAAAGGCTTTACGACCAAGCCAAATTCTCACATTGGTGTGACTTCAGCTAGTTTTGGCCAATGCAAACTATGATTTTTCATGAGTTCAACATTAGGAAAACGTTCAATCTGATGTAAGTGAAGTCGTCTATCGCTACCATATTGTTTTTTAATAGAGAAAACATTTTACAAGTAACTTTAATTCTAAATCTTGGACCTTACTGAAACAGAAAATGACAGATCAAAAGGTTTCAAGCACCAAAGGCTGACCATATTAAAATGAATTTGAATACTAATTTTGCTATTTGTTGTAGCCCATGAATTATCGATCAAATGTACTTTTTTTTTTTACAAGAGAGGCTAGAAAAATTGTGAAGCTTTTTTATTATTACTATGTTTTAATTATTTATTATTCAAATAGCCAAATTCTGACTGAGGAAAGTTGAAAGCGCTGGCCAGCTTGTTTGCCTAATAAATGACAATAGGCTACAGTTTTTAATTTAAAACTTTAACAGATTCCTATTTTTGTCTAATGATATGTGATGTCACACATTTGTGTTTTAAAGAAAGTATTTTTCATTATTCTAAATCTTTAGGATATATTTTGGTACATCAAAAGTGTGGTTATGATGACCATCCAGCAAGCTAATCCAGCTAAAAATACTTCTTAAAATGTCACTAAAATTCAGTTTTTAAACCTCATAATTAAATAGAAAAGGAGCCGAATAACTGCAAAAAGCTCAACGTTTTTGAGGTAAAAGAACTACCCCTTTCACCAGGCTGGCCACGAGCCTACATGTTCACAAGTTTAAAGCCATTTTATAAGGATATTCTTTCCCTCAAAGTTTTTTTTACGCTTGTTTTGTGTATTTTCACAGCAAAACACAAAAACTGAAGCAAATAATGTCATATTTTTGAGAAAAGCCATTACAAAATCAGCTATTTAGAACACAAAATAGATATAACCATTAGTCAACATTTGACGTGGATCAAAACCTCTCATCAAAATTGTCCAAAAACTAATAAAAGATATTCATTTTTTTGTCAATATATATATAGTCACTACTATAAAACCGTTCTTTACCATGAAAACTATCTAAATAACCTTAAGGATGAAAAGATTTTGTCCTTTAAAAAGGGTTTATGCATATTTGCATTATTATACAGGTGTACAGGTGTAGCCTAATCATTAAATATATTCCCTAAGCTTAGTCCCTTTATTCATCCCTTTATTACACAGCGCATGCCCTTCTAGCTGCAACCCAGTACTGGGAAACACCCATACGCATATGTTTGGACTGTGGCGGAAACCGGAGCACCCGGAGGAAACTCACGCCAACACGGGGAGAAAATGCAGCCGGGACTCGAACCAGCGGCCTTCTTGCTGTGAGGCCCTATATTATATTATATTATATTATATTATATTATATTATATTATATTATATTATATTATATTATATTATATTATATTATAACTGCTCAAAAAATAAAGAGAACATGTGGAATTATCCTATATTGTGTTGTATAAGTGTTCCCTTTTTATATTATATTACCCTATATCATACATTAAATTGGACAATATACATTAATACAATATTATACATTGAGAAACTGTGGTAAACGTACATACTTCACAGTAAAACTAACTAACAAACAAAAAATAGTACACGTCTCCTTTAAGGAGTGAGTCTGGCACCGGTTGGAAATGGTCGCTCGCGCAGACGACTGGAATTTACTGAGGAAAAAGAAAACATTAGCCAGATGCTAACAGTGAAATACAGATCTCGTATGAAAACAACAAACGGAGACGACGGAACAATGCCACATATTAAGGTAGCGAACGAAGCGGAACGACATCCAAAATTAACATTACGATTATCTGCTGTATTTGTATTTGTGATCAGACGCTAACAGCTAGCTAGTTAGCAGATTGCTAATGATAACAGAACAGCCAATACAAGTTAAATCAACACATTGCTGTTTATTTGTGCTTTTATATAATTAATATTAGGAGTGCGTTATCTTTGTGTTAAAACAGTTTGAATGGTGTGCTTTTTGATAGCATAAGAGTGATGTGGGCTGTTAAGTTATTTTCATTTGGGTAATTAGTGATCAATCGTCTTAGCTGAATTATATTATTATTATTATTATTATTTAGATTACTCACGTCAAATAAACACTGAAGTTAAGGTTATCCAGTTAATATAGGTCAATAATTAGCGGCTTTTTAACAACATCCGTTCTTATTGCTCATGACAGATGAATCAGCTCTCACATGTTGTGTATTATTATTAGTGTATTGATTTTAATTTGTCGTTCATATTGTTGTTTAGTTTGTCATGATTTGCACTGGAAACATTGTGAATTCACACTTCCACTTTTCACTTCAGTAAATCAGAATACGAAACATGCAGTAAAAGTCTCTCAAAGAGTTTCTGTTACGTCAGATTTTGAAAGTAATCAATGACATTTGGGATTGTTTGTTATCTAGATAATTCGTTGTTTGTCTTTATAGCTTACATATTTGTACCAGGTTGGTTAAAACACTTTATATATATTTTTTATTTATATTTGAGCCATGACACAAATGTCAGTCGTCGCGCAAAATGGCACACATTCACACATTTTACAGGGATATTCAGTCCCTCAAGGATTTTCAAATAGTTCTTACGGTTAAAAACACGTTCTTTACGCTCTTTTTGTGTATTTTCATAGCAAAACACCAACATTGAAGTGAATAAAGTTACATGTTTTGAGAAAAGCCTTCACAAAATTAGTATTTGAGACATTTATTTCTATTGGCATGGCACGTGAATTTGTTTAATGAGGTAAAGTTGGTTTTATATTCCCTCATTGGTTAATTTTTGAATAGTGACAACTTGTGACATGATGACATGATGGACTTGTTTACCTCGCTTCTTTGAATATTGGGTTTAAAATCGCATGCAAGTATGACTTAAATGCAGCATTAGTACTATTTAATCGACTGTAAACAATGAGTATGTTTACATGGACACCAATAATCCGATTTTAATACGGCTAAGACAATACTCTGATTAAGAGTCTACCATGTAAACAGTGATTTATTTTTATTTTTTATTTATTTTTTATTTATTTTTTATTAATTTAATCCGATTAAGGTCATAATTGAACTAACTATCATTAGTTTCTCTTCATTTTTTTCTAGTCAGATTGCCTATGAAAGTGAAATTTCATGTTTGCTGAGAAAAAAAAAGTTTAATTTTTAACTTGTGTTTTTTCCCCAACTGCCCCAGTTTCTCTGCAGGGCTAAGTGAGGTGTATCGTACTCCCGTCCTAGGATGGACAGTTATTTTAAGGCTGCTGTGTGCGACCTGGACAAGCTTTTGGATGACTTTGAACTCAGTGCAGGTTTGAGACGTTTTGCTGTACTATTATAGTGTTGTAATGATAGTAGTAGTGTTATAGTGTTGAAATGAGAACTGATATAGAACTGAGTTTAGAAATAGTTTTGAAACAAACCTTAACAAACTAAATTAAATATGTAGGTTAATGGATGTCTTGAGTGGAGTGAGTACAACACCGTTTCCTTACTCTACGATAGCAAAGGAGTAAAGTAAAATCAGAATCAGTTTTAAAGAGTAAGTAAAGAGTAAAAGTAAAGTAAAGAGGTCAAATGGAGGAGGCTCGTTCTTTATCCTCGCGCTGCAGATGCTCTTTTAAACTGTTTTCTCGCTAGTAAAGCTTTCAGTTTTTCCACTTACAAAGTCCGCCATGTAAATTTGGTGCAACACAACTCTTACTCTTAAAGGGAAAGGGAGATGAGACTCTGATTGGATTAAAGCACGTTATGCTCAAAACACACACACGACTGTATGAATAAGAGAATAAGCACAACCCTGTTAGACCATCCCCAGGGGCGCAGATCATATTTTTCCGTCCTTAAAATAGCAAATGTGGATTCGGACATGCTCTTAATGTGTTAGCACCATGCGCTTAAGACTTTGCGCCTAAATCGTAAAAAAAATAGAGCCCTTAATGTCAAAAACTAAATTTTAGACCTTAAAAATGTTTTTAAATTGACTGAAATATTGTGTTGTAGATATTAAATCATTTTAAACAGGTCTTACTTTCTTTAGCCAATCACCATCAATCTTTTAACAAAACGTTCATTTTTTAACTCAATTTTTTAAGTGCATGTAAACAACTAGTGTTTGCTTGTTTTGACATATTTAAAATATGTGGCTAAGTAATAACTAAAGTTATTTTTCTTGGAAGGGACCATTCAGAATCTTTTCCACTGGCCTTTAGAAAAAATCTTATTATATTATAATAAGATTATAAAATATTATATTATATGTTTTGCCCTGTATAAGGCTGAAATTACATTCAAATTGTTCTTGAAAAGGTCTTAAACAGTCTTTGACTTGGTGAAACCTACAGACACTCTGTTTAAATGTATGTAGAAAAGTTTATCATATGTTTGTTATACTTTTGTTGCTGCTTTTAATGTGATCTATTTAAATTTGACTCAAAATAATGTGATTTTTTTTTGGTCACTTTGTCTTTAGAAGAGCTTGAGAACAAACAAGGGACATATGTAAGCCCTCCTTGTCCAGACTCTACTCTTATCCCTGGTCGCTTCATACCAGAGCAGCATGCAGTCCCACAAACACTCCCAGATGTCAACGCACTGCACTATGGACTTACGTCGCAAAGTATTAACTTAAACCAAAAAGATTCCTATTCAAATGAATGGCCCCTCACAGGTGTGGACCTCTTGTCGTCCGTTGATAGTAGAGGTATAAAAAGTTCAGCTCCTCCTTGTCCTGACCGCTCGCTGAAGCCTGTGTGTGACCTGGTGAACGATACTGGTTCTGCAAACCTCCAGCAAGCCGACAGTCAGGAAGACTTTGAAGAGCTGGACATTCCAGACGTACAAACAACTGAGGGGCTGCTTGTGGACTTTGAGAGCCCAGAAGATCTTTCTAAACCCAGCCACAGTGAAATACTAAAACATGACTCTGAGATTAATTGCAATTCTCTCAGCTTGCTGGATGTCATATTACCGGTTGTTGGTGAGCCTTATACTTCAAGTAGCATTACACTTTTGGAGAGCAAACAGACTGAAAGTTCCTGTCCTGAAGACTCCAACTCCAATGGGCAGAATGATCGTCCATGGAGTCAAATGAACGAGGAAGACGTTTGCAACTCTTGTCCTCACACTACAGAGGAAAATATTTCAGCACCCAGTGAAGAGCATGCTGTATCGCTCCAGCCTGACTCAACATCTGAAGATGTCAGAAATCCAGAGGATTCAACTGGAAGTCCCACTTCGGAGAGAGAATCTTCTCTGTCTTGCTTGCCAATGGCTGTATCTATGTGTGGTTCCCTTGTGGCGACTTTAGACCCTCAAAAGGCAGCAGTGATTGAAACCAAAGATGAGGTTGAACTAGACACAAAATCAGCAATTCAAGAAGCTGAAGAGTTAATTCTTCCATTAGAAGAGCCAGTGCCTCCATTCTCCTCCAGCAGGCCAGATTCTTCACCTGAAGATGAACCTGAGATTGTCCAGATCATGTCGAACCCTGCTGTCGCAGGCCACTACCCCGAAAGAAACTTTAAACGCACCTTATCGCCAACTGACAAATTAACTTGTAGGGATTTGTGTGCAAGCAATCCGTCTCCATCCTATTCAGAAAGTCCAAATTATTCTTACGAGTTCGGTATTGCCAATGATTACCTACCTGAAAGCGACCAGACAGTGATGATGGTCACAGACGAGGAACTTGATGCCTTTCTAATGGGTCAAGGTGTGAAAATCAACTCCGATGTAGCGGCGGAAAAATTCAGTGATGACGGCTTTTCAGAATTTAATGGAAATGCCGAAAGAGATGGCTTTTTAGATGAGGAGTTGCAGAGTTGTAAAGTCGAGACGTTTGCCTCACCTGAGAGTGATGGCTCACAGTATCTGGAGGAGAGCGAAGGGTCAAACGTTTCCTCTTCATCTCAAGACAGCAGCCCACTGAGGGCCGACTCTACTCAAACAATCACTCATGAAACCATAAACAGCCCTGTTGAGATTCAGTCCGTTTGCTCCCCCAACCAAGAGTCAACTTACGGTGGTGCAAGACCAAAGCAGTTGTCCAACCAAACCGTGCGACCTCCATCAGAACGACACAGAACCAGCCATGCCGAAGCCGATGTGGGAGGATCAGCGAATGGCTCACAAGTGTCTCCTAACCAAGATGAAATCAACTGTGAACCACCGTCCTATCAGCAGTATGATAGCAGCTATGGCCACGATGAGCTCTCAGAGCCACCGCCTTACCCAGGAGAGATGTTGGAGGACGGCGAGTCATCTGTGGATCCGTCTGGACATGGGGCTGAAGGTTTGGGGTCAAAGCAGCCACCCTGGGTCCCTGACTCTGAGGCTCCTAACTGCATGAATTGTATGCAAAAGTTTACCTTTACTAAGAGGAGACACCATTGCAGAGCTTGTGGAAAAGTAAGTTCATTATCATTATGTGTTAAGGCAAATATATGCATGCACTTGAAGTGATTTACTTTTTAAATTAATGCATCTTATTTAGTATGGATGTGCCGGCAGTGACAGCAGAGACATTTTATAATGTTAAAGATCATTTCTATTTCAATCATGCTGTTATTTTGATCTGTTCAGGCAAAATTTGATTTGCGTTAGACAATACACTTAAGTCAATATTCAATCTCAAGTTTGTGTTGTGAATTCATTTTACAGTTTTTTAAAACAAAGTTTATCATTATTATTATTTATGATCATCAATATGTATTGTCAATGATAATTGCATAGCGTTTGATAACTGTATTTTTATACAATATTCAATTCAATGCAATGCATTAATACACAATAGCCCAGTAAATATCCGGAAAATTTCCGGAACGACTTTACTGGTACATTCATAAAAGCGCTGTTCACACAAGCAAGGACTTTACGGAATTTTTCCGGAAAAGACCATTCACACATCCATTCCACAATACCGGTAAATTCTGACATCATTAACCTGAAATAAGGTATAAACATCATTACAAACCACAAAAGAAGTAAATAAAAATCTTACACGTACCTTAGGAAGGGTATTACAGAAAATTTTGGCCACCGCGGTATACCTTGAAAACGGTTATCGTCCCATGCCTAGTCACATGGCATCGGCGCAGCATCAAGTCAGACAAAATTTCGAATCGTCATGCACCGCTTTTAGACAGATTTTGACCGGTCTGTGCAGCATTGCATGAAGTCGAACGCACCTTTTGATTGACGTTCTGCCTTTTTATGATGTCATCAAAGGGAGAAAGCCCCGCCCACTAGTGATGTTTTCTCCCTCGTTAACATAGGAGGTTAGTCTTGTGTTTGAATCTGCCATTATGCTGACACACAGACATTTGTAACTCCGCCCTCTTCTGAAAAGAGCACAATCTCATTTGAATTTAAAGCGACAGTCACCTAAAAGCCACAATTAGGATCCAAGCCTATAAGGGGCAGTTTCAAAGAGTTGTAAACATTATTTTTGGGGTGTTTCGTGCTGAAACTTCACATACACACTCTATGGACATCAGAGGGGCATAATAGGTCCCCTTTAAGTGTTCACACAGGTACAATATGTACAGTCACTAATAGAAGAAACAACACCTTTGCATTGCCACCCTGTTTATTTAGCAAAAAAGGCATCTGCTCAGGGCTTTAGTAATGTTTTACTTCAGTTCTGAAGGTGACTTTGTAACTTTGTTTAGTAGTGGAGTGTGCCTTGACTTTTGGAGGTGAAAGGCAAATAACCGCAGTGTGAATCAATGAATTAACATGCAGTCAGCTGCTTTGATTTTGAGCAAAGGTCTATGACACAATCACCGCTGTTGTGCTATTGCCTATTTATAACAACAGGAAAGCCTTAAACCTGTAGTCCTCTGCCTGTTAGACAGCTAAATTACTCATTTTATCTATTGGTCCGAAGCTCTCTTTTGTTTTCGTTACGTCAGTGTATGGTTCATTCTTCTCTGGAGGTGCTAAATATAGAGGCGGATTTGCCGGATCAGCAGAATCTATTTTTAGCCCTGATATAGTTTCCCACTTGAGTTGCTGCACCGAGATGCTTTTCTGAAGACATATTGGGCCAATAAATAAAATGGGCTAAAGGACACAAGAGAGCTTTCTCCAGGTTTATGCTTGATGAAGTACTGCGTTTACCATGCGTTTGAGTGAATAATGTTGTCTGTTTTGCAGGTTTACTGTGCTGGCTGCTGCAATCGCAAATGTAGACTAAAATACCTGGATAAAGAGGCCCGGGTTTGTGTCATCTGCCATGTTACCATACAGAGAGGTGAGTGCTAAACCGCATTAATATACTGTCAAGCTGTCTTGGTAGGATCTAGGATGCACTGCACAACAGCTCCATCATGACAACCCAACATTAGAGGTCAGAGAATCTGTGGCAGTGGTTCATGCCAGTGTAGAAATAGGGCACGTGAACTGTGGTTTATTTTTAGCAGGATGCAAACTGGGGTTGATAAAATGGACAGTTTTGGGGAAGAGCTACCAAGAAGGACTCGTTATATTGACTTTCATATTGGCTCCCAAAGAGAGTTATATACTTAAAGTGTTTAACCCTGGGTCATTCTACTCTCTCATAGTTTACTTGTGGTTAATAATTAATTCACTGTATTCATGTGCCGAAGTGGCGTGCTTTTCAACCCTAAATCCTTAATGTGCTGATTTGCATATTTGCAGTGTCACTGTCTTTTATTGGATAAATACAGCACTCAGCCTGTTTACATAAAAGCTCTAGCATTGAACATCCACATATTAAAGGAACACTACACTTCTTTTATTGGTAGTAGGCTCATTTTACAAGTTACTTTGAGTTAAACAGATAACATTTTCCATTTCTAAATCCATTCAGCCAATCTCCTGGTCTGGCGGGGGGGATTTTTAGCTTAGCTTAGCATAGTTCATTGAATCAGATTAGACCATTAGCATCTCGCTCAAAAATTTAAAAAAGCGTTTTGATAATTTACTTTTTTAAAAGGTTGACTTATCTGTGTTTACATTGTGTACTACGACCAACAAGAAATGGAAAGATGCTATGACATAATTAGGAACCATGATATTACACAGTGCTTGCACCTCCACATATTAAAGGAACACTCCACTTTTTTATTGGAAATAGTCTCATCTTACAAGTCACCTAGAGTTGAACAGATGACTTTTTCCATTTCTGAATCCATTCAGCTAATCTGCGGCTCTGGCTGTAGCACATTTAGCTTAGCTTTGCATAGTTTATTGAATCAGATTAGACCATTATCATCTATGTTGAATTTGGAACAACATTTCCATCAGCCAATCAGAATTAAGCAATACGTTTACTGTTTATGTTAAGTTTAGGCTTACAATTAGGTTTATGCCTACATTTTACATTACGTCTACATCATTGTTATCCAACTATTATTCCCAGTGGCGTAGCGGACGGGCGTGATGAGGGGGCCCCGTGTGTCTCCCATCCCCCCCCCCCCTCGGTTCACAATTGCCTCCACCCCTCGTTCTTCAGTTCGCGATCACCGCCAACCGCCCCCCACCACCTCCACCACCACGCTTCAGTTTTACGAGCACTTTTCTTATGTAAAAGCTTGACTCGTCTGTATTTACATTGTGTACTAAGACCAATTATTTTTTGTGTACTAGCTCTGTTGCTTGGAATGAATTGCCTAGGAGTTTTAAATAGATTCAATTTGAGAGTGTTTTTAGAAGGTAAATAAAAAATGGTTGTTTTACGGTTGTAGTTGAGAATCTTTGTTGTGCTGTGTTGCTGAGCAGATGATGTTTGCGCTACATTTATAATTTGCTCGTTCATTTTTTAAGATTATCGAGCACCACAATGAAAACAAGCCTGTGGCTCCTCTTGGGTTTTTAAAATATGTATGAATTAGTTTAACTGGGCTTGTTTGTATATTTTTGTTAAAATTGTCAAATAAAATCAATCAATCAATACTAAGTATGACAAAAAAGGAAAAGTTGCTATTTTCTAGGCTGATATGGCTAGGAACTACTATATGACGCAGAGCTTGTCCCCAGCTAGTTAACAGCGTTGCGTGAAGGCAGGTTTATATTCAACAAATCCGCAAGTACGTTTGGTTGTGTGCGGTAAATGTGACGTCATTACGATTGTTGCATAAGTTGACATGATTTCAGCTGGCAGAGCGTACAACTGTTTTTTGTAACTTTACGCTATTCACATCGAAAGATGCGCGGCTTGGAGCCAAGTCTGGCAGAACTGGGGGAATTTGCATGTGCAATAAGTTTAGAAATCCAAAACAACTGCCTGATGTAAAGTCCTTTAGGTTTCCTTTAGCCAGATATGGCAGCAAATTGATTATTATGCCAGAATGAGATTATAGTCTGCCAAGTAAACAGCAACTTTTCATTTTCTGTCAGTCTTGGTATTTTATGTAACTACAAAAGAGTCAAGATTTATATTGGACAATTACGAAATTCTTTGTTGAAATTTCTGAGGGAGATGCTAATGGTCTAATCCGATTCAATGATTTATGCTAAGCTAAGCTAAGTGCTCCAGACCCTTAGATCAGCTGAATGGATAAAAAAATGATAAATCTCAACTGTAGTAGTCAAATGAGCCTATAAAAGTGGGGTGTTCTTTTAATTATTTACTATTTATATATTTATATGATATAGTGTCTTTGAGTTTTTTCCTGAATAGATCTTTCAGGCTATAAAAAGAATGAAATGGTTTCTTCTTTACTCCCCAGCAGGGATTTAATGTATAACCCCTAGTGAAAAGTGTTTCTAAGCTTGCTAAGAAGCATGAGTTCATGTCCTGGGGTTAGAAACCGTGCCAGCACTGCCTCCAAATTACAAATGTGAAGCTTTTTGTTAAAATGTTACAACAATGATAATCTGGAGGTTAATCACAGTGTGAAAAGCCCTCAGTGGTTGTTTGTGTCAGTAGAAGTGCTACCGTTTGGAGTTTATCAATAGTAATAGAGTTTACTGCCGGTGATTAGTCAGTGCCTGTGCTGCATCTGTTGAAGACCGAATCATTGTTTAAAAGACGTTTTATTGTTTAATTTGCATCCCAGTGAGTGTGTGGATGATATTAGACTGTAGTTATTTATACATTTGGTCTGAAGAGCCCCCAAGTCGAATATGTTATTCTCTTCTAGGTTTTCTGCAATTATTATTTTAAATTCAGATTTGTCGTCACGTGTTTATTTCAAATAATAAGTGTTTATTTGAAATAAACCGGTGTGTGATTGGTGTATGAAACAAAACAAAAACGTTGATCAATTGACATGTTGTTCAAGTTTTGCGCAAGATTGTTGTTGTTTTGGTGCATTTATTAAAAGGTTCACTTACAGGTCCCGTGAAATTAAAATAACGTTTTCTATGTTATAGTCTATGGATGTCTATAAACTAGTGTGCTCCAAAACAGTGACAAAGAAATTGCTTTTAGAAGATATAAACGTCAAAAATGTAACAATTCCACCTAAATTAATCAACGTTTCTCATCAAATTTTGACCAATCAAATGCTCCCTAGTGTCTGACAAGCCCCGCCCCCTTCAAAATGTTTCTAATTTGCTTTTCATTTGATGCGCTTGAGCTTAACCACTGTGGCAGAGCTGTGGTAAAAACAAAATGCTATTGGCTGTTTTTTAAAGGGGAGGAGCTACTCTATGCCATGCCCTCTTCATGTTTCAGGTGAGAATACGGCAAGCATCAAATAATCAAAGCACAATTCAAAGCACTTCACAGGACTTTTAAAGGCTAGATCTTGCAATGCTCGACCAGCTTTGTTATTATTATTACAATTTATACTTGTCAATGGATCAAAAATCTAAAGGACATTATGAGTGTTGTGCACTTTTTAGCAAAAGTGATCATCATCGGAGCTCTTTTTTGTGTTTTATCCAGTCATGCAGAACCAACGTTGTTCATGTTTCTTCTGCACAGACAGCCACGCTTTATTAAAAGCCCGTCTTGCCAGCAGTGAAATCTCCTTTTAAGTTATTTATAACTATTCTTTCTTGACCTTCACAGATGCAAAATGTTGTATGCTTTTTTAATTAAAGGAGAAGTGATATTGATTTTCATGTAATGCAATAGCTTTGCAATAACACTGAGTGTTGTTTCAGTATTATTTATTTATTTATTTTACATATTGATCTTTTGTAAATTATATTCCTTAAATTTGAGATGTTGTAGAATTTTAATATGTATTTGTGATTTCTTTTGTTTTTTATACAACCACACCCAAAATGGCGGTATAAATAATTTTGGGCTTACATTATTTAAGGCAGGGGTTACCAAACTTGTTCCTGGAGGGCCGGTGTTCTGCAGATTTTAGCTCCAACCCTAATCAAACACACCTGAACAAGCTAATCAAGGTCTTGCCAGGTATTCTTGAAACAATCAAGCAGGTGCGTTGAGGCAAGTTGGAGCTAAACCCTGCAGGGACACCGGCACTCCAGGACCCCTGATTTAAGGCATTTAAAAAAATATAATATAATATTATTGATTATATTATGTTTATATAAATAATATTATGGATTTTTCCCCCTTAAGTTACAACCCCCTTTCCCCCACCAGTAGATAAATAATATTTTACTAGGTATTTTTCAAATTATATACAGCTTAAAGTGACATTTAAAGGCTTAACTAGGTTAATTAGGTTAATTAGGCAGGTTAGGGTAATTAGGCAAGTTATTGTATAATGATGGTTTGTTCTGTAGACTATCTAAAAATATATAGCTTAAAGGTGCTAATAATATTGACCTTAAAATGGCTTTCAAAAAATTAAAAACTGCTTTTATTCTAGCCGAAATAAAACAAATAAGACTTTCTCCAGAAGAAAAAATATTATCAGACATACTGTGAAAATTTCCTTGCTCTGTTAAACATCATTTGGGAAATATTTAAAAAAGGAATTAAAAGGGGGCTAATAATTCTGAATTTAACTGTAGATAGATAGATAGATAGATAGATAGATAGATGGATGGATGGATGGATGGATGGATGGATGGATGGATGGATGGATGGATGGATGGATGGATGGACGGACGGATAGATAGATAGATAAAAAATATTGAGACATTGAAAAACAAATAATGATAAAATAACAAAAAACAATAATAATAATACAATACAAAACAAAACAAAAAAACATGTTTACAAACAATTTCCCAAAAATGCTTCAAGTTCTTCTGCTCGCCATTGATCATATAAGTTATTCTCTCCAGTCCAATACAGTTCAATATCACCTTTTTTTCCCCACAGTTCTATGCTTCCATGTGTTTCCAGCACAATCCAATAGTCTTTCAAACTCGAAGAAAACCTAAATCTAAAATGTCTGTCTTTCCTTTTGGAACTTCCATCGGATACAGAGCAAGAAAACAGAGCTTGTAGCACTTCTTAACTCAAACGATTCTTAGTAATTCAGTTAAATGTTTATCATTGAACATATTTCATGTTTCATTCGTTAATAACAACAACAACAACAACAACACTAGCTCTAGTGGAGCTCCTCGCATCGAGAACACTCTTTTAATGTTCATGCAACTTTTAATTTTTTAAGTTGAAACATCTGAAGCACTTTTATTGTTCAAGGGCTGATTTGATGGAGAAGATCAAGGCTTTTTTTTGTCCTGCATGGGCAGTCTATAAAAAGCAGTTGGCACACGGTGTGTGGCCGAGCGTGCGGTCCATTTGCACATTAAAAAGGACATTCATCACAGAGCGTCAGTGCTGCGAGTCGCCAGCCAGCTCTCGCAGGGTTTGGTGCAGGGCTGGGTGGAGCCAGGGCACTGGTGCATGTCCTTGAGTGAGTGTGTGTGTGTGTGTGTGTTTGTGTGGTACAGAACCCACCTGGTGCAGTATACGTGACACTCTCTCTCTCTATCTCTCTCCCTCTCTCATTCACTCTCCGGCTTGAGGAGGAATCGAGTTAGACACACACTCACACACGCATTTCAGGAAAGGAGGGTTTGTCACAACTCTCAGCCCAGGGCAGCCATTAAATACGACCTCGCCACGTTTTGTGTGATGGACTGAGCATTCGGAGACACAAACAACGATAGGGACTGGATCACGGGACGAAAGCTCAGTGTGAAGGTTGCGGAAGTGAGCTGCGCCCCGTCCGGGATGAGAGAGGCTCAAGGATGTGCCCTCTATCCCAGTCGCTCACAGACTCTGTGCTCTGGCTTATCGGAGGACACTTCCTCCTCCTCCTCGGCTCGGAGACTAACATGCGACCCGTGATTAAAGCACTTTCGGGTCGGAGTTGAACTGGGATGAGGTAAGATTCCAATATCGATTAGCTGAATCCATATCTGGAACTTTTTAGTTAGTCTTTCGTTAGTTCGGATGTTTATTTACAAATATCAAGGTAGTTACGCCGAATTAAATCTCGTGTAAATTTCCAAATATTGAACGTTCAGGATATGTTCTGGCATTTCCATCTGTCTTGTTGTGGTAGTTGTGTTCGCGGTGAGCCAGCATATTTCAGCGATTGGTGCTTCTGGCTGACATGTTTGCAGGTGTCACAGGCGATGCCAGTGTAATCAGGTCGATGAGCTGTCTATGAGCCTTAATCAACGTAATGCACTGGAGGAGGCGTCTGTCGGCATGCTGGACTGGACGTCCTGTTTCTTGACTTTGGTTCGGTGGCTTTACTTGCTGTGATTGACTGACCAAGATGGTGGTGGTGGGATTGTAAACACATCATGGTGTTTTTGATTTATTATGACTCAGCTGAAAGAGGTCGCTGTGCTGGACGTTGAGCATTGCTTGTTTTACCACAGGTCAGTGTTTTGATTGGGATTAATAATGCATTCAAAAGTATTTTTGTGACACTTTATGGTAAGGTTGGGCTTTATTGAACATGAACAAATAATGAACAGTACATTACAGTATTTATTCATCTTTAGTCATTTTAGATAATGAAAGTAAAGTTGTTATTATTAGTTGATGTTGCGTTAATTAATGTTAACAAGCATGGATTTTGATTTTATTAATGCTTTAGTGTTTAATTAGCAATTAAAATGAGCTGAATCAATACAATATGGAGTGTTTTTGGGAACAACTTAATTAGCCTATTTGTTTTATGTTCAAGTCACTTAAATTTGTAAAAACATTTAAGTTAACTTAATCGATTTGTGTTGGGACATAATTGTTCATTATTAGATCATTTAAAAGTATTTTTGTGTAAGTTTGTGTAAAGTAAGGTTGTGTTAGTTAATATTAGTTGATGTGTTTAATGAACATAAACAAATAATGAACAGTACATTACAGTATTAATTTATCTTTAGTCATTTTAGATAATGACAGTAAAGTTGTTATTGTTAGTTTATGGTGCACTGAAAAAAATATGTCTGCAAAACTGTTGCAAACAATTTAATTGGGTTGAATTTAAACAAACAAATTAAATTGAGTAACGTTCAACTTAATTGGATTGTTTAAATTCAGCCCAAATAAACTGTTTACAACCCCTTATCTTAAAAAAAAATTGTAAATCCAAGGAATCATCTTTGAAACATTTTTTCAGTGTGCATTAACTGATGTTAACAAGCTTGAGTTTTGATTTTAATAATGCGTTAGTAAATGTTGTACTATGATTAAAATGCAAATGAAATAAATGCAAAAAAAAAAAAAGATTTTTACTTAATTAAAATGAGCTGAATCAATACAATTCCGGAGTGCTTTTGGGAACAACTGAACTTGTTTTTTATGTTCAATTCATTTACATTTGTAAAAACAATTAAGTTAACTTAAACGTTTATGTTAGTTGATGTGTTTATTGAACATGAACAAATAATGAACAGTACATTACGGTATTTATTAATCTTTAGTCATTTTAGATAATGAAAGTAAAGTTGTTTTTGTTAGTTTATGGTCCATTAACTAATGCTAACAAGCTTGAATTTAGATTTTAATAATGCATTAGTAAATGTTGAACTATTGTTGAACGATTTTTACTTAATTAAAATGAGCGGAATCGATAAAATTCCTGAGTGTTTTTTGGAACGCCTTAATTAACTTAATTGTTTTATGTTCAATTGACCTAAATTTGTAAAAACAAGTAAACTTAACGGATTTGTGTTGGGACAACATGAAGGAATTGTGTGCAACCCAGCATTTGTTACTGTGAGTATTGTTCATCATTAGATCATTCAGAAGTATCTTTACGGTAAGGTTGTGTTAGTTAAAGCTGCAGTAGGTGATTTCCTTCAGAAACATTTTTTGTTGTGCTGGTTGAAAGTCTCTTCACATTCCAATAGTACTGATTAACGTAAATGATCTAAATGTATTTATATGTATTTTTATATTCTGGGTGAGGCTGAAGACTAAAAATGTTTGTCCAATTAAACTTTGTCAGGTTGATAATTCCCATAATTCTGATAAGTTGCCCAAACTGTCTGTCAGCAAATGTAGATTTGTACAACTGCGCACCGCTGTTACACAGACAGATCCGACGTTTGCGTTAATTTGCACACGAGACGATTACAGTGGTAAAATCAAATGCTGAATCAAAACTTTTTAAAATCCTGAATCAATATATAATCAGTTAGTTTTGCACGCTGGAAGAAGGACGACACCTGAAGTATTTTTTTAGACGGGTAATTTTATGTTTTAAAACTATTTTAGTCACGCAAAGCTGATGTAGATTTAGTTTTATGAATAGGTTATATGCACAGAAGTGCTGTTCAGCCACTGAAATCCTCTGGTGAAAGATTGATGTGACTATTTTCCGTTTCATAAGGTCCTATTACAGCATCAATAATGTCGATTTTTTTTTTTTTTAGTTTAACAAGAAGACATCAGTAAATAGCGCTATTCCGCCTATACTGCTTTACTGAGGTGAAGTTGGTTTTATATTCACATTGGTTTCTTTTTTGAACGATGCCTGTGACGCGCTCCCTATATTGTTTACCGGTACTCTGAATATTTCGTCTGAAATAGCATGTAAGTATGACTTAGTAATAAGTGTAATGCCTGCACTCCGCCGGCCAACCACTAAGCATACAGTAGTGGCTTTAGGACAAAGCGTGTGAGAGAGTGAGACCAGCGATCCTTGCATGCATGAAATGTTACACATTATGACAAGTTTTGCTTGCTACACATACACTACAGCCAATTTAGTTTATTCAATTCACCTATCATGCATGTGTTTGGACTGTGGGGGAAACCGGAGCACCCGGAGGAAACACACGCCAACACGGGGAGATGATGCAAACTCCACACAGAAATGCCAACTGACTCAGCCGGGGCTCAAACCAGCGACCTTCTTGCTGTGAGGTGACAGTGCTATCCACTGAGCCACCGTCCCACTCCTCAGTTGCCATTATGTTTTATTTAAAGTTATATTGAAGATATAATTAGGATTAGGCTAAAAAGTATTCACTTATCTGTACATAAGTCTGCTTATAACTACATTTTTAGAAATGTTTTATCAAGTTTCAAAATTTTGTTGACCCGAGGGCAAAATTGGCATTTTTTTAACTTAAATTTTATGTTTTTAGTGAACATCAGCAATGACAATAACAGTATTCTTTAACATTTACTTAATTCAATGTGTTTAGCATGGCAAATGTTTATATATAATAAATAAAAATACAAACAATGTCACGTGAGTTGCAGTGCGATATGGTTGTATATCGGCACTGTTGGGAGGCGTGTATTGGCTCAAGTGCCTTAATGTCCCACAAGTGACTATATACAGCCATATCGTACTGCTACTCATGTGATATTGAGTTTATACAGTTGAGTTCAACAGTTCGATGGCATAATCGTGTGTAAAAAAAGAGAATCAGACACAGAGACTCTCAAAAACCTTTTTGTATGAGGAACTACTTTCTTCTGCCATTCATTCACATCTACAGCTGATGTCAGAACAGCAGAAACCGTTGCTACTTTACAAACGTCACTTTAGAGCTAGCGTTTGAATGATTCACTAGCGTAATGTCTAATGTGATGACAAAACTGGTGAACTTGCTGACATTTTAAGATTATAAGGCTGAACAGCATGAAATGCCATCAGTCTACAGAGATTTCCCAGGGTTTCTCTGTTGCAATCAGGAGATCACAATAATCAACCCCGAAAAGCCAAAGCCACAACATTACCAGATTACTATGGTATAAATACAGCACAACAACATACAAACGAGAGAGATCGACTTAGAATGTCACTTACCTGTTTAATAATGATTTGATCAGCTGTAGTTTTATATTTATGCCGAGTTTTTCTCCTAAGGACTTATTATGCTGTTTCTGTCGCCATCTTGTGGCGGTCAACCATCAATTTCTTTTCTCTGCTAATGACCGCCAACATGCTAAATCTCCGAAAATAAAAATATATAAAATAGGCACTGTCCTTATAAATAAACTGCTTAGTTGCTATCTAAACAACTACATTCTCACCTAAAAAACTCATTATCACCTAAAAGTACATGATGTTGTCCAACAGCAGCAATATTTGAGTTTATTCCTCTGCTTGTCATGTGGGCGGGGCGGAGGAATACATAAGAATGAAGAGGCTGTACGAGTGCTGATATTGCAGTATATCGCACGGCTATAAGCCGATTAGATTCGGGAACTAGACAGAACTATTGTAAAAATATATATAAATATACACATTCTAACATGTTACTTATACAATCAGAGTCTATGCTAATATTATTCGTTAATATACTCTGTTTTTGCCACTATTATTGGTTAATATACTTTGTTTTTGCCACATATACTAATTTAAGATAATTGGAAAATTCTGATTTACAGAATTCTGATTCACAGACAACACAAAACAATATTTTTTGTTTTTGCAGTGGTATAGTTCATCATTATGAGGATATTATTATGGTGCGATTATTAAGCTGTATGTCTTTATTTTTATCACAACACAAAATGAGAAATTAAAAATAAAATGTTGCATGCAATTGCAGTGAACAGTGACCAGCATCAAGCTTATAAAAGAAATAAAAACACGCCATGTTCCTAGTGTTGTAGGGATAAATGAGACATGGATAAATCCTGACTATGGCTAGTTGTTTTCAGTGCACAGTCGCCTGGAAAAAAACACAAAAAACGATCTTTGTTGATCAATCGAGATGAATAAACGCTAATGAAACGTTAATGAAACGCTACACATAGATATCCCCCAATAGCATCAGTGTAATTAAATTTCTCTGAAGCAGAGCTGTAACAGATTCACTTCAGAGAACTAAGTGCTTTGGGTCTTACACTAAAGTGACCGTAAAGATGCCCTGCCCATAACGAACTGAATTTCACGCGTCGATGAAACAAGTAAACTCATAATGTTCATGTGTCTATATACTAGTGATGGGTCGTTCTTAAACGATTCGTTCATTTTAAACGAATCTTTTGTTTGCCTCGAGAATGATCATGGAGTGATTTGTTTATTTGCGCATGCGCACACTTGTGCAGGTAGAGTAGAGGATTAGTTCCTTTTCAAGTCTTCTGTCGGGTTTGAATCGTTCATTCATTAAGTGAAAGACAGAAGCCAATCATGTGCAGTCAGAACTAAAAAAAAGATTTGATCCATTCATTTCTCGAGTTCTCGGGTTTGAGTCCTCTCTTCTTTACATGCTGTCACGTGATAAACGAACGACTCAAAAACCAGAAGACTTGTTAGGTGAACTAATCATGGCTCTTTTCGGCTTAGACTGTGTGCTTTGGTTAATCTTATATGGGACTGTCAGTGTGACGTGAACGAACCACTTAATTTTGAAGACCTGTCAGAAGAGGTGAGCTGACATAATCATAGACAAAACACCAGGTAAACAATCAATGATTATCTTCTCTTTCTTATAGTATTCTAGTTATGACCTGTTTGTAGTGTGATTAACGTTTGGTGTAGTTGTAGATGAGTTTAGAAGCATCTCGTAACATTTTATTAATATTTTGGCAAATTGAACGAAATGACTCAAAGATTTGTTCATCTCTCTGAACGAGACCCTAAGGTCAGAGTCAATAAAATGACCCGAACTTTCCATCACTACTATTTACGCGTGAATAGCGCAATTTGTGCCGCATCTGGTGTGAACACGGTATAAGAGCATGTTACATAGTCGTACATAAAAACAAATCATATTATACAGACTTATTCGGCTCTAAGACAACCTGATGCACAAATAATTGTTATAATTTCACTGTATTAAAGTCCACATGAACCAGAAACTGCGACCATTTTTTTCCATATTGTGACGCAGTTCCTATAGAAACAGAATATTAAATGAGAAAACAGTGGGCGTGGCTTGTTTATATCTACTGCGAGCTGATTGGATGTAGTAAAGTTGGCATTTCATTCGGAAAGGAAAGGGTTTGGGGAGAGTTAATACAACCTAGCAGACTCCTCCTCCTCATCGTCATCTCTGTTTGTTCTCAAAACTGACAGCTGGAGGGGCGTGGTTAAGTATAATAGCCACGCCCGTTACCTCAAACAGACCTAATCTGAGAATTGAACTGAAAACAAACGTGCATTTTCAGATTTCAGTTAAAGATTATAAGGGCAAATCATTTTTTTTTCTTAGTGACATGCACAAAACTAGCGCGTGAGCTAACAAAATCAATATGGTTAGTTTTGATTTCATTTGTACTTTAAAACTCGGGACTTTAAATCAATTCTTATTGACAACATTTGATGACATCTACCTCGTCCATTTTGAATAGCATTTACCCACTGTTCTCTCTCTCTTTCTCTCTTTCATTCTCTCTCCCAGCATGATCTTTCATTCACCGCACTTAAAAAAAAATAGGGCACCTGATTCAGGAGTGGCTGATTTTGTTTGTTTGTTTGTTTGTGTGTGTGCAGCTCAAGCCCATGAGAGAATGATGAGCCCCACTGGGCCCAGTCCCAATCCCAACATCCCATCAGAGTACTGCTCCACCATACCGCCCATGCAGCAGGCCCGCGCCGCCGGGACTCTCAACTCTCCCCCACCCACCGTCATGGTCCCCGTGTCTGTCCTCAAACACCCCGGTAATGACGGTACGCACTGCACTCTGAGCCAGAGCTATAGCTGCTGAGACCATAAAACAAAGTGACTTCCACTTAATGTAATGCATTCATGACTGGAAGAGTGGCTTTGACCCAATTTGCTTGTTTTCCAAATTATATAGCCTGCTGCAAGACTAGGTTAGCTGTTACACTGATCAAAGTGACGTACAGATGAAGTCAGAATTATAAGACCTTCTGTTAAATTTGAAAGATTTTACATTATTTCCTCAATTTCTGTTTAACAAAGACTTTTTCAGCACATTTCTAAACATAACAGCTTTAATAGCTCATTTCTAAAAACTGATTTATTTTACCTTTGCCATGATGACAGCACATAATCAAAGATGGGAAGTAACGAAGTACAAATACTTCATTACTGTACTTAAAGGGCACATAGTTGACCTCTTTTTTCTGATTTAATATTAATATTATGGTTCTTCTGAGTGTGCCAGTTTAGCTTCAGTTTAAAACACAATTCAGATTGTTTTATTATAATGTGTTAAAAAGTGTCATGTTGGGGGCGTGTCCACAGCTCGCTGATTTAGGGGTGTGTTGCTTCACATGTAAATTAGTTTTGGCTTCCCGCCAACGTAACAAGGGGGCGGGGCCATGAGCTCACCCGCTCTGCGTTTGCAACAGAGTCTGACAGGCAGACGGAGAAGGAGTGAGAGGTTCAGCATTCAGTCGTACATGTACGACTCGGACACAGACCAAGCAGAGTACAAAATCATTTGTGTTTTTGTACAGTTTTACAGCCAACTGTGTGCTAGTTTCAAGTGCCGAGCTTGTACACAGAAACTAATAACCACGCACACTGAATTAACTTTGACTGAGGCACCGGATGCGCCGCTCGAAGCCGCGACACGGCACACCAGACACTCTCTGTGGCGCAGCAGAAACATGAAGTGTCCCGAATCGTCGCGCCACGCATTTTTTGAATTCTAAACATAGGTTTCTGCAGCAGTCCGCTAGTTAAAACTCATGCTAGTTAAGATCACAGGGAGCTTCTGGGATCGCGAGAAATGCAAACGGCTGAAGTATAAGGTAGACTCAATGAGAAGTACACATGTTTGCAAACCTACCTAAAGATACAACCAATAATTCCGATTAGAGCGATAATGTGGAGAATATTGATCTTGTGTTGAGCCCAATGAGCCTTGCATCTAAAAATAGAGGTAGCGTGTTGCTTCAGTGATATCGCTTCGACTCACGCTGAAAATGGCGGACGTGAATCAACAAACTGAGGATATGATGACGCGCCTGTCAATCAATATTGGTGGGCGGGGGGACCGCTCTCCTACGTAAAGTTGCGGTCGATCTGAAAACCGCTCCAATTGGTCCACCGTTTTTATGTTGTTAAATTGAAAAAAAAGCACTGGGTGTGTTTATATCACCCTAATATGACGGCCTATACACCATACATGCACATATGGCTGTCCAAACAGCTTGAAAAGTAGATTTTTTACCATAGGTGCCCTTTAATACTTGGTTGCAAATTATTTGCAGTCAATTACAGCCTGAAGTCTGGAACGCAAAGACATCACCAAACACTGGGTTTCATCCCTGGTGGTGCTCTACCAGGCCTCTACAGCCACTGTCTTCATTTCCTGCTTGTTCTTGGGGCATTTTCCCTTCAGTTTTGTCTTCAGCAAGTGAAATGCATGCTCAATCGGATTCAGGTCAGGTGATTGACTTGGCCATTGCATAACATTCCACTTCTTTCCCTTCAAAAACTCTTTGGTTGCTTTTGCAGTATGCTTTGGGTCATTCTCAATTGTGGGTCATTCTCAATTGTGTCGATATTCAAATAATTACAGACCTAACTGTATGTGAACGGTCAGAATGAAAGCTAGTAGTTATAGAATTCCGGTAGTTCCAGTGTTAATGTTCTACTGAAGACAAAAGTCGGCTACGTCTCGGATGACCTGTGGGTGAGCAAATTAACAGGTAATGTTCATTATTGCGTGAACTAACCTTTTAAGGAAAAACTCACTTGATATTTACTTAGTATTTCTGAAAACAAATAAAGTATATATATGATTAAATTGTTCTTTATTTAAGAGTTTTTAGGTATTTGGACTAAAAACAAGACAAAAAGTAAGAACAGCTTTGCAGTGTGCTGTTTATTTTTTACTTATAAAGCAATTCTTAAAATGTATCCAGTTTTCCATAATACATAGAATAAAGCATCTGTTTTCAGTGGTTATTATAAGACTCTTTTCGTGAGCAGCAAATCAGCATATTAGAGTGATTTGTTAAGGATCTTGTGACACTAAAGGCTGGAGGAAACATGCTGAAAGTCTTGCCTGAGTCAGGTATAATGCTTCTCAATTCTGATTCTCTGCCACCTAATCAGTGCTCATTCACATGAGTAACAATCACACAGTATGAACTATCAAAGACGCTATCTGAGAGAATCGCCGATGAGTCGCTGACACCCGTCAGATATTTAGCATGCTAAATATCTGGAGCTGTCGGCGATTTAAAATCATGCCATGTGAAATGTGTTCTGATTGAAAATAACATCGGCGATCACCCACAGCCAATCAGAGAGCAGCATCCACTAGTATGGGTATCTGCAGGCCAGCAGGAGGTTGGGGGAGAAGTTAAAAGTGCTTCTTTGGGGTCTATTTGGACTCAAGAAATGGAGGAAAGATTTGTGTAAATTTGGCAGGAGCACCCGTGTCTGTTTGACATGTATCTGAGCAATACCACAACCGTGTCAAAACAGAAAAAAGTCGAGGAGAAATTGCTAATTCCCTTCAAAAAGCCAGGTGAGCAAAATAAGTTCATTTTCTACCACGCTAAAGGCTTCTTTCTCATTATGTATTTAATAACAAAAGATGTACTACATGACCTCGTGTCGTTGTCTTTTCTCGCGTGTGTTTGGATGTGAGACGTTGTTTCCGATACAACTTGCAGTGTAAACAAAGCACGACAGAACGCTACCCCAGATAGTCATGCATTGTGAAAACATGTTCTGTATTCCTTTACATTTCTATATACAGTGAAACAGCGTTCCTTTAAGGTCCCTGCATCTCAAGCAAGTATGAGAAACGGAATATTAAATGAGAAAACAGCGGGTGTGGCTTGTTTTTGTCTACCGTGAGCTGATTGGGTGTAGTAAAGTTGGCATTTCATTCAGAAAGATCTGGAAAAGTGTTTTGGGGAGAGTTGTTACAACCTATCAGACTCCTCCTGCTCCTCCTGTTTGTTGTCAAACCTGACAGCTAAAGGGGCGTGGTTCAGAATATTAGCCACGCCCAATACTTCAGACAGACATAATCTGAGAGTTTAACTCAAAACAACAGGAAGTGCATTTTCAGATTTCGATTAAAGATTACAAGGGCAAACTAATTTTCTTTTGTTCTTAATGACATCTTCAGATGAATTGTTCACCACAAAACTAGCAATGTGAGCTAACAAAATCAATATGGTTAGTTTGTACTTTGTACTTTACTTTTTTGTACTAAATTTGTACTTTAAGACAAATAGATGTAGTATTAGAAAGATCCCTCCACATCATTCCAGAGTTCAAGCTAACTTTATTTAGTACATTTGCTTGCTGATCCTAATAAAGCTATTGTTTTGTCTTTTTGTTGTTGTAGGTTTTCCACGCGAGCAGAAGCATGTGTGGTTTGCTGATGGCATCCTGCCGAACGGTGAGGTAGCCGACACGACCAAACTCTCTGTGCAAACCCGAAGATCTTCTCAGGAGTCGAGCCCAGTAACGCCAGACCCGCCGGCGGTGAGACTGCTAAATCCTCTTAACCGATGCTGCAGATAACTGATGATGACAGTTGAAGTCCTCCATTGATTTGCTGCCTTTTCAGCCTGACGATAAGTTTCCTGACGAGCGTGAGGAGAGTGTCGGAGGCAGATCTGACAGCCCTGTGGAGGCGAGCCGTCCACCTGTCAAAGGCCCGTGGGATTATGGTCTGCTGTGTGGCGTGGGCAACTGTGTGCAGAGAGATGCCAGTCTGGTGCCAGAGGATGATGACGGTCTGCCACCACTTCTCATTATCACCGGAGAGGAGGAAGAAGGGGGTAATGGCTTTTTTGTCTCCATGAAAGCTTGAAAAAATAAACTTTTTTAAATAAACTTCAGGGCCTTCACGGTTCAGGGAGTCATGATCCGGTACCAAAATGATTCTTAACCTACATTTGTTCTGCTGTATGTTTACATTTTTACAAGCTCTATTTTAATGATCTAAGCGCAAAGTCTAAAGCGCTTGGTGCAAAAGCATTAAGGGCGTGTCCGAATCCACTTTTGCTGTTTTAAGGACGGAAAAATACCACATGGTCTAACAGGGTTGTGCTTATTCTCTCAAAGAGTTCTGGGTGTGTTTAGAGCATAACGTACATTAAACCAATGAGAGTCTCTTCTCCCATTCCCTTTAAGAGTCAGTTGTGTTGTGCCATGGTGCATTTGTTATTTACATGGCGACTTTATACATGGAAAAACTGAACGCTTCACTAGCGAGAAAACAGTTAAACAGACCATCTGCAGCGTGAGGATAAAGAACGAGCCTCCTCTATTCGGCCTCTTTACTTTCACTTTACTTTTACTCCTTTACTTTCGTGGATAAGGAAACAGTGTTGTACTCACTCCACTGAAGACATCCGTTAGCCTACACGTCATTTTGTTTGTTAAGAGCAAAGATTTTTCCGTTCCGTTCCTTTCAAACGAATAAATAAACAATAATAACGAAGTGTGGTGAAAAACTAAGTTATATCCAAACACACGTCCTGTTCTTATCTCAATATAGTGATGCAGACGTCTCCAAAACCCATCAGGTGGACAAATCTAAACTTGTTTTTATTAAAACAAATACACATATACATATAATTAAATAATACAGCTAATAATAATAAACAACCTGAAAAAATAATGAGTAAACTGAAAAAAGTGTGTGTGTATCAAGCCATGTTTAAGTGTTTTGGACCTTCATAGACGCATGACTAACATGTTCTGCGCTGGACTTCAGAGCAGCTAGTTAGTCATTAGCACGGTCAATTTCAGCTCCTCAAAATAGCAACGCGCCAACAATGAGCCTTAACACACCTCCTTTTTAGAGTAGCACACCCACTGCAAATGGATTTGCTATTTAATGGTGCAGTATGTAAGTTGGACACCCAGTGGTTGAACTTTGTATGCTCTCCTGAAACGTGAAAGTTACAGCTGTGTTGGTCTGAAAATAGCAACAATTTGCACCATTCACGCCTTCCGCCTTATTGCTCTGGGTGTATGGTAGGGCCCTTTATGTTTCAACCTAATTGGAGTTTCTCTGATTTTGTTTAAAGGTCCTGTGAAATTTAAATTAAGGTTTTTTTAGATGTTGTAATCAGTCTATTGATTATATAATATAAACTGATATAAACATCCAAAGCTGCGATCAACTTTTTCACCTCATACTTCAGTTTCTTGTCAAATATTGATGAGGGATATCCTTAAGACTAACATACTGATACTAACATTTAAAAAACTTTACTTTCATGGGAAGTTTTTTAAAATAAAAATGTAATACTTATTCACTTAATGTATTTCATAAGAAATCTTAAAACAGAATCTAAAACAAAACAACAACAACAAAATGTGGTTGATGACAATATTAATCTATGTATAAAACTATATAGTTATTATTCATACATTCATTCATTTTCTTTTCAGCTTAGTCCGTACATTAATTTGGGGTCACCACAGCGGAATGAACCGCCAACTTATCCATAGGTTTTACGCAGCGATGCCCTTCCAGCTGCAACCTATCACTGGGAAACACCCATACACTTCCATTCACACACATACACTATAAACAATTTAGCTTACCCAATTCACCTGTACTGCATGTGTTTGGACTTGTTGGGGAAATCGGAACACCTGGAGGAAACTCACACGAGCACGGGGTGAGCATGCAAATGCCACACAGAAATGCCAACTGACGCAACCTTGCTGTGAGGCTAGAGCGCTACCCACTGCATCACAGTGCTATCCTAAATGGTTATTATGTCTTTATAATATACTGCCCGCAGTTTTTACCTGAAGCCACTGCGGTTTTCAGTGTTATTTCGTGACCGCACAACAGTACAGTGAGAGAATTCAGCGCACGTCTGATGATGATTCTTAACGGTCTGTTACTTTTTTTCGTGATGTTTAATTATTTATCCTTTCATTTCATTACAGATTTATTGGTCGAGGAACGTCCCGCTGCTTGCCAAATATTGCTGCTGTTGGAGGAAGGAGGTCCACAACCTCTGACCTTTGTGCTCAATGCCAATTTATTGGTGAACGTCAAGATCGTCACATGTATGTTTTTTTATATTAATGTGATCTGAAATCTGCAATCATGTTCGTTTTGTTCTTTTGAAAAACACCATCACCGTCTGTCTGTTTGTGCTGTAGATTGTGGCAAGAGGTGCTGGTGTCTGAGCTCTAATGGTCTGCAGGGAGTTGGACAGAAGGAGCTGGTGTTTATAATTGAGTGTCTCCCAGAGGAAAACAGCCTGCCTAGAGACGTATTCAACCTGTATGTTAGCATATACCAAGATGCACAAAAAGGTATGTCACCCAAAAGTATTTTACATTTGTTTATGGGAAGACAAGACACACTCAACAAATTATGTTTGCTGTTTGTTCAAACTACTTTTATAAAATAAGTTGAAACAACACAATTCTTCTTATTTTTTTAAAAATATACTACAATATTTTTATTGAGATGTAACAAAAATGTGACAAGATATTACATCACAATAATATAGTTACATATGTTTCAATTTAAAAGAAAAACAACAATAACAACAACAACAACAAAAAAAAACCCAATACAAAACAAAAATGAGGAAAAAATGAAAGAAAAAAAAGGGAACACAGATCATTATTCTATGGCCTCAGTTTTTAACCATTACAGCATCAATTCATCTTGGAAATGACCTATACAAGTCCTGCACAGTGGCCAGAGGGATTTTGAGCCATTCTTCTTGCAAAATATTGGCCAAGTCAGTACGTGATGCTGGTGGAGGAAAACGTGTCCTCACTCGCTCCTCCAAAACACGCCAAAGTGGCTCAATAATATTTAGATCTGGTGACTGTGCAGGCCATGGGAGATGTTCAACTTCACTTTCATGTTCATCAAACCACACTGTCACCAGTTGTGCTGTGTGTATTGGTGCATTATCATCCTGACACACAGCACTGCCTTCAGGACACGATGATTGAACATTTGGGTGCACGTGGTCCTGCAGAATGGTTTGGTAGTCCTTGGCAGTGACACACCCATCTTGCAAAAGTTTTGAGCCTAGGGAATGCCATGATATTGCAGCCCTAACCATCACTGATCCACCCTCATGCTTCATCATGGGCATGCTACAGTCTGGGCGGTACGCTGCGGCTTGACTGTGGCTTTTCCACACCGTAACTTGTGTGATAGTGATGGTGGACTCATCAGAGAACAATACATGCTTCACATTGTCCTCAGCCAGGATTTTCACAGCCGGGCCATGTATATTGACCCTGTGGAGCTCCCAATGAACAGTTTTGGTGGAAACAGAAGAGTTGAGGTGCACATTCAATTCTGCAGTGGGTTGGGCAGCTGTGATTGTATCTCCCGTTTTTCAGACCAATCTCCCGCAACCATCCCATTTTGTTATTTCTCCCGAAAAACTCCCGTAATTTCTGAAACTGAACTTTGGTACAGTACCCGATCGCAGCGGCCAACCAAAACCCATTGCATCCTATCCCAGTTCTCAACAGTGTTATTCAGAGACCTCACCCCTGAACACCCCCTCCCTCCAGTCTCCTGGATTTTTAGAGACAAATGTTGGCAGGTATGGTTAGCACCCAGACATCCCTTTCAAAAAATGTCCTCTTGTGTCCACAGTTACTCCTGTTGGATGTGGTTCATCCTTTTTGGTGGTTTGTTGACATTACTCTGGATACTGTGGTTCTTTTTACATCACAAAGACTTGCTGTCTTGGTCACAGATGCGCCAGCGAGACACACCAATAATTTGTCCTCTTTTGAACTCTGATACGTCACCTATTACACTGTGTGCTGTGGGAATATAAATTTATATAATCTATATATTACTGAGAAATTGTTTTCAGGGTTTGACAGACCTTAAAATGTCTTGGTTTCCTGAGCTCTGACTGTCTCCAAAGTAATGCAAGTTGTCAGACTGTCAAACTGGTCAGACAGGTTCTGTCTCCAGAAACCCATTTGCACACTCTGTTTTCATGCTAAAATGTATCATGAATGGGTACTTATATGCTGATGGGATTGAGCCTGGAAAGGCAATTTACCCTGCCGACAAAAGCACTTTATTTGCATGCTTAGTTTAGACTGTCCCCACCTACATGCATCAGTGTCTGTAAAAATGTATTTAAACTGACTGTCTGCTGTACCAGTCGAGAGATCTTTCCATGACGCCACAGCGACGCTGAGTTCTTATTAAAGCATTCTGCTTTAAAGATACCCGAAAGTTCTCCCTGGTTTTTGGCTCGTCTTAGAAATTCACAACAGTCCAATGTTTTAAGCAAAACTGTGCTATTACTCGGCTAATTAAACCCCCCTCACACTCTGTTCTAAATGAAGGTTAATGCATTTAATTAAGATTGACCACCAGGTTGCTCAAATTTTGCCATGAAACCTCCAACACTAAATTAGCCAACTCCTGTAGATTTTTACTCGCAAAGACATTATGTTAAGGATATGTTGTCTCTCACACAAAAAACAAAACAACATTTAGGATGTAAACAAGCAGGGTATTTGTAGCTGATTTGGTTTCTCATTTTTCCCGCTGCAGGGAAGTTCATCGAGCATCTTGGCAATGTGACGTTCACGGACAGTTTCCTGGGCAGTAAAGACCATGGGGGCGTCCTGTTCTTCACTGCGACCTTTCAGCCACTGGAGGGTCTCGCTCTGCCACAGGTCTCCTTCCTCTGTGGTGTTTTGATTCAGAAGCTGGAGGTTCCCTGGGCTAAAGTCTTTCCTCTCCGACTGCTGCTGGCTCTCGGGGCCAAATATAGTGGTGAGGCATTACTATAAAACATCCTTTAGTACAGTAGTGAAGAAAGTATTGTTGTAGATGAATATTACAGATATTATTAAAGGTCCTGTCAAGTGCTTTGAAGTGCATTTGAATTCGATGTTTGACGTAATCTCAACTGAAACATGAAGACAGGGTGGGACACAGTGTAGCTCCTCCCCTTTTTAAAAAATAGCCTATTACAATTTGCTTTATCACCGTTCTGCCAGTGAGAGGGGTTGAGATCAAGCGCATCAAATGAGAAGCGTCTTGAAGAAGGCGGGGCATGTCAGATACCAGAGAGCGTTTGATTGGTCAAGATTTGATGAGAATTAATAGGTAACAAGAATATTAATTTAGGCGGAACTACAAGCTTTACATCTTTATTTTAGTTTTATATCTTCTAAGCTCAGATTTTGTCACTGTTTTGGTGCGCACTAGCTTATAGATATTCAAAAAACTAACAATACTGAGACTAACATCTGAAAGACTTTATTTTAATTTCATGGGACCTTTAATATGAGTTTCAGCTTATAATGATGTCCTTCAAGGCATTAGTTGTTGTTTTTTGGTGTGTTTTTTCAGTGTATCCCTGCCCTTTGATGAGCATCCGTTTCCGTGAATCAGTTTTTAAAGAGACAGGACACACCATCATGAATCTGCTCACAGTATGTGTTCTCAGTTTATTCTTTGTGTTTTTATATAAACATCAACTTGCATTGATTTGTGGGTATTTTTCTGTTTATTTACGGTTATGCATTGCATTATGTGCATTATATAATGTTTTTTTTGATATCACTATATTGTATAATAAATAATGTATAGAGAATTAGGTTCGTAAAATTGCTGAAAATGTCTTGGCAGTTTATTAACGGGTTTTTATACAAACCTAGACAATAAATCCTTTCAAACTATTAAAAATGTCAAGAAAAGTCACTTTCACAACCTTTTCAGTATCAAAAGTTGTTGGAGAAAAGATCAAGATCCCATCATGCAATTCAAAAGCATAAATAAATGAAAAGAAAATTATAAAATACTGAAAGCTTTTAGTTTACGGAAATGTTTTCAGTGTGCCGTAAATCTGCATCAATAAATATGGTAAGCTCCTGTAAATTGTTTAACCTTCCAAATTTCGCATCAAATTTAGCAATTGTTGAAACAATAAATTATTTTAGTTCATGAAAGTCATATCTTCCAAGAGCGGGTTCAAGCGCTCTATCAAAGCGGGAGGGAGGGAGACTCAACAAATGCTAATAATAAACGTTTACAAAGCGCTGTATTACTTTAGAAAATCACAATGGCAATATATATATATATATCCGTACCTAATATTTGATGTGCAGAAAGTGATTCATTTTTTATAAACTGTTAAAATATTGGTGTTTGTGATGCAAAGTCCAGAGACTGTTGTGTACACCATGATTTCATATAAAATTCCCTTTATGTGTGATATTACCAAAAAGTGGTCATAAATGATACCTTGATACCTCAGGCTGTCGATGTTGCCAACCACTCTGCAGATCTCTCGCACGCCCCCATACTGAATGTAATCCCAAACCATGATTTCTCCTTCACCAAACTTGACTGATTTCTGTCAGAATCTTGGGTCCATGCTGGTTCCAGTAGGTCTTCTGCAGTATTTGTGATGAAATTCTTGTCACTTTTCCAAATGATCAAGTAGAAGTCAAGATATTATTTGTTGCTCTCATAACTGGGATCTACGACAAGACTTTTGTCAGGTAGTGTACATTAATATAATGTTAAAAATACAGAAGGAATTCAAACATTGCTTGCACATTTTAACATGTATTGCACATTTGTCATGGCATAGGAAATCCTACGGCAAGCTTATTTAAATTTTACGCCATTTGCTCGATGTTTTTATTTCGATCACAGATTTCTGGAGGAACTGCTCAACACAATAGCTGCCTGCTTTTTAATTGATTATAGGTCATGGAAATTCAGCTTTAGTCAGTGAAAGTCAAAGAAACATCAGGGACTTTGACATTTGGCTTAGAGTGGGAACCTTGTCATTTTTTTATTTTATTTTTACTTTAAAACCAAACTGTCAGGTTCAGCTCAGGACAGTGAATGAATGAGATTAGAGGCCTCTCTAGTGTACTTCAGCTCCGAGCCACTCTTCATTTCTCCGAATTAAAGAGCCTTCTTTGCTCTCCGTTCCAATTATAGTCCTTTCAAGCACACTCACGACCACTTTCCTGGACGCATGCATGGAAAAATGTGTGCCGTCTCTGCGAATTAGCTTTGCTTTGCATCCAAATTGGCCTATTAGTGATCATTATACTTTGCAAATAATAAAAAACATGATCATTATTACTATTACATGATCATATCATTATAAAGTACGTGTATATTCATATGATCACTTTATTTTGGGTGAAAATGTGCATCCTATAAACATTATTTTACATTTAGATTTTCATTTAGCAGATGCTTTTATCCAAAGTGACTCACAATCGAGGATTAGAGAGTTAGTTTAGCATTTACTTCTTTATTTATTTTAGTTTAAAAGAGGTTTGCTTGTAACAGAGTGTTTATAGGAAAATGTCTGGTGCATTTAGAGAGGAAGAGGAAAGATTGTGTTACCTATTGGTGGTTTATTCAGCCCACTTACCTGTGTGAAGCGCACACAGGATTTTACAGTGTTATCCCATTAATATGGAGTGTAAGAAAGTGATAAGAAAGTGTCTGGTGCAGATGAAGAGGAAAGGGCGTCTCCCCTACTCTGGTGGTTTGTTAGAACATTTTATTAAAATATTATTTAAAAACTGATTAGATTTTCATCAGAAATAAATATCAGAAGGTATCAGTGAATCTGGGATGATTATTATCTGCGTACCTGCCAACATTCGCATCATAAAATCTGGGAGATTTTATCCGGGGGTGCGCGCAAACTGAAGATTGCATTGACTGCATTGTTTGGATTTTTACCAAAATCTAATATAATTCCATGCCAACAGCTCCTTTACAAATATTATTCTGAAGAAAAAAAGATGACAACGTGTTCAATACTTAATTAACCCCACTGTATATAAAGATATTTGAATCAGATTACAGTGTTTAGAGTACATGTAAACAGATCTGCGATCGGATTCAGGTCATTTATATGTAAACATAAACCACTGAATCAAGACTGGAATCTGATCTTTAGGAAAAATGATTCAACTTTAAAAATCCATTGTAGCCTGAAGGTTGGAGGTTTTGTCAAGTCTTAATTTTACATGTTCAAATCTTTTATGTTTTAACAGGATCTGAGGAACTATCAGTACAGTTTACCTGTGGTGGAAAGTCTTCGGGTGCACATGGAGATGGGAAACAGCTATATCGAAATTCCCAAATCTAGGTTTAATGAGGTCAGAGTCACATTGAGTTGTGGAGCTGTCAGGCGATTGTCATTGTCTTGAGGAGTTCATTGTTTCATTTTGAATATTGTAGATGCTGAAGGTGGTGAACTCCTCCAATGAACATGTGATCAGTTTTGGTGCCTGTTTCAGCACTGAGGCTGATTCTCACTTGGTTTGCATTCAGAACGAGGATGGAAGTTACCAGACAAACGCTAACAGCATACCAGGAAAAACCAGGAGAGGTTTGTCAAGACGCTGCTATTAGATCTGCATGATATGGACTCTTCTTATATGATGTAATGGTCATCAGCAACTTAAATCCTCACAGGTTTTTAATCTATTGATTAAAGAAATGAACATTTACAAAGCTATCATTTGTAGAAGTGTTGTCATGATACTGGAATTTTAGTACCAATTGGTACTGAAATTTAAAAAATGGCGATTTCGACTAACATTTAAGCTTTGTTGAGCGCGTTCTTAATCACAGCTGATTGGCCATGTGCTTTTTAAAAACTCAAATTAAAAAACTAGTTAATGTTTATGAGAGGGGTTTCTAATGCAATGTCTATGGGCGGGACTGTAAATTAAAAAACAATTCTCTTCTAGCTGCTATTACAGTTTTTTTATTTGTTTTTTTAGTCGTCAACTTTAATCATGGAGTTTTGTATAATGTGTCTTTATTAAGTTTCACAAGGTTTTACTGTAAATTAAATCTCTCAACCATAGGCCAGTGGATGGGTGATTCACCTTTTTCCAACATAAAGAACACAATAGTGGAGTTTTAATTTTGTTATTGGAGCAAATTATAATGTAAAAATGTATTTGTTGTACTCTGCTATACACTGTGCTCTCAGTTTACCCAACTATGACGACTTCTGCTGCTGAAAAACCCAGAAGTTTGAAAAGGGTTGTCAGATACACTTGAAGGTTTCCAGGCCAAAAACTGTCCAAAATCCCAGCCAAAAACACCCAAATTATTTGATTAGCAGTCATAAAAATGTGAATATTTTATCCGGAATTTAGTCGTTACTAATTGTCAAAATTTACACACAATTGCTAGCGACCAACGCCAAACAGTCACAGAACCTTTATAGCAAAACTACAATAACCAGATCAAAACACTGCGCCTCTTCCACCCACACTGCACATATTTGTCTAGGTTACACTATATTTTTGTGCAGATTTAAATAGTTTAAATATCCATTCCAATCCTTCCATTCCAATCCATCCATATATTCCATTCCAGTCTATCCATCCATCTATTCCAATCCTTCCATCCATTCCATTCTAGTCCATCCATCCGTTCTCATCCATCTATTCCAATCCATCCATCCATTCCATTTCATTCCATCCATTCCCATAAATTCCAATCCATCCGTTCCAATCCATCCATTTCATTCCAGTCCATCCATCCATTCTCATCCATCTATCCCAATCCATCCATCCATTTCAGTCCATTCCATGCAAGTCCCTCGATCTATTCCCATCTATTCCAATCCATCCATCTATCCATCCATTCCAATCTATCCATTCCAACCCAATCCAATCCATCCCATCCCAATCCAGTCCAATCCAATGCATCGCAATCCAATCCATCTCAACCCAATCCAATCTATCCCAATCCAATCCATCCTAATCCATCCATCCAGTCTAATCCAACCTATTCCAATTCAATCCAATCCAATTCAAAACCCAAATTGGAAATTGCCCAATCTGGCAACACTGAAAGGGGTCTATAGCTAAACATATTTATTAATCATTGTTAAATAATAAACTTATGGGTTTTTAAATTGCCTAAAGTGATGCAGTGGCACAGTAGGTAGTGCTATCGCCTTACAGCAAGAAGGTCACTGGTTCGAGCCTCGGCTGGGTCAGTTGGCGTTTCTGTGTGGAGTTTGCATGTTCTCCCGGCATTAGCGTGGGTTTCCTCCAGGTGCTCTGGTTTCCCCCACAGTCCAAAGACATGTGGTATAGATGAATTGGGAAGGCTAAATTGTCCGTAGTGTAGTGTAAGTGAGTGTGTATGGATGTTTCCCAGAGATGGGTTGCGGCTGGAAGGGCATCCACTGCGTTAAACGTGCAGGATAAGCTGGCGGTTCATTCCACTGTGGCGACCCTGAATTAATAAAAGGACTAAGCAGAAAAGAAAATGAATGAATAAATGGCCTAAAGTATTTGTTTTGTGTTAGAGGAGCCATCGTTTCAAATTTAAGATTAAACTAGTGAATTAGATTATGTAAAATGGCCATTGTTGTCCAAATGAATTAAAAATGTATATTATAAAATGTGGAAATTTCTAATTATTTAACCATCTCTTCAAGCCATTATACTTGTAATGGATACGTAATATTTACAATATAAAATAAACTTTTTTTCAACATAGATGATGTAAAATACTAAAGCACAATAGAATTTGAGTTACGAATGGCTAATTTTTGTGTTTGGTTTTCACTGAATTCACTAAAACGTGCTTGTTTGTTGAACCATGTTCATGTGAAATCAGCTAATCTTTCTTTTTGCAGTGACTGGAGCTAGTTTTGTGGTTTTTAACGGCGCTCTAAAAGCATCATCAGGATTCATCGCCAAATCCAGCATAGTGGAGGGTACTGCTTTTATTTTTCATTCAGTACCTCAGTCAGATCATTATTTTTTAAAAGCAGAGTGTCACCGTCACGCTGTTTGTATCTTTAGATGGGTTAATGGTGCAGATCCCTCCAGAGACGATGGAGGGTTTGCGACAGGCACTCAGGGACCAGAACGACTTCCAGATCCCCTGTGGAAAGACTGACTCGGAAGAGACACGGGAAAATGTGAATGTGCGCTGGGTCGACTGGACAGCACCTGTCAACGCTGGGTACAAACCATTTATCATGTGCATTCAAACTGTCAAACGTTTGCTATAGTTAAAGGAATAGTTTCTCCCCAAAATGAAACCGTGCAGTTGATTTACTCACCACACAAGTCATACAAAGTGTAGGTGCCTTTTTTTCTTGAGTAGAAAATTACTAAAGATTTGTAGATGAATCTTGTTGGCCATTCATATAATGGCAGTGAATGGTGACAGGGTTTTAGATAAAAAATAAATACACACAAACGAGTCCAAATCTATAGCCATGGCTCCTGAAATTAAACCATTGGTCTGTAGTTGAAGTCAAAATTATTTGCCCTCATGTGAATTTTTAAAATATTTTCCAAATCATGTTTAACAGAAAAGGGAATTTGTACAGTTTTTTTCTACAGTATTTTTTTTCTTCTGAAGAAAGTTTATTTGTTATGGTGGCTTGAGAAAGCCAACATAATGTTATACTACATAAACGTATTCTTCTTCATCTGCATCTCCTCCTAGACCATTCATACTACAACCAGCAAACTAACTCCAAACCTTCAAATTATACTGAATTAAGTTGCTATATCTTTTCCAACTGAAACGACTTACAGTTTTCCAAAACTGACCTGGAAAATACGGAAAACTCCCATTGACTTAACATTGAACAAAACTTTGAGACCTAATAACTTTGCACAAGACTGTCATACAGACTTAAGTTTGGGCTCATTTAACTCTGCCTCCCAATCTGCCAATCACTGATGACCTTTCAACTTATTAGCCATGCTCTAGCAACCACTTATGGCACCCTAGCAACTGTCCCATAGACTTCCATTGTAAAAAAAACTGCCATTGACTTTACATTGGACATACTAACAACATACTAATTCATACTAACAATATACCAATCCATACTAACAATATACCAATCCATACTAGAAACAGATTAATAATCTACCAATCCATACTAGAAACATGGTAACAATATACCAATCCATACTAGAAACATACTAACAATATACCAATCTATACTAGAAACATGGTAATAATATACCAATCCATACTAGAAACATGGTAATAATATACCAATCCATACTAGAAACATACTAAAAATATACTAACAAACATACTAATCATACTAGCAACATGCTAATTGATAAAATAAACTCAAATACTCAAAAAAAGTCTGTGAGAAACTCACACCTGAGGAATGCACGAGACTTCATTCTCTATATGAGAGGCGTCTTTAGGCTGCCATCACTAAAAAAGCCTTTTATATAAAGTGTTAAACATGTTTCAGTAGTTCAGTAGCTAATTTTTCAGATTTATTTTGTTTTGCTTTGTTTGTATTGTTTGGGTTTTTACCAAAATCTGCTTCCATTCAATGTCAACAGCTCTTTTAGAAATATTATTCTGAGGAAAAAGCATGATGTGTTCAATACTTATTTTCACTGCTGTATCAGGATATGAGATTATTGTCTTGTTAGGCTCTGTCGATGTCCTTCTTCCAAATTCATTTAAAAAAAACGTAATAATGCCATTGATTTGAGCTGTAGTGTGTATTCTAATCAGAGGCTTTCTTATGGAAGTGCTGCATGACAATACTGTTCTAGGTTCCTCCTTCACTGAGAGGAGAACTATTGATCCATTTGCCCACTGCTGCAGGTGACCTTGAAAATGTTCGCTGCATTAATTGGGAACTATTTAATATTCTTTCCTTCAGCTTCAAGATGCTGTGTCAGGTCAAAGCTAATTCCCCTAAGAAAGTGTAGCATGTTTTATGTGTTGACATGTTTTGCAGAGTCACCAGTCCAGTGGACGGCAAGTCTCTGGAGGGAGTGTCCAGTGTGAAGATCCAGCAGGACTCTGAGTTCGAGATGGATGGCCGAACCATCAGGTGTACTGAGGTTTGTACTGCATAATGTTAGTGTCATCTCTAGGCTTATGATGGTATGAAATGTTCCTGTTGGAATTAATTGTTAATTCATACTAAAATAATGCTAACAACATGTTAATTCATGCTAGAAATATGCTAAATATAATTCATACTAGAAAAGTGGTATCAACATGCTAATTCAAACTAGAACCTTGCTTATAATATTTTAATTAATGTTCAAATCATGCTAGCAAACATGCTAATTCAAACTAGAAACATGTTAACATGCTATTTCAGACTAAAATGCATGTTAAAACATGCTAATTCTTACTAGAATAGTGTCAACATACTGAAATCATGTTAATGACATGCTAATTTATACTAGAATCATGTTAACAGCATGTTAACCCACTAGAAACATGCTAACATGATAATTCATACTAGAAAACCATGTTAACAACATGCTTATTCATATTAAAATCATGATAACAACATGTTAATTCATACTTAAATTATGCTAACGACATCTTAATTCATACTAGAAACATGCTAGCAACATGCTTTCATACTCAGTGATGTTAACAACATTCTAATTCTACTAGAAAATGCTAGCAACATGCTAATTCATACTAGAAACATGAGAACAGCATGTTAATTTATACTTAAATATGCTAAGAACATTTTAATTCATACTAGAAACATAACAACATTGTCATTCATACTAGAAACATGCTAACATGTTAATTAATACTAAAAATATGCTAACAACATGTTAATTCATACTAGAAACATGCTAGCAGCATGCTTTCATTCTCGATGATGTTAACAAAATTCAAATTCTTACTAGATAAATGCTAGCAACATGCTAATTTATAGTAGAAACATGCTGATAACATGTTAACTAATGTCCAAATCATGCTAGCAACATGCTAATTCCTTCTAGAAACATGTTAAATCAAACTGGAAACGTATAATAGCTAATCAAGCTCTTCCAATTACACTAAATTGCACACCTATTACCTATCCTATTGCACACCTATAACATTTCAAGTCTCCAAATGTTTAGCTTTGTTATAAACACCACTGCAAGTACAATATGAATATTCATAGAAAATGACTCTGAAAGGTTAAATAGCAAATAATTATTCACAGTATTTTGTTTTCGATCTCAATGTTATGCAAAGTCATTTTGATGAATATCTGCATATATCTCTACTCATCTCTGGTCCCCTCTGCCCCATCAGGTCTTCTATTTGCTGAAGTCTTCAGATGTGTCCCTGCCTGCCATCCTGACATCATCAGCTCAGTTTCAGAGAGAGATTGCCACCGCCAGCTGTGCCGCCCTCTGCCCGCATCTCTCTGTGCTCATGGCCAATGGATTCAACTCCCTCGCACTCCGAGTCTCCACTGACTCCGACATGGTAAAGCATTTTGGGATCACAATTTGAAAATTGAGTGCTTCAACCAACCCTGTAGTCAACAATAAACTTTTATTGTAATTTAAGTACTTAAAATGCTAAATACAATTTAGTATTACATTTAACAAAATTAGATAATGACCCAGTTAATAATAATTATTGATCTTTTATTATGTACTTGTATTTTTTAGTCTATAGAGAAGTTTTAATACTTTTTGTTCAGTTTAGTTTAATGTTTTAATGATAATATTATATAGTTATAGTAACTAGTTACTCCTCACAAATAGTAACTGATTAAGTAACTGAGTTACATAATTGTACAAGCTACTAATTACCAGGAAAAGTACCTATTGCGTTCTTCGCCTCCTTTGATAATAAAGTTCTTGTGACGACATAAGACGCTTCATTAGATTAGAGAATTGCTTATCACTAACGCAAAGAGACCCTATTTTCCATTAACATTAGTGGCTTTCACCTCAGTGAGGGACAAGTAATGCTTATATTTCCAGTTTGCAACTTGTTGGATTTGCCATCGCTCTGACTCCTGGTCATTGGTGTTTGTGACTGACTGTGCTTGTGCTTGTGTGTGAACGCCCTTCCAACTCTGCCTCTGATTGGCAAACAATGGAAGTGTACTCTATCTAAGCCAATCATCACGTTCTCAGTTACACCACGTTCACAAACACACCAATCATCATCACTGGTTGGTTATGTGTCTCGCCCCAGCCCCGAACACACACACACACACACACACACACACACACACACCCCAGAAAGAGAGGTCATGGCTGAGAGAGACGCTGCTCACATGAAAACCGCTTCAGTGTCCTCCATTATACAGTAGTAACACACATTTTATTGTCGGTAACGGGGGAAAGAGTAAGTCAATTGAATACTCATTACTGAAAAAAGTAGCACTGTTAGTAACGCCGTTTATTTATAGCGCCATTATTCACTGGTAGTATGGCAATAAATGTCACATATAATGGTGTTCTAACTGGTACATTGATAGCATTTAACATTGAACAAAACCCATAATCAGTACCTGAGGTGATCATTGTCATAGTAGTTTATCCTGTTCTGCTGCAACGCCAAGAAAATAGAAAGTGTTTCTAAAATAGAAGTTTTGGACATCACAGGTAGTTAAGAAAACCTGTTTTAATACCTTTTATTGCTTGTTGCATCACGTGTAATTAGGATACAGTGTATGGGACTGTCACACTTTAAATTAGGCCTGCATGATACTGGAAAATTAGTATTTTTCTGCGATAAATATTGCGATAATAATAGTCACAAAGCAAAAAAGGCTTTTCTTACATTGCTTCGTCTCATTTCTAGTCCAAATATCTAAAAATTCTCAGATCAAGTAAAATATTTTGTTGTGTTGTTCAACTTCAGAAGAAATCAGACAAAATTAAGAGTTTTTAAAATGATCTACCAATGGGGTGAGCTAAATAATCTTTTCACTTCAAATGTGGATATGTGGACTAGAAACAAGACAAGAAATCTTAGTAAGAATTATTTATTTTTACTTAAATCTTATAAATTTCATATAAATTCTGTAATTAATTCTGTAGCTCCTGGTCAACTAAAATTCAGACTCAACATTGCATATCTTGCAGATGCGCACATTACAGTATCGATGCTGAAATGACATGTAACTCAACGGTCCTACTGCACCCAACCCAGTCTGAGCTGGGATCAAACCAGAGATTCTTTGCATGGGAGTCGGTTGCTTTAATAAGGAGGTTAAAGACCATGGCCTGTAGCGTCTGTCGCTAGAGCATCTTTAGAGGTCGGAGGAGTGAGGTTCACCTGCATAGCACTTCACTAGCTGGCCTCCGTTACACTCACCCCCTAAATCTCACTCCCATCCCGGACGAGCCCCCACTTGTAACCCATCGGTCCTACTGAACCCATCCCATTGTGAGCTGGGATCGATCCAGCGATTCTTTGCATGGGAGTCGGTTGCTCTAACAAGGAGGCTAAGGCCTGTAGCATCTATCGCTAGAGCACCTTTAGAGGTCAGAGGAGTGAGGTTTACCTGCATAGCACCACTCTAGCTGGCCTCCGTTACACTAACGCCCTTAAATCTCACTCCCGTCCCGGACGAGCCCCCACATGTAGCCCACCGGTCCCTCTGCACCCAACCCAGCGATTCTTTGCATGGACCAGGAGGCTAAAGACCATGAGCTCTAGCGTCTGTAGCACTTCGCTAGCTGGCCTCTGTTACGATTGTGCAGCTCTACTTTAAAATGTATGTTGCGTTGGTAATTCCCTCATTGCTGTTTTTTCAGGTCGAGTACCAGGCTGGATCTTCTGGCCGCCTCCTGCCTCAGAAATACATGAACGATCTGGACGGGGCTCTAATTCCTGTCATCCATGGAGGAAGCTCCTGTGTCCCCCATCAGGCCATGGACATGGAGTTTTTCTTCTACATCTCACTGAGCATTTGATCACTGGTGACTTATAAACTTTCCATCCACAGAGCAGCCAATGGGACTTCACGACCGGTACCAATGAGGTGCAGATGCAGAGAGACAGACTCTGTGTCTGCTCTCTGAACAGGTATGGAGAGCTTGAAGAAGCGTTTTAAGGGACTATATTAGCGATCCTTTAGAATAAAACCCAGATCTTGGATCAGCAACACAAATAAAAGCGTGAGAAATATGGTGTGCTTCTTTAGTTGTGTTCAGGTCGATGAATGTTGGTTTCGAATAGTTTTTGTAAGACCACGAAGTCAAGATATACCAAGAATTATAATCATTACTTGATTACTTGCACACATGGTGTCTGAGCATGTGAAGTGCTGCGATTCTCAAACTTTTTTACGTTTGTTTTTTTTCTGAGCTGGGATCTGCAGTGTTTGATTTCCATCCGTTTTAATTCACAGCTATCAGATGAAGTAAATTCATGTGGATTTAAGAATAAGTCATCTTTTTCTTGATCTGTAATATACACAGAGGGTAAAATATGCCTGATTTTACGATAGATGAAATTATCTGCTAAGTCGTTTAAGCTTTTATTAAGCTTCAATACTATTTTTGGAGATGTGTTCGTTAAAAATGATATTTTTGATAGGGCATTGAAATGAAAGATGATAACAGTTATAACCCCCAGAAAAGCCCACTTGAGTGTATAACTCAATGGTATGCTTGTGCAAATGTTGGTTGTAAAGTTTCAAACCCCATATTTATACTGACAGAAGAAAAGAGATGATAAGATCATCTCTATGACAATATACACTACCTGAGAGTAGTGACATAAGCCTTGTCATCGATCCTAGTTGTAAGAGCAACAAATAATAACTCGACTTCTAGTTGATCATCTGGAAAAGTCATCTGTTGAACTGCATTCCAATCATCACAAATACTGCAGAAGACCTACTGGAACCCGCATGGAGCCAAGATTCTCAGAGAAATCAGTCAAGTTTGGTGAAGGAGAAATCATGGTTTGGGGTTATATTCAGTATGGGGGTGTGTGAGAGATCTGCTGAGTGGATGATCAACATCAACAGCCTGAGGTATCAAGACATTTGTGCTGCCCATTACATTACAAACCACAGGAGAGGGACAATTCTCCAGCAGGATGGCGCTCCTTCTCATACTTCAGCCTCCACATCAAAGTTCCTGAAAGCAATGAAAGGTGCTACAGGATTGGTCAGCCCAGTCACCAGAAATGAACATTATTGAGCATGTCTGGGGTAAGATGGAGGAGGAGGCGTTGAAGATGAATCCAAAGGATTTTGATGAACTCTGGGAGTCCTGCAAGAAGGCTTTCTTCACCATTCCAGATGACTTTATTAATCAGTGATTTGAGTCATGTCAGAGATGTATGGATGCAGTCCTCCAAGCTCATGATGGAGTCAGACACAATATTCATTCTGTTTCCACTGCAGCATGAGCACATATTCTATACTGGACATTATTGAAGGTTCAGTGACAAGACTTTTGTCTAAGCAGAGTCAGACCTTACTGTCCTAATCAAATCATTAAAAATCAAGCCATGATTATATTTTATTGTGGTAAAATAAGTGTAATCTAAAGGCCTTTGCCTTTCATATAAGCCACTTCTGATACCAAATGATCAACTAGAAGTCAAGTTATTATTTGTTGATCCTAAAACTTGGACAGGCGACTTGTGTCAGGTAGTGTATGCTTTAGCATGTATCATTATTTTCACACTACAGCATTGATTCAAGTTTTCTTTTTTGTTGAAATGTTGTTTTTCCCAAACTGTTTTATTATTTTTTAACACTACTATGACCAGCCAGGAAATTAAAAAAAACAATTATTTGCCTAAAATAATAATCTCTAGCCATCTGAATGCTTTCCATGTCTTATTATTTTATGTTAGCTCACCATGATGCCAGGTTATGAGGCTGCCAAATGTTCTCTCTATACTGCGGACGATAAAATAACTGTAACCTTTTGATGAGTTCAACAGATTGAAGAATCCTATGAAAACTCTATCCTTCAAAAACACGCTGGCGATGCTGTTTCTGGATTAAGTAGCTGTTTTTTAAATGCAATAACCTTTATTCACTAAACTGTGGTCTTACGATTTTACATTCAGCTTCAAATGTATTTGACAAATGCAAAACAACTTTCTTCCTCACAAATTATTATTATGATTATGTGGTTTCCAAGTTTCTGAAATCAGTGGTTTTATGAAATGCTGCAGCATAACACGAATCAAAACTCATTCATTTGCAAAATGCACTTTTACTGTGGTCGGTGGAATGAAATACAGGGCGAGTGATTGTTCCTTACTTTTTATTATGCGTTTCTTCATGGTGATAAAACAACATATAAACAGCGATTAATCAGTTTATTTGATATATTGACTGGTGTATATATATATTTAAATAATCTGAAGACTTGTATAACTCTGTCACAAACCAAATACAAATGTTCTTAAGATACATACGATTGTTGTGGAAGGATTGAGATTCAATATCTGTGAAATGAGTCGAGCATTTTATAGACATCTCAGATCTGCTCCCGTATATTTGGGCTTTGTGGAATATTTTGGGAGTTAAATTATTTTCTCACTGTTACTGATTAATTCAATCATTACAATTAAAGTATTTTTATGCTTTACGAAAAAGCTGTCGGGATGTACCGGTTTGCATAATGTGTATCTATTTATTCATAAAAACCAGAATTATTTGATTAATTGTCTGGTATGGGACCTAAGAAAGTTCTTCAAAACAACGTTCATTTCTAATATGTATCTCATGTAGAATAAAATTTTGATAAATATTCGAAGTACATTGTCTTGTAGTCATTTATGACGATATGGATTTGTTTGATCATTTAGATGAGGCTTTTGAAATGGGATTTCTGCTTAAAGTATAGACCTCTATTGTAGTTTTATTATTTTTTAAACGATGTTATGAGTATTAAGCGCAATACACAAGCAAAGTTATGTTCTATACAGTGACTTAAATGTATTATGAATTAATTTGTATGTTTACAAACTATTTCTGACACCATTACCTCAAGTTGAGCACTGTCATTTTAATATGTTTTATCCTATTTTCTTAGTACTAGCTACAAAGCACTTTAACTGTAAAGATGTACTCACATTAGTGAGATTTAGTGCTCGAAAATAGCCATTACCAGTCACTTTTGGTTGGTCATTATGTTGATTTTGCGTGACCAACTTGAGTCCAAGCAAAATCTGTGTGGGGATATTTATCTTAGAGCCCTGCATTTGAGCCCAAGCTCGTCGGAGCCCGTCTATTTTATGCTCCTAGGGCCGGTGTTCTGTCGATTTGTCCTACCTCCCATTTAAAAAGTAGGTAGCACATTTTGATGACACAATATACCACCCATCAAATTTTGCTACCAGTGCTAATTATAATGTGGAGTAGTGTCATTTAAAGCTGTAATATTGCCCTAACCTACCTTATCCCTAACCCCAACCTCAGAAACATTTAAATACAGTGTTGGTAGCGTAATCTGATGGGTAGGATAAAATGTCAGTACTTCTGGCCAATTTTCACATCATAGATGGCACGCATATTGGGCTTCGGGCCTGCTTTAGAAAACATTTTTAAAAAGTTTAATGAAATCTAATGCGTGCAGTCTGGAAGAGCATAGAGATTTCCAGCCACCCCAATTGAGAACATAAAGGAATTGCCAATGGCGAACTTAAAACTGTGAAAAACTCTAGAGAAAGGCCAAACTTCTGGTCAACTATTTAAATAGTGACAACTTTACATGATGAGCCAACTGGTTTTGCACAACTTGTTAGTTGAGTAAACTCACTGTGGATCACTTAGCGCTTGGATAACATTAGCTGTGTTTCCATTCAAAAATGCGAATTAACTTTATGTGCAAAACTGGAATATCGCTTAAAAGACGTGCGAATAAAGCATCATTTCCATCTAAAGAGTCAAAGCGAACAAAATCACTTGCACATCAGAAGGCAATCCTGATACGTAGTGAACGCGCGGTGGTGTTTGAAGGTGTAAGACGCTGAGCACAGACGCTGCTCATTCTGGAGGTCATTTATAATATAATAACACTAATACTTAAACGGTAAGGCATTTTAGAATGACTAAAACACCATTTCAGATGTTTTACAGTGTGCTCAGCCTGCTGGTTTATCCATCAGCACATATTTTTATCATCACATGATCTCTTATAACCAAATAACAAGACTTTTTTTAATGCACATACAGGGATTTGTTCGGTAAAAGTGTTTCCATTGTAGTTTATGCGCATCTTTTCGTATCGAATAAAACGTTTATTCTACTCAGTTATGCGCATATGGTTATTTATGCGCGTTTTCAAAATTGATGTGCATCTTAGCATTTCCATCAACTGTTTTTACGACACCAGGAAAAAATACGTGGATGGAAACATAGCTAATGATACTTAAAAACTAAAACGTACATTTTAAAAAAGGTCGGACTTCTCTTCAGGTCGGACTCTGGCCAAAAATTTTGATAAGCTATTGGACAAGGGCAGGGCTACAGTCTATGCGTCTCGGGCCGGGCTAGGGCTTAAATTTAAGGCCCCGTGCAGGGCTCAATTTTTTTCCCCCTCTTAAACAAACTCCCAAACACACTGATCCCTGTTGAATTGACTGGATTTTCTCTGCAAAAATATTTTTGTGACTGCACCTTGCATGGCTTCAACTGTTCATATTAGATCCGCACCTCTCAATCCTGTTCCTTGCACCCCCGTTCTGATTGACACATCCCTACACAGTGTGTATTGTTCCCTAGTCCCTGTTCATTCATTGATCTCTACCTGAGCACAAGAAAATGTTATTCCTCCTCGTAACATTCATTCGCAGATTTGCACAAAGGCACTGCCCACAGCATCTTACAGAAGCGTAACGCCTGACATAATAAACCTTTGTAAATAATTACAATTTAAATTAACATATCACACACTAAAAAGTAGTACTCTTAAATCTAATACTCCCTTCAAACTGAATTCATGGTGGAATATCTTGTAAAGGTTGGTATGAGGGCCGGGATTGAGAACTGCTGTATTCGCTTTAACCAGCAGACATTCAATGTCCAAAAATTTCAGTGAAGTCACCCAACCGCTTGATCTGCTCTGTTTGCATGGAGTGTCTTCTCATCAGCATCCTCCTTGTTTTGTGGTCCTTTGGAAAGCCTGTGGGTGCTGAGGGAACGCAGGGTTTTATCCCCACTGCTGCACCACAAACGGATTTGTTGTTGCCGCTTGGATTGCCACTTGGAGTGATGTTTGGGATTGGTGCATGCTGGTTCAGTGGGGGGAGGAATCCCGCTCGAGGATGGGAAATGGGATCTAAAAGCACCCCAGAGCCCCGACGTTCATAGCTAATGGGATTTCTTCTGTGTAAGTGCGTTAATGAAGCACTCTCGAGAGACTCCCTGGAGCCCACCAAGGTAGGAGAACGTGAGTTGGCATGTCTCCTCTTCTCCTGCTGCCCTTTGCGGTCTTCTGGAGAGTTTGCAAGGTTCACCGATAGTTGGGAATCTGAGCTGTAGTGGTCCATTCCTAGTTTTCTTCTCTGAATGATGTTACGGAGACTGGACACAGCCAAGTTTGGCAGAGATTTGTCTGGATCTTTTTCAGCTGGAAAAGCATCCATGCTGCTTTTGCTGTGAAGATTTGGATGAGATAAAGAGTGTAATGAAGACAAGCTGTCAAAGGACATGTTTCGACAAAGCGCACCTTCAGGTCTTAGACCTTCACCATTGTTTCCTTGACTTTGACTCAAACAGCCAGCTTCTTTCAATTCAACACTGCAGTGGCGCGATAGCGACATATTTCCGAAAGTCAGTCTGTTCATTCTGAAGCTCATTTCTTCTTCAGGTGTGATGTCCGGAAGTTCCTCCGTAGCTGTGGTGCTTTTAGCATGCTGTTGTGCAAGGAAGGCATGTGGGATTTTTAGCCAAGGCTCTGAGTGTAATCTCTGGAAATTGTGCAGTTTGCTCACTCGACTGTTCACCAGAGGACTCTGGTGGGATGGAGAGGTTGGCTGTGAATTTGTCATGCTCTGGGGGTCCTGGAAGTAAAATATATGCTCAGTAGGACTAGAAGAAAGTGTGCCTTGTGGAGATGTACTGAGGAGAATATCAGATGGAGATGCACATGGAACCGCAGAGGAACCCTGTTTGTCCCATTGTTCCACCATAGCGATCGGTGGAATGGAGAGGTACTGTTTTGCCATTTGCTTACCACATGCAAGTTTGTCGGGAGTGATTATGATAACTTCTTTTCCTCTGGCCTTGCAGGCATCGATCAGTAATTTAACAGTTTCTTCACCACTGCCATTGATGGCATATATTAGAGCAGAAGAACCAGTATGATCCTCAAGACAAGGATCTGCACCGTTACTTAAGAGCAACTCCACTACCTCAGGACCGGCTTGCTCCAAACAGGCATGCATTAGAGCTGTCCTCCCACTTTTATCCTGGATATTTGGGTCAGCACCGCTTTCAAGTAGATACCCCACCATCTTAACCTTTGGGACACTTTGGTGGTCTGTGTGCCTGCTCCTGCAGGCAACCATCAGGGGTGTTTCACCACACTCATTACTCTCATTTATATATGCGCCTCCTTCTAGTAGAAGCCTTGTGAGACGGAGACGGCTTAGGTAAACAGCTTTGAGCAATGAGTTGCCATCAACGTTGATCATTTGTGGGCCCTCCATGTTTACTTTGGTTACTGTGACTCACATCTGATGGGGATCACTGATGCTGCCATGACAATACCTGTCAAAGAGAGGAACAAGAGTAACGTGTAAAGCCTTAAATCGAATAGTTAATTGAACCAATAGATCAGGGGTGTCCAATCCTGTTCCTGGAGATCTACCTTCCTTCAGAGTTCAGCTGCAACCTTGATCAAACACACCTTTCTTTAATTATCAAGTGCTCCTTCAGTTCCTACTTAATTGGTTTAGTAGTTTTGATCAGGGTTAAAGCTGAACAGGAAGGTACATCTCCAGCAACAGGATTGGGTACCTCTGCTATAAATAAATAAAAGATAAAGATTGTATATATTGTTTATTTTTTATGCCAACCACTAGCAATTGAAACGTTTTACACTGTCAAAGGCACCTGCGGTAGCACCCAAAAGGCAGAGGATGATGCTAACCATCGCACAAAAGTTGAACTTCTGGACATGCGAAGGAAGGTAGAAGTTACGTGGCTTTAGGGCGCCATTACAGAATAAATAAATGAAGATCAATTTCTGCAAATTACACACATTACATCTACAGAATGGAGGAGTCGAGCAGCTCTGAATTATACCGTGTTATTAGGTGCTTGATTTGCTACACGCATAATGTTGAAAATAATAAGTTGGAGACTAATCCATTCCTGCACAGCAGCAACTCTCTTTATGTAGACTTACAGCTCTCCCTCCCGAGCGCTATCTTTTTTGAAAAGCTAAATTCAATAAACGAAGGCAGAGACCTTGGCTTTATTGTTTGCCATTACTGCCAGACAACATTCTTTGCGGTGCCTGTCCTTTTCAGCTTGAGCACAGAGCTTGTCCTCCCTCACACTTTCTTCAGGAGCTGCATCTTTCTAAAGGCCATTGTGTTTGCTGTCCTTGGTGTTACTTTCTGAACGCTGACAGAACATCATGCCTCCGATTGCTGTTTATAAAGCTTTCTGAATGCCTTTCAAGTCAGTTGGAGAGACGGTGCTTATGTAAAGAGAGTATAGATATAGTATGCAGGATGAAGCTTATAGAATACAGTAAGAATTCTACTTGCATTTGTTGAAAGTGAGTTGTCCAGATCTTTAGTCGTTTGTGTTGGTTTGGCTAAATATTTTTGCTTTTGTTTCTAGGAACATTTTTTTCTTTTGTTTAGAGAATTCTTTGTTGAAGTCTTTTAGTGATAACCTGTTATTTTATTATGATAAACTGAACCCATTAAATGTATTTTTATTTGTATGCTCAGCAGACAATTTATTAGGTACACCTATCCAACTGCTAGTTAACGCAAATTTCTCATCAGCCAATCACATGGCAGCAACTTAATGCATTTAGGCATGTAGACATGGTCAAGACGATCTGCTGCAGTTCAAACCGAGTATCAGAATGGGGAAGAAAGGGGATTTAAGAGACTTTGAACGTGGCATGGTTGTTGCTGCCAGACGGGCTGCTCTGAGTATTTCAGAAACTGCTGATCTACTGGGATTTTCACGCACAACCATCTCTAGGGTTTACAGAGAATGGTCTGAAAAAGAGGAAATATCCAGTGAGCGGCAGTTCTGTGGGAGCAAATGCCTTGTTAATGTCAGAGGAGAATGGCCAGACTGGTTCCAGCTGATAGAAAGGCAACAGTAACTCAAATAAGCACTCGTTACAACCGAGGTCTGCAGAAGAGCATCTCTGAACACACAACACGTCCAACCTTGAGGCGGATGGGCTACAGCAGCAGAAGACCACACCGGGTGCCACTCCTGTCAGCTAAGAACAGGAAACTGAGGCTACAATTCACACAGGCTCACCAAAACTGGACAATAGAAGATTGGAGAAACGTTGCCTGGTCTGATGAGACACCATTTCTGCTGCACATTCGGATGGTCGGGTCAGAATTTGGCCTCAACAACATAAAGGCATTGATCTATCCTGCCTTGTATCAACAGTTCAGGCTGCTGGTGGTGGTGTAATGGTGTGGGGGATATATCCTTGGTGCACTTTGGGTCCATTAGTACCAAATTAAGCATCGTGTCAACGCCACAGCCTACCTGAGTATTGTTGCTGATCATGTCCATCCGATTATGACCACAGTGTACCCATCTTCTGATGGCTACTTTCAGGAGGATAATGCGCCATGTCATAAACTCAGACTGGTTTCTTGAACATGGCAATGAGTTCACTGTACTCAAATGGCTTCCACAGTCACTAGATCTCAATCCAATAGAGCACATTTGGGATGTGGTCGAACGGCAGATTGACATCACGGATGTGCAGCCGACAAATTTGCAGCAACTGTGTGATGCTCTCGTGTCAATATGGAGCAAAACCTCTGAGGAATATTTCCAGTACCTTGTTGAATCTACCAGTACTAGTACAACTCGGTACTAGTAAGGTGTACCTAATGTAGTGCCTGGTGAGTGTATATACAGTATGAATGTGTTTAGGTTGAGTTGTACAGTAGGTTACTGTTTTTTAGTGCAAAATATCACATGAAATCAATTTTGGTTAACTAATTTCAATACACAGTATTACTGATTTATAGAATCATTCATCAAAATGCAATGCTCTGCCTCTAATTTGACTGGCCTTCTCATGTCATGCTATTGAGTCTTATTCTGCTTTTTTCGACTTGAAAATCAAGTTTCAGCATTAAAATGCTTGCAAATGTCATTTCATCTTGACTTGCATGTTTCAGATGTTAAAGGCAAAGCCTCTGTGTCTGTCAGAGGAATAATTTTGGTACTGACTCTCCAAGTACCATTGTGCATTTCATCTATGCAAAAACAAGAGTTTGAACAAGTTGTTATGAGCAGCTTGCGCGCCGTTACCATGGAGGAAATGACGATTGCTTTGGAGTATCTGTGACTTGTCAGCGATTCTGCTCAACTCTGCTGGGAGCAGGTAGAGAAGCTCCGCTTATGAGATACACGTCCAATTGTGTGCCGTACAAAGAGCAAAGTGGGCTTTGAAAATCCTGCCCGGCTTTTATTCACGTCAGTATAAATGGAAAAAACTGCAAAGCAAAACATGTTTAGAATCATCTTCAAGCTTTTTGTAGTGTACATGGCAAGATGATGCATGAATATTCGGTATCCACTTGAAATTCTGAAGAGGTCGCAAAGTGTTTCTATTCTAATCAAGGCAGTGAGCGTTCTCACACTGAGAAACAATCGATACAACAATGCTCTCAATCAGTGTCATCAACTTTGAAGTATTGCATGGAATTAAAATCTGCACTTTAGGTAGCTTAAGAAATAAAAACATATAGTTGATTATAAGCTGATCATTTAATCGGTAATATTAAATAATACAGAGTTAATGGATAGAGATTGATCTTACCGTATGATCACATACAGAAATTCTGTCCGATCCAGATCGAGGCTAAACTCAGTTATATTTTGCTGGTGTCACGGTTGCCTGTCTGTCTGTAGAGGAAATGCATTTGAACGCACTTGCATTGCAGGCATGACGTTGATCAGATCTAAGCGACAGTGAGAGGTGCATTATTCACATGCTGAGAGGAGAAACTGGCTGGGTGGGAGAAAGAGAGAGAGAGAGAGAGAGAGAGAGAGAGCGAGAGCGAAGCAGGAAAACATCAAGACTTAAAATATCCTTGATTCTCAGGAACTTCAGATGGACATTTGGAGTCTTTCAGAATGGAGAGAACTGATTTACAAATGTTTCGTAGAGGCACTTTTGCAAAGAGGCCCTACTGCAAGACTACATTTCTCTGAAGCATGTCCTGCTTTTAATGGAAATGGAAAGTTTATTTATTAAACAGTCACATTGGAAGACTTGAGGATGATAATTTGAGATATTTTTGTGAAAGAATACTTCATTATCACACATGAATTGACCACCAATTGTAAGATGGGTTACAGGGTCTCAAGGTCAGATCGGTGTTGGAACTAAACCACCCTGAGCAGAATTTGACACCCCTGCTTTAGAGGATTCTGATGTTACCATTATGCGTTTGTGTTTTATGTGTTTGCTAGTGTCCACTACTAGCTTAATTTCAGCTCTGCTTTCTTCATTCATTTGGCCAGAGTTTGACCTGTTCCATCAAATGAATCTGGTTTCCTCTCAAGGTTTTGTAGAGGCATTTCTGCAAAGAAACCCTACTGCAAGACTCCATTTCTTGAAAACAAGTCCTGCTTTTAATGAAAATGGAAACTTTGTTTATTAAACAATCACATCGGAAGACAGATCTCACAGCCCTATTCAAGGGTGACCACGTCAGGCACTTTTATTTGTGAAAGAATACTTCATTATCACACTTGAATTGACTACCAGTTTCCCTGAACCTCATTGAAGGATTTGGCTTTACAGGGTGCCAAGGTCAGATCAGTGTTGGAACTAAACCTTGCAGAGCAGAGTTTGACACCCCTTCTTTAGAGGATTCTGATTTTACCATTATGGCTTTGTGTTTAATGTGTTTGCCAGTGCATAGAGATGTCTTTAGTCTTTAAACTGACAGAATGTGTTTGCCTCCCAAACTGTGCTAGGAAGGCTGTTCCAGAGTTTAGGTGCCAGATATGAGAAGGATCTACCGCCTACAGTTGATTTTGATATTATAGGAGTAGTCAGTCACGAATTAATTGAGCGAAGTGGACATGAGGGCTGTAATACACAAGAAATCACTCATATACTGGGGAGCTAAGCCATTCAGGGATTTATAAGTTGTTAATTAGATTTAAAAATGGATAATAAGGGTTTAATAGGGAGCCAATGGAATGCTGGTAGAACCGGACTAATATGATCATATTTCCAAGTTCAAGAAAGTTTATAGTAGCTGCATTTTGAACTAGCTGAATTTTTGTGTAATTAGGCCTGCAGAATTTTGGCCCTCCAGGTGCTGTCAAAACAGTGCCAACACGCCCAGGGATCTATGATATAAGACGTCTGAGGGTATCCTATTGTATCTGGAAGTCATGTAGGTTCCAAGGTGTATTTGAAAAACCAGGGTAACGTTTTTATGAATCGACCACCAATTTCCCTGAACCTCATTGAAAGACGTGCTGGATTAGGCTTTACATGATCTCAAGGTCAGATCATTGTTGGAACTAAACCGTGCAGAGCAGAATTTACTATTTACACCCCTGCTTTAGAGGATTCTGATTTTACCATTATGCCGCAAATCCTTCAAGTCATGTAGGTTATGAGGTTCATTTGGAACCAGGGTAACATTTTGAATGTGGCTTGTGGCAAAATAGAGTTCCTGTTGGCTCTACCCACATCCCTATGACCAGCTTGAACACATCTTGTAGATGAACAACTAGGACCTACTTTACCAAAAAGGTCACTCATTGAGTTCAAGGCCACTGATAAGTCATTGGTCCACTACTTCATTTATTTGGCCAGAGTTTGACCTGCTCAGTCAAATGAATCTGGTTTCCTCTCAAGGTTTTGTAGAGGTATTTCTGCAAAGAGGCCCCACTGCAAGACTCTTGAAAACAAGTCCTGCTTTTAATGAAAATGGAAACTTTGTGTATTAAACAATCACATTGGAAGACTTAAATCTTATGGCCTTATTCGAGGATGTCCACATCAGACACTTTTTTTGTGAAAGAATACTTCATTATCACACATGAATTGACCACCAATTTCCGTGAACCTCATTGAAGAATTAGGCTTTACAGGGTCTCAAGAACAGATCAGTGTTGGTTTAGGGTTGATTACTGATTATGAGAAGAACTGAGTAGAAGTAAAATTTCAAATGCCAACTTAAGTAATGTGCTGTAATGCGGTTGCTGTTTGTTAGATTTGTTTTACAGGATTAGATCAGTCAAAAACCAAACATTGTGTTATTAATTACTCACCCTCGTGTCATTCCAAACCCATGAGACATCTATTCATGAAATGTGAGAGTAGTGACACTGTAGTAAATGTGTACCCTAATCTGATGCGGAGAAGAAACATTTTTAAACATACAAATGTGTTTTTGGAGCTTTATATGATTGCGTTTTTGCAACCGAAAATGCATCCTCTGGTGGACAGTAGTAGACCCTGAAGGCGCAGATTCAGAGTTCCACATGAGGTGGTTATTAATTAGAAAAGAATATAAATATTACGAGCGTAAACATTAGGTGAGCAGGGTACATTGTAACCCTGTGACCTAACAACACACCACGTGAGGAGATTTGCAGTGATAAGCAATTAGGCTGTTTGCACCAGATGCAACACGACAGAAATGTAAATACAGCCATTCAGAAGCACAGAATAGTGCACTCACTGCACTCCAGCGAAATGGTAAGGTTTATAATCTAATTAATACATATGAATCCTCTTTAACATGATTAAATATAGATGCTGAATCACTGATATGCGTTGGATTGCACTGAGTCTCAGCTCTAAAGTAAAATTTTAAACGATTTATTTTATTTTCAAGATCTGAGATGAACTATCTGCTGCTGCTTTCAGTAGTAGGGTAATAAATGTCATGTAAAATGGCATTCGAACTCACATTATTAGCATTTAATACTGAATCAAGCACATGAGGTGTACCTGAGCTGATCATTGTCAGTGTATCCTGTTGTTCAGCTGTGAGAAATAAAGCTATTTCTAAAATATCGATTTCAGGTGTTTGTTAAAGCAAAAACTCCTTTTAATATGGGAAATATTGCTTCGGTCACGTGTTGTTGCTTTTAGTTAACGGTTCGTATCAGCCTTAAATCAGCTTTTATGCTCAATACTCAGACACACTCACGTCAATCTGGCAAACTGCACTTGCATGAACTCGTCAGAGAAGGAGCCGAGTGAAAAAGTGTTCTGATCCAGGAGTGCAATACCAAGTTCAACCACTGAGTGTCACACTCCCATACTGCACATTTAAAACACAAGTTAAGATATTTTTGATGATATCTGTTAATAGTAAACAACCTTTAATCTGATGCAGGAAAGTAAACAAAGCTGTACTTTGAATTTCTAGTTGAATTGAATTTCTAGTCTCTTTTCTATGGAGGATGAGCGAGCTCTCACATTCATCTCTAAGATACATCTAAAATGTCTCAGTGGATTTATCCACCAGAAAAATCCAGCTTAAACCAGCCTAGGCTGGTTGGCTGGTTTTGGCTGGTTGACCAGCCTGGTTTTAGAGGGGTTTTGGCCATTTCCAGACTGGTTTCCAGCCCTTTCCAGCCTGGTTTTAGCTGGTCAGGCTGGAAAATGACCAGCTAAATCCAGCTAAAACCAGCTTGACCAGCCTGGTTTAAGCTGGATATAGCTGGTTTTGGCTGGGCTCCAAGCCTGGCTAGGCTGGTCAAGCTGGTTTTAGCTGGTCATCTCCCAGCCTGACCAGCTAAGACCAGGCTGGAAATGGCTGGAAACCAGCCTGGAAATGGCCAAAACCCCTCTAAAACCAGGCTGGTCAACCAGCTAAAACCAGCCAACCAGCCTAGGCTGGTTTAAGTTGTTTTTTTCAGTAGGGTAAACAATATGATGATAAGTAATTAATAACAGAATTTTCATTTTTGCACAAATGACCTCATTTTCTGTACACTAAGTAAACTCAATTTCAGATGCCTTTATCTGAGGACTTTCTAAAATTTGTTGTACAGTTGAAGTCAGAATTATTAGCCCCCCTGAATTATTCACTGTTTATTTTTTCCCCAATTTCTGTTTAACGGAGAGCAGATTTCTTCAACACATTTCTAATCATAATAGTTTTAATAACTCATCTCTAATAACTGATTTATTTTCTCTTTGTCATGATGACAGTAAATAATATTAGACTAGATATTCTTCAAGACACTTCTATACAGCTTAAAGTGACATTTAAAGGCTTAACTAGGTTAATTAGGCAGGTTAGGGTAATTAGGCAAGTTATTGTATAACGATGGTTTGAAAAAATATATAGCTTATAATAATATTGACCCTAAAATGGCTTTTCAAAAATTAAAAACTGCTTTTATTCTAGCCGAAATAAAACAAATAAGACTTTCTCCAGAAGAAAAAATATTATCAGACACACTGTGAACATTTCCTTGCTCTGTTAAACATAATTTGGGAAATATTTAAACAAAAACAACAAAATTCAAAAGGGGGGGTAATAATTCTGACTTCAACTGTACATGTGACATCTGAAAACTCAATGACTGGCATCAAATGCTATTCAGTGCTGGTACCAAACAGGAAGCAAATCACTTTAAGTAGGAACAGCTTTATTTCCTGTCTTTTGTCATCATTTCTTAGCAGTTTTAGTGTTTATGTGCCTGCTCTGGGTCTGAATAGTAGCAAGTCTGCAGCTGTCGTCAGGTGGATGGGAAGGTGAGATGGCGTAGTTTCAGTCCACTTGAGCAATGCTATCTCCATGGCAACTAGTGAAATAAAGAAACATTGTGCAAACGCTGTCTTTACGCACAGGTTTGACTAAACTCTCTGAGTAATTCAGATTATGATGACTTGCTCCATATGAGTGCTTTTGATAACAGCTAATTACGTCTTTGATGAATGGAAACATTAGTAATAATAACAGCATGAAATCCTCAAAATATTAACAAAGACAGAGGATAATAGTTTAGCTGTGGAGTGATCGGCTTGAGTGTGTCTGGCTTTGCTTGTGGTGATATTATGTGATCTGATGTTTAGGTTTTTCTCTGACGTTTCATAGCGAAAACTTCGTACACGTTGGCTCAGTGGTTAGCACTGTCGCCTCACAGCAAGAAGGTTACTGGTTCGAGCCTTGGCTGGGTCAGTTGGCATTTCTAATTTTGCATGTTCTCCCCATGTTGGCGTGGGTTTCTGCTCCGGTTTCCCCCACAGTCCGAACACTTGCGCTATAGGCAGTGGTGGAAAGAGTACTGAAAGATCCTACTTAAAAGTACCATTACTTGCCTAAAATGTAGTGCGAGTAGAGTAAAAGTATCTGTTGTAAATATTACTCAAAGTATGAGTAAAATTAGCCCTTTCAAAAGTACTCGAGTAGTGAGTATTACACTGTAAAAAGCTGATGAGTTTACATGTCATTTGTGGATGTGTGTGTAAACGTACAGTAACATTCTGTAGTGCAGTTAGTTATTGCAGGCACACGTCATAAGACGGTAATATTAGGTTAGATTAAGGTTGAGATATCAGGTGACCACAATTCCGTGTCTAGCCAGCGTCTAAAGACAATATTACCTTGATGTCCAGTAAAGACGTCAAATGACGTTGATATTTGGTTGATTCCAGGTTAGAAAGTGACCAAAATCCAATGTCGAGCCAACATCTTAATGCAACATCATATTGACGTCAAATACCGACATTTGTTGGTCAGGTATGGCAACCAAAATCCAAACGTCTGATAGACGTTTGGTGGTAACGTCCACACAACATCAAGCTGTAACATCAGTAGATGTTTGGTTGATTTAGATGTTTAGGTTGGAGGTTGGACATTGATGTAGGCCAGACGAGTTTCACTTCAAATCAAAATGCAACGCCCCACGTGGGTGTTTAAGGTCATCATACAGTAAACATCCGTCATCAGTAACCTGCATCTAAACAGTCGCTGGGTCAATGCGTGTAAAGATTTTGGACATCTTCTAGGACACTTTTAATCCTTCCAAACAGTTTTCAGCAATTATAAATCCCCCATGTCTTGAGGGAGTTCATTCTGAGGCGGTTTACCTTCTGTGTGCGATTTGATTGGACAGGATTAGTTTTGTCTCTTTTTATTTTTCCTTTAATCAATGCTAAAAAGGATCCATTATCTCAGAGAAAAAGGTTCATATGCTGTCACTGTGGCAGAAACCTTTCAAAAGGAACACTTTTGTACTTATTAGTTCCTAAACAATCCATATTGGAACCTTAAAGGTTCATAAGAGTTCCTAAAAGGGTCATTCTTTGTACATGAAATGTACATATTAGTACCTAAAAAGTACAAAGATGTAGGAGTTTTTTTTCCTGATGAATACATTTCTAAAGGAGCTGTTGACATGAAATCTGTTGACACAGATTATGGTAAAAACCAAACATACAAATAAATACATACAAATAAATCAAAGCCAAAGTTTTTAAAAAGTTGTGTAATAACACAAAGAGAATAACAGTTAATTACAGTTTGATTACAGTTAATTACAGTTTTTGATTACAGTTAATTACAGTTTTTGATTACAGTTAATTACAGTTTGATTACAGTTAATTACAGTTTTT